>NW_026645578.1:0-304141 GCF_949987535.1 Balaenoptera acutorostrata
AGTTTAGACACTAGGAGAAGATAAGGAACACACCCATTATCAAGAAATCACATTAGGATTCTCTTTTTAACCTGTTCCTTAAAACACTAGTGCTTAGGAAATCTATTGGAGGCAGAAGCAGTCAAGGGTATCTTAGGGTTAGGGTTAGGGTTATGGTGAGGGTTAGGGTACGGCTTAGGGTACGGGTTCGGGAGGGGTTCAGGTAGGGCTTAGGGTATGGGTTAGGGTTAGGGTTAGGGTTAGGGTTAATGTTAGGGTTAGGGCTCGATTTAGGGTACGCGTTATGGTTAGGGTAGGGGTTAGGGATAGGCTACGCGTTAGGGTGAGGGTAGTTATTTAACCTATCCCACTCTCTAGATACCCCTTAGCACGTAAAGGAATATTATTTGGGGTTCCAGCCATGGAGAAGGGTTTAAACACTAGGAGAAGATAAGGAACACACCCATTATCAAGAAATCACATTAGGATTCTCTTTTTAACCTGTTCCTTAAAACACTAGTGCTTAGGAAATCTATTGGAGGCAGAAGCAGTCAAGGGTAGCTT
The DNA here is from genome assembly GCF_949987535.1 of Balaenoptera acutorostrata. NCBI lineage: Eukaryota > Metazoa > Chordata > Mammalia > Artiodactyla > Balaenopteridae > Balaenoptera > Balaenoptera acutorostrata. The sequence continues at coordinate 544 of NW_026645578.1, forward strand.
AGGGTTAGGGTTAGGGTATGGGTGAGGGTTAGTGTACGGCTTAGGGGAGAGCTTCGGGTAGGGCGTAGGGTATGGTTTAGTGTTAGGGTTAAGGTTAGTGTTAGGGTTAGGGCTCGGTTTAGGGTACGGGTTAGGATTAGGGTACGCATTAGGGTTAGGGTAGGGGTTAGGGTTAGGGTACGCGTTAGGGTGAGGGTAGTTATTAAACCTATCCCACTCTCTAGATACCCCTTAGCACGTAAAGGAATATTATTTGGGGGTCCAGCCATGGAGAAGAGTTTAGACACTAGGAGAAGATAAGGAACACACCCATTAACAAGAAATCACATTAGGATTCTCTTTTTAACCTGTTCCTTAAAACACTAGTGCTTAGGAAATCTATTGGAGGCAAAAGCAGGCAAGGGTAGCTTAGGGTTAGGGTTAGGGTGAGGGTTAGGGTACGGCTTAGGGTACGGGTTTGGGGAGGGGTTCGGGTAGGGCGTAGGGTATGGGTTAGGGTTAGGGTTAGGGTTAGTGTTAGGGTTAGGGCTCGGTTTAGGGTACGGGTTAGGATTACGGTACGCGTTAGGGTTAGGGTAGGGGTTAGGGTTAGGGTACGCGTTAGGGTGAGAGTAGTTATTAAACCTATCCCACTCTCTAGATACCCCTTAGCACGTAAAGGAATATTATTTGGGGGTCCAGCCATGGAGAAGAGTTTAGACACTAGGAGAAGATAAGGAACACACCCATTATCAAGAAATCACATTAGGATTCTCTTTTTAACCTGTTCCTTAAAACACTAGTGCTTAGGAACTCTATTGGAGGCAGAAACAGTCAAGGGTAGCTTAGGGTTAGGGTTAGGGTTAGGGTTAGGGTGAGGGTTAGGGTACGGCTTAGGGTACGGGTTCGGGGAGGGGTTCAGGTAGGGCGTACGGTATGGGTTAGGGTTAGGGTTAGTGTTAGGGTTAGGGCTCGGTTTAGGGTTAGGGTAGGGGTTAGGGTTAGCGTACGCGTTAGGGTGAGGGTAGTTATTAAACCTATCCCACTCTCTAGATACCCCTTAGCAGGTAAAGGAATATTATTTGGGGGTCCAGCCATGGAGAAGAGTTTAGACACTAGGAGAAGATAAGGAACACACCCATTATCAAGAAATCACATTAGGATTCTCTTTTTAACCTGTTCCTTAAAACACTAGTGCTTAGGAACTCTATTGGAGGCAGAAGCAGTCATGGGTAGCTTAGGGTTAGGGTTAGGGTTAGGGTGAGGGTTAGGGTATGGCTTCGGGTACGGGTTCGGGGAGGGGTTCGGGTAGGGTGTAGGGTATGGGTTAGGGTTAGGGTTAGTGGTAGTGTTAGGGTTAGGGCTCGGTTTAGGGTACGGGTTAGGATTAGGGTACGCATTAGGGTTAGGTTAGGGGTTCGGGTTAGGGTACGCATTAGGGTGAGGGTAGTTTTTAAACCTATCCCACTCTCTAGATACCCCTTAGCACGTAAAGGAATATTATTTGGGAGTCAAGCCATGAAGAAGAGTTTAGACACTAGGAGAAGATACGGAACTCACCCATTATCAAGAAATCACATTAGGATTCTCTTGTTAACCTGTTCCTTAAAACACTAGTGCTTAGGAAATCTATTGGAGGCAGAAGCAGTCAAGGGTAGCTTAGGGTTAGGGTTAGGGTTAGTGTTAGGGTTAGAGCTCGGTTTAGGGTACGGGTTAGGATTATGGTACGCGTTAGGGTTATGGTAGGGGTTAGGGTTAGGGTACGCGTTAGGGTGAGGGTAGTTATTAAACCTATCCCACTCTCTAGATACCCCTTAGCACGTAAAGGAATATTATTTGGGGGTCCAGCTATGGAGAAGAGTTTAGACACTAGGATAAGATAAGGAACACACCCATTATCAAGAAATCACATTAGGATTCTCTTTTTAACCTGTTCCTTAAAACACTAGTGCTTAGGAAATCTATTGGAGGCAGGAGCAGGCAAGGGTAGCTTAGGGTTAGTGTTAGGGTTAGGGTGAGGGTTAGGGCTCGGTTTAAGGAACGGGTTAGGATTAGGGTACGCGTTAGGGTTAGGTAGGGGTTAGGGTTAGGGTACGCGTTAGGGTGAGTTTAGTTATTAAACCTATCCCACTCTCTAATTACCCCTTAGCACGTAAGAGAATATTATTTGGGGGTCCAGCCATGAAGAAGAGTTTAGACACTAGGAGAAGATAAGGAACACACCCATTATCAAGAAATCACATTAGGATTCTCTTTTTAACCTGTTCCTTAAAACACTAGTGCTTAGGAACTCTGTTGGAGGCAGAAGCAGTCAAGGGTAGCTTAGGGTTAGGGTTAGGGTTAGGGTGAGGGTTAGGGTATGGCTTCGGGTACGGGTTCGGGGAGGGGTAGGGTAGGGTGTAGGGTATGGGTTAGGGTTAGGGTTAGTGTTAGTGTTAGGGATAGGGCTCGGTTTAGGGTACGGGATAGGATTAGGGTACGCATTAGGGTTACGGTAGGGGTTCGGGTTAGGGTACGCGTTAGGGTGAGGGTAGTTATTAAACCTATCCCACTCTCTAGATACCCCTTAGCACGTAAAGGAATATTATTTGGGAGTCAAGCCATGAAGAAGAGTTTAGACACGAGGAGAAGATAAGGAACTCACCCATTATCAAGAAATCACATTAGGATTCTCTTTTTAACCTGTTCCTTAATACACTAGTGCTTAGGAAATATATTGGAGGCAGAAGCAGTCAAGGGTAGCTTAGGGTTAGGGTTAGGGTTAGGGTGAGGGTTAGGGTACGGCTTAGGGTACGGTTCGGGGAGGGGTTCGGTTAGGGCGTAGAGTATGGGTTAGGGTTAGGATTAGTGTTAGGGTTAGGGCTCGGTTTAGGGTACGGGTTAGGATTAGGGTACGCGTTAGGGTTAGGGTAGGGGTTAGGGTTAGGGTACGCGTTAGGGTGAGGGTAGTTATTAAACCTATCCCACTCTCTAGATACCCCTTAGCACGTAAAGGAATATTATTTGGGGGTCCAGCCATGGAGAAGAGTTTAGACACTAGGAGAAGATAAGGAACACACCCATTATCAAGAAATCACATTTGGATTCTCTTTTTAACCTGTTCCTTAAAACACTAGTGCTTAGGAAATCTATTGGAGGCAGAAGAAGTCAAGGGTAGCTTAGGGTTAGGGTTAGGGTTAGGGTGAGGGTTAGGGTACGGCTTAGGGTTCGGGTTCAGGGAGGGTTTCAGGTAGGGCGTAGGGTATGGTTTAGGGTTAGGGTTAGGGTTAGTGTTAGGGTTAGGGCTCGGTTTAAGGTACGGGTTAGGATTAGGGTACTCGTTAGGGTTAGGGTAGGTGTTAGGTTTAGGGTACGCATTAGGGTGAGGGTAGTTATTAAACCTATCCCACTCTCTAATTACCCCTTAGCACGTAAGGGAATATTATTTGGGGGTCCAGCCATGGAGAAGAGTTTAGACACTAGGAGAAAATAAGGAACACACCCATTATCAAGAAATCACATTAGGATTCTCTTTTTAACCTGTTCCTTAAAACACTAGTGCTTAGGAAATCTATTGGAGGCAGAAGCAGTCAAGGGTAGCTTAGGGTTAGTGTTAGGGCTAGTGTTAGGGTTAGGGCTCGGTTTAGGGTACGGGTTAGGATTTGGGTACGCGTTAGGGTTATGGTAGGGGTTAGGGTTAGGGTACGCGTTAGGGTGAGGGTAGTTATTAAACCTATCCCACTCTCTAGATACCTCTTAGCACGTAAAGGAATATTATTTGGGGGTCCAGCCATGAAGAAGGGATTAGACACTAGGAGAAGATAAGGAACACACCCATTATCAAGAAATCACATTTGGATTCTCTTTTTAACCTGTTCCTTAAAACACTAGTGCTTAGGAACTCTATTGGAGGCAGAAGCAGTCAAGGGTAGCTTAGGGTTAGGGTTAGGGTTAGGGTGAGGGTTAGGGTATGGCTTAGGGTACGGGTTCGGGGAGGGGTTCGGGTAGGGTGTAGGGTATGGGTTAGGGTTAGGGTTAGGGTTAGTGTTAGGGTTAGGGCTCGGTTTAGGTTACGGGTTAGGATTAGTGTACGCGTTAGGGTTAGGGTAGGGGTTCGGGTTAGGGTACGCGTTATGGTGAGGGTAGTTATTAAACCTATCCCACTTTCTAGATACCCCTTAGCACGTAAAGGAATATTATTTGGGAGTCCAGCCATGAAGAAGAGTTTAGACACTAGGAGAAGATAAGGAACACACCCATTATCAAGAAATCACATTAGGATTCTCTTTTTAACTTGTTCCTTAAAACACTAGTGCTTAGGAAATCTATTGGAGGCAGAAGCAGTCAAGATTAGCTTAGGGTTAGGGTTAGGGTTAGGGTGAGGGTTAGTGTACGGCATAGGGTACGGGTTCGGGGAGGGGTTCGGGTAGGGCGTAGGGTATGGGTTAGGGTTAGGGTTAGTGTTAGGGTTAGGGCTCGGTTTAGGGTACGGGTTAGTATTATGGTACGCGTTAGGGTTAGGGTAGGGGATAGGGTTAGGTTACGCGTTAGGGTGAGGGTAGTTATTAAACCTATCCCACTCTCTAGATACCCCTTAGCTCGTAAAGGAATATTATTTGGGGGTCCAGCCATGGAGAAATGTTTAGACACTAGGAGAAGATAAGGAACACACCCATTATCAAGAAATCACATTTGGATTCTCTTTTTAACCTGTTCCTTAAAACACTAGTGCTTAGGAAATCTATTGGAGGCAGAAGCAGTCAAGGGTATCTTAGGGTTAGGGTTAGGGTTATGGTGAGGGTTAGGGTACGGCTTAGGGTACGGGTTTGGGGAGGGGTTCAGGTAGGGCTTAGGGTATAGGTTAGGGTTAGGGTTAGGGTTAAGGTTAGGGTTAGGGCTCGATTTAGGGTACGCGTTATGGTTAGGGTAGGGGTTAGGGATAGGGTACGCGTTAGGGTGAGGGTAGTTATTTAACCTATCCCACTCTCTACATACCCCTTAGCACGTAAAGGAATATTATTTGGGGTTCCAGCCATGGAGAGGGGTTTAAACACTAAGAGAAGATAAGGAACACACCCATTATCAAGAAATCACATTAGGATTCTCTTTTTTACCTGTTCCTTAAAACACTAGTGCTTAGGAAATCTATTGGAGGCAGAAGCAGTCAAGGGTAGCTTAGGGTTAGGGTTAGGGTATGGGTGAGGGTTAGGGTACGGCTTAGGGTACGGGTTCGGTGAGAGGTTCGGGTAGGTCGTAGGGTATGGGTTAGGGTTAGGGTTAAGGTTAGTGTTAGGGTTACGGCTCGGTTTAGGGTACGGGTTAGGATTAGGGTACGCGTTAGGGTTAGGGTAGGGGTTAGGGTTAGGGTACGCGTTAGGGTGAGGGTAGTTATTAAACCTATCCCACTCTCTAGATACCCCTTAGCACGTAAAGGAATATTATTTGGGGGTCCAGCCATGGAGAAGAGTTTAGACACTAGGAGAAGATAAGGAAAACACCCATTAACAAGAAATCACATTAGGATTCTCTTTTTAACCTGTTCCTTAAAACACTAGTGCTTAGGAAATCTATTGGAGGCAGGAGCAGGCAAGGGTAGCTTAGGGTTAGTGTTAGGGTTAGGGTGAGGGTTAGGGCTCGGTTTAAGGAACGGGTTAGGATTAGGGTACGCGTTAGGGTTAGGTAGGGGTTAGGGTCAGGGTACGCGTTAGGGTGAGTTTAGTTATTAAACCTATCCCACTCTCTTATTACCCCTTAGCACGTAAGAGAATATTATTTGGGGGTCCAGCCATGAAGAAGAGTTTAGACACTAGGAGAAGATAAGGAACACACCCATTATCAAGAAATCACATTAGGATTCTCTTTTTAACCTGTTCCTTAAAACACTAGTGCTTAGGAACTCTGTTGGAGGCAGAAGCAGTCAAGGGTAGCTTAGGGTTAGGGTTAGGGTTAGGGTGAGGGTTAGGGTATGGCTTCGGGTACGGGTTCGGGGAGGGGTAGGGTAGGGTGTAGGGTATGGGTTAGGGTTAGGGTTAGTGTTAGTGTTAGGGATAGGGCTCGGTTTAGGGTACGGGATAGGATTAGGGTACGCATTAGGGTTACGGTAGGGGTTCGGGTTAGGGTACGCGTTAGGGTGAGGGTAGTTATTAAACCTATCCCACTCTCTAGATACCCCTTAGCACGTAAAGGAATATTATTTGGGAGTCAAGCCATGAAGAAGAGTTTAGACACGAGGAGAAGATAAGGAACTCACCCATTATCAAGAAATCACATTAGGATTCTCTTTTTAACCTGTTCCTTAATACACTAGTGCTTAGGAAATATATTGGAGGCAGAAGCAGTCAAGGGTAGCTTAGGGTTAGGGTTAGGGTTAGGGTGAGGGTTAGGGTACGGCTTAGGGTACGGTTCGGGGAGGGGTTCGGTTAGGGCGTAGAGTATGGGTTAGGGTTAGGATTAGTGTTAGGGTTAGGGCTCGGTTTAGGGTACGGGTTAGGATTAGGGTACGCGTTAGGGTTAGGGTAGGGGTTAGGGTTAGGGTACGCGTTAGGGTGAGGGTAGTTATTAAACCTATCCCACTCTCTAGATACCCCTTAGCACGTAAAGGAATATTATTTGGGGGTCCAGCCATGGAGAAGAGTTTAGACACTAGGAGAAGATAAGGAACACACCCATTATCAAGAAATCACATTTGGATTCTCTTTTTAACCTGTTCCTTAAAACACTAGTGCTTAGGAAATCTATTGGAGGCAGGAGCAGGCAAGGGTAGCTTAGGGTTAGTGTTAGGGTTAGGGTGAGGGTTAGGGCTCGGTTTAAGGAACGGGTTAGGATTAGGGTACGCGTTAGGGTTAGGTAGGGGTTAGGGTTAGGGTACGCGTTAGGGTGAGTTTAGTTATTAAACCTATCCCACTCTCTAATTACCCCTTAGCACGTAAGAGAATATTATTTGGGGGTCCAGCCATGAAGAAGAGTTTAGACACTAGGAGAAGATAAGGAACACACCCATTATCAAGAAATCACATTAGGATTCTCTTTTTAACCTGTTCCTTAAAACACTAGTGCTTAGGAACTCTGTTGGAGGCAGAAGCAGTCAAGGGTAGCTTAGGGTTAGGGTTAGGGTTAGGGTGAGGGTTAGGGTATGGCTTCGGGTACGGGTTCGGGGAGGGGTAGGGTAGGGTGTAGGGTATGGGTTAGGGTTAGGGTTAGTGTTAGTGTTAGGGATAGGGCTCGGTTTAGGGTACGGGATAGGATTAGGGTACGCATTAGGGTTACGGTAGGGGTTCGGGTTAGGGTACGCGTTAGGGTGAGGGTAGTTATTAAACCTATCCCACTCTCTAGATACCCCTTAGCACGTAAAGGAATATTATTTGGGAGTCAAGCCATGAAGAAGATTTTAGACACGAGGAGAAGATAAGGAACTCACCCATTATCAAGAAATCACATTAGGATTCTCTTTTTAACCTGTTCCTTAATACACTAGTGCTTAGGAAATATATTGGAGGCAGAAGCAGTCAAGGGTAGCTTAGGGTTAGGGTTAGGGTTAGGGTGAGGGTTAGGGTACGGCTTAGGGTACGGTTCGGGGAGGGGTTCGGTTAGGGCGTAGAGTATGGGTTAGGGTTAGGATTAGTGTTAGGGTTAGGGCTCGGTTTAGGGTACGGGTTAGGATTAGGGTACGCGTTAGGGTTAGGGTAGGGGTTAGGGTTAGGGTACGCGTTAGGGTGAGGGTAGTTATTAAACCTATCCCACTCTCTAGATACCCCTTAGCACGTAAAGGAATATTATTTGGGGGTCCAGCCATGGAGAAGAGTTTAGACACTAGGAGAAGATAAGGAACACACCCATTATCAAGAAATCACATTTGGATTCTCTTTTTAACCTGTTCCTTAAAACACTAGTGCTTAGGAAATCTATTGGAGGCAGAAGAAGTCAAGGGTAGCTTAGGGTTAGGGTTAGGGTTAGGGTGAGGGTTAGGGTACGGCTTAGGGTACGGGTTCAGGGAGGGTTTCAGGTAGGGCGTAGGGTATGGTTTAGGGTTAGGGTTAGGGTTAGTGTTAGGGTTAGGGCTCGGTTTAAGGTACGGGTTAGGATTAGGGTACTCGTTAGGGTTAGGGTAGGTGTTAGGTTTAGGGTACGCATTAGGGTGAGGGTAGTTATTAAACCTATCCCACTCTCTAATTACCCCTTAGCACGTAAGGGAATATTATTTGGGGGTCCAGCCATGGAGAAGAGTTTAGACACTAGGAGAAAATAAGGAACACACCCATTATCAAGAAATCACATTAGGATTCTCTTTTTAACCTGTTCCTTAAAACACTAGTGCTTAGGAAATCTATTGGAGGCAGAAGCAGTCAAGGGTAGCTTAGGGTTAGTGTTAGGGCTAGTGTTAGGGTTAGGGCTCGGTTTAGGGTACGGGTTAGGATTTGGGTACGCGTTAGGGTTATGGTAGGGGTTAGGGTTAGGGTACGCGTTAGGGTGAGGGTAGTTATTAAACCTATCCCACTCTCTAGATACCTCTTAGCACGTAAAGGAATATTATTTGGGGGTCCAGCCATGAAGAAGGGATTAGACACTAGGAGAAGATAAGGAACACACCCATTATCAAGAAATCACATTTGGATTCTCTTTTTAACCTGTTCCTTAAAACACTAGTGCTTAGGAACTCTATTGGAGGCAGAAGCAGTCAAGGGTAGCTTAGGGTTAGGGTTAGGGTTAGGGTGAGGGTTAGGGTATGGCTTAGGGTACGGGTTCGGGGAGGGGTTCGGGTAGGGTGTAGGGTATGGGTTAGGGTTAGGGTTAGGGTTAGTGTTAGGGTTAGGGCTCGGTTTAGGTTACGGGTTAGGATTAGTGTACGCGTTAGGGTTAGGGTAGGGGTTCGGGTTAGGGTACGCGTTATGGTGAGGGTAGTTATTAAACCTATCCCACTTTCTAGATACCCCTTAGCACGTAAAGGAATATTATTTGGGAGTCCAGCCATGAAGAAGAGTTTAGACACTAGGAGAAGATAAGGAACACACCCATTATCAAGAAATCACATTAGGATTCTCTTTTTAACTTGTTCCTTAAAACACTAGTGCTTAGGAAATCTATTGGAGGCAGAAGCAGTCAAGATTAGCTTAGGGTTAGGGTTAGGGTTAGGGTGAGGGTTAGTGTACGGCATAGGGTACGGGTTCGGGGAGGGGTTCGGGTAGGGCGTAGGGTATGGGTTAGGGTTAGGGTTAGTGTTAGGGTTAGGGCTCGGTTTAGGGTACGGGTTAGTATTATGGTACGCGTTAGGGTTAGGGTAGGGGATAGGGTTAGGGTACGCGTTAGGGTGAGGGTAGTTATTAAACCTATCCCACTCTCTAGATACCCCTTAGCTCGTAAAGGAATATTATTTGGGGGTCCAGCCATGGAGAAATGTTTAGACACTAGGAGAAGATAAGGAACACACCCATTATCAAGAAATCACATTTGGATTCTCTTTTTAACCTGTTCCTTAAAACACTAGTGCTTAGGAAATCTATTGGAGGCAGAAGCAGTCAAGGGTATCTTAGGGTTAGGGTTAGGGTTATGGTGAGGGTTAGGGTACGGCTTAGGGTACGGGTTTGGGGAGGGGTTCAGGTAGGGCTTAGGGTATAGGTTAGGGTTAGGGTTAGGGTTAAGGTTAGGGTTAGGGCTCGATTTAGGGTACGCGTTATGGTTAGGGTAGGGGTTAGGGATAGGGTACGCGTTAGGGTGAGGGTAGTTATTTAACCTATCCCACTCTCTACATACCCCTTAGCACGTAAAGGAATATTATTTGGGGTTCCAGCCATGGAGAGGGGTTTAAACACTAAGAGAAGATAAGGAACACACCCATTATCAAGAAATCACATTAGGATTCTCTTTTTTACCTGTTCCTTAAAACACTAGTGCTTAGGAAATCTATTGGAGGCAGAAGCAGTCAAGGGTAGCTTAGGGTTAGGGTTAGGGTATGGGTGAGGGTTAGGGTACGGCTTAGGGTACGGGTTCGGTGAGAGGTTCGGGTAGGTCGTAGGGTATGGGTTAGGGTTAGGGTTAAGGTTAGTGTTAGGGTTACGGCTCGGTTTAGGGTACGGGTTAGGATTAGGGTACGCGTTAGGGTTAGGGTAGGGGTTAGGGTTAGGGTACGCGTTAGGGTGAGGGTAGTTATTAAACCTATCCCACTCTCTAGATACCCCTTAGCACGTAAAGGAATATTATTTGGGGGTCCAGCCATGGAGAAGAGTTTAGACACTAGGAGAAGATAAGGAAAACACCCATTAACAAGAAATCACATTAGGATTCTCTTTTTAACCTGTTCCTTAAAACACTAGTGCTTAGGAAATCTATTGGAGGCAGGAGCAGGCAAGGGTAGCTTAGGGTTAGTGTTAGGGTTAGGGTGAGGGTTAGGGCTCGGTTTAAGGAACGGGTTAGGATTAGGGTACGCGTTAGGGTTAGGTAGGGGTTAGGGTTAGGGTACGCGTTAGGGTGAGTTTAGTTATTAAACCTATCCCACTCTCTTATTACCCCTTAGCACGTAAGAGAATATTATTTGGGGGTCCAGCCATGAAGAAGAGTTTAGACACTAGGAGAAGATAAGGAACACACCCATTATCAAGAAATCACATTAGGATTCTCTTTTTAACCTGTTCCTTAAAACACTAGTGCTTAGGAACTCTGTTGGAGGCAGAAGCAGTCAAGGGTAGCTTAGGGTTAGGGTTAGGGTTAGGGTGAGGGTTAGGGTATGGCTTCGGGTACGGGTTTGGGGAGGGGTAGGGTAGGGTGTAGGGTATGGGTTAGGGTTAGGGTTAGTGTTAGTGTTAGGGATAGGGCTCGGTTTAGGGTACGGGATAGGATTAGGGTACGCATTAGGGTTACGGTAGGGGTTCGGGTTAGGGTACGCCTTAGGGTGAGGGTAGTTATTAAACCTATCCCACTCTCTAGATACCCCTTAGCACGTAAAGGAATATTATTTGGGAGTCAAGCCATGAAGAAGAGTTTAGACACGAGGAGAAGATAAGGAACTCACCCATTATCAAGAAATCACATTAGGATTCTCTTTTTAACCTGTTCCTTAATACACTAGTGCTTAGGAAATATATTGGAGGCAGAAGCAGTCAAGGGTAGCTTAGGGTTAGGGTTAGGGTTAGGGTGAGGGTTAGGGTACGGCTTAGGGCACGGTTCGGGGAGGGGTTCGGTTAGGGCGTAGAGTATGGGTTAGGGTTAGGATTAGTGTTAGGGTTAGGGCTCGGTTTAGGGTACGGGTTAGGATTAGGGTACGCGTTAGGGTTAGGGTAGGGGTTAGGGTTAGGGTACGCGTTAGGGTGAGGGTAGTTATTAAACCTATCCCACTCTCTAGATACCCCTTAGCACGTAAAGGAATATTATTTGGGGGTCCAGCCATGGAGAAGAGTTTAGACACTAGGAGAAGATAAGGAACACACCCATTATCAAGAAATCACATTTGGATTCTCTTTTTAACCTGTTCCTTAAAACACTAGTGCTTAGGAAATCTATTGGAGGCAGAAGAAGTCAAGGGTAGCTTAGGGTTAGGGTTAGGGTTAGGGTGAGGGTTAGGGTACGGCTTAGGGTACGGGTTCAGGGAGGGTTTCAGGTAGGGCGTAGGGTATGGTTTAGGGTTAGGGTTAGGGTTAGTGTTAGGGTTAGGGCTCGGTTTAAGGTACGGGTTAGGATTAGGGTACTCGTTAGGGTTAGGGTAGGTGTTAGGTTTAGGGTTCGCATTAGGGTGAGGGTAGTTATTAAACCTATCCCACTCTCTAATTACCCCTTAGCACGTAAGGGAATATTATTTGGGGGTCCAGCCATGGAGAAGAGTTTAGACACTAGGAGAAAATAAGGAACACACCCATTATCAAGAAATCACATTAGGATTCTCTTTTTAACCTGTTCCTTAAAACACTAGTGCTTAGGAAATCTATTGGAGGCAGAAGCAGTCAAGGGTAGCTTAGGGTTAGTGTTAGGGCTAGTGTTAGGGTTAGGGCTCGGTTTAGGGTACGGGTTAGGATTTGGGTACGCGTTAGGGTTATGGTAGGGGTTAGGGTTAGGGTACGCGTTAGGGTGAGGGTAGTTATTAAACCTATCCCACTCTCTAGATACCTCTTAGCACGTAAAGGAATATTATTTGGGGGTCCAGCCATGAAGAAGAGTTTAGACACTAGGAGAAGATAAGGAACACACCCATTATCAAGAAATCACATTAGGATTCTCTTTTTAACTTGTTCCTTAAAACACTAGTGCTTAGGAAATCTATTGGAGGCAGAAGCAGTCAAGGGTAGCTTAGGGTTAGGGTTAGGGTTAGGGTGAGGGTTAGGGTATGGCTTAGGGTACGGGTTCGGGGAGGGGTTCGGGTAGGGTGTAGGGTATGGGTTAGGGTTAGGGTTAGGGTTAGTGTTAGGGTTAGGGCTCGGTTTAGGTTACGGGTTAGGATTAGTGTACACGTTAGGGTTAGGGTAGGGGTTCGGGTTAGGGTACGCGTTATGGTGAGGGTAGTTATTAAACCTATCCCACTTTCTAGATACCCCTTAGCACGTAAAGGAATATTATTTGGGAGTCCAGCCATGAAGAAGAGTTTAGACACTAGGAGAAGATAAGGAACACACCCATTATCAAGAAATCACATTAGGATTCTCTTTTTAACTTGTTCCTTAAAACACTAGTGCTTAGGAAATCTATTGGAGGCAGAAGCAGTCAAGATTAGCTTAGGGTTAGGGTTAGGGTTAGGGTGAGGGTTAGTGTACGGCATAGGGTACGGGTTCGGGGAGGGGTTCGGGTAGGGCGTAGGGTATGGGTTAGGGTTAGGGTTAGTGTTAGGGTTAGGGCTCGGTTTAGGGTACGGGTTAGTATTATGGTACGCGTTAGGGTTAGGGTAGGGGATAGGGTTAGGGTACGCGTTAGGGTGAGGGTAGTTTTTAAACCTATCCCACTCTCTAGATACCCCTTAGCTCGTAAAGGAATATTATTTGGGGGTCCAGCCATGGAGAAGAGTTTAGACACTAGGAGAAGATAAGGAACACACCCATTATCAAGAAATCACATTTGGATTCTCTTTTTAACCTGTTCCTTAAAACACTAGTGCTTAGGAAATCTATTGGAGGCAGAAGCAGTCAAGGGTATCTTAGGGTTAGGGTTAGGGTTATGGTGAGGGTTAGGGTACGGCTTAGGGTACGGGTTTGGGGAGGGGTTCAGGTAGGGCTTAGGGTATAGGTTAGGGTTAGGGTTAGGGTTAAGGTTAGGGTTAGGGCTCGATTTAGGGTACGCGTTATGGTTAGGGTAGGGGTTAGGGATAGGGTACGCGTTAGGGTGAGGGTAGTTATTTAACCTATCCCACTCTCTACATACCCCTTAGCACGTAAAGGAATATTATTTGGGGTTCCAGCCATGGAGAGGGGTTTAAACACTAAGAGAAGATAAGGAACACACCCATTATCAAGAAATCACATTAGGATTCTCTTTTTAACCTGTTCCTTAAAACACTAGTGCTTAGGAAATCTATTGGAGGCAGAAGCAGTCAAGGGTAGCTTAGGGTTAGGGTTAGGGTATGGGTGAGGGTTAGGGTACGGCTTAGGGTACGGGTTCGGTGAGAGGTTCGGGTAGGTCGTAGGGTATGGGTTAGGGTTAGGGTTAAGGTTAGTGTTAGGGTTAGGGCTCGGTTTAGGGTACGGGTTAGGATTAGGGTACGCGTTAGGGTTAGGGTAGGGGTTAGGGTTAGGGTACGCGTTAGGGTGAGGGTAGTTATTAAACCTATCCCACTCTCTAGATACCCCTTAGCACGTAAAGGAATATTATTTGGGGGTCCAGCCATGGAGAAGAGTTTAGACACTAGGAGAAGATAAGGAAAACACCCATTAACAAGAAATCACATTAGGATTCTCTTTTTAACCTGTTCCTTAAAACACTAGTGCTTAGGAAATCTATTGGAGGCAGAAGCAGGCAAGGGTAGCTTACAGTTAGGGTTAGGGTGACGGTTAGGGTACGGCTTAGGGTACGGGTTCGGGGAGGGGTTCAGGTAGGGCGTATGGTATGGGTTAGGGTTAGGGTTAGGGTTAGTGTTAGGGTTAGGGCTCGGTTTAGGGTTAGGGTGAGGGTTAGGGTATGGCTTCGGGTACGGGTTCGGGGAGGGGTTCGGGTAGGGTGTAGGGTATGGGTTAGGGTTAAGGTTAGTGTTAGTGTTAGGGTTAGGGCTCGGTTTAGGGTACGGGTTAGGATTAGGGTACGCATTAGGGTTAGGGTAGGGGTTCGGGTTAGGGTACGCGTTAGGGTGAGGGTAGTTATTAAACCTATCCCACTGTCTAGATACCCCTTAGCACGTAAAGGAATATTATTTGGGAGTCAAGCCATGAAGAAGAGTTTAGACACTAGGAGAAGATAAGGAACTCACCCATTATCAAGAAATCACATTAGGATTCTCTTTTTAACCTGTTCCTTAAAACACTAGTGCTTAGGCAATCTATTGGAGGCAGAAGCAGTCAAGGGTAGCTTAGGGTTACGGATAGGGTTAGGGTGAGGGTTAGGGTACGGGTTAGGATTAGGGTACGCGTTAGGGTGAGGGTAGGGGTTAGGGTTAGGGTACGCGTTAGGGTGAGGGTAGTTATTAAACCTATCACACTCTCTAGATACACCTTAGCACATAAAGGAATATTATTTGGGGGTCCAGCCATGGAGAAGAGTTTAGACACTAGGAGAAGATAAGGAAGACACCCATTAACAAGAATTCACATTAGGATTCTCTTTTTAACCTGTTCCTTAAAACACTAGTGCTTAGGAAATCTATTGGAGGCAGAAGCAGGCAAGGGTAGCTTAGTGTTAGGGTTAGGGTGACGGTTAGGGTACCGCTTAGGGTACGGGTTCGGGGAGGGGTTCAGGTAGGGCGTATGGTATGGGTTAGGGTTAGGGTTAGGGTTAGTGTTAGGGCTGGGGCTCGGTTTAGGGTTAGGGTAGGGGTTAGGTTTAGCGTACGCGATAGGGTGAGGTTAGTTATTAAACCTGTCCCACTCTCTAGATACCCCTTAGCACGTAAAGGAATATTATTTGGTGGTCCAGTCATGGAGAAGAGTTTAGACACTAGGAGAAGATAAGGAACACACCCATTATCACGAAATCACATTAGGATTCTCTTTTTAAACTGTTCCTTAAATCACTAGTGCTTAGGAAATCTATTGGAGGCAGAAGCAGTCAAGGGTAGCTTAGGGTTAGGCTTAGGGTTAGGGTGAGTGTTAGGGTACGGCTTAGGGTATGGGTTCGGGGAGGGGTTCGGGTAGGGCGTAGGGTATGTTTTAGGGTTAGGGTTACGGTTAGTGTTAGGATTAGGGCTCGGTTTAGGGTACGGGTTAGGATTAGGGTACGCGTTAGGGTTAGGGTAGGGGTTAGGGTTAGGGTACGCGATAGGGTGAGGTTAGTTATTAAACCTCTCCCACTCTCTAGATACCCCTTAGCACGTAAAGGAATATTATTTGGTGGTCCAGCCATGGAGAAGAGTTTAGACACTAGGAGAAGATAAGGAACACCCCCATTATCACGAAATCACATTAGGATTCTCTTTTTAAACTGTTCCTTAAATCACTAGTGCTTAGGAAATCTATTGGAGGCAGAAGCAGTCAAGGGTAGCTTAGGGTTAGGCTTAGGGTTAGGGTGAGTGTTAGGGTACGGCTTAGGGTACGGGTTCGGGGAGGGGTTCGGGTAGGGCGTAGGGTATGTTTTAGGGTTAGGGTTACGGTTAGTGTTAGGGTTAGGGCTCGGTTTAGGGTACGGGTTAGGATTAGGGTACGCGTTAGGGTTAGGGTAGGGGTTAGGGTTAGGGAACGCGATAGGGTGAGGTTAGTTATTAAACCTATCCCACTCTCTAGATACCCCTTAGCACGTAAAGGAATATTATTTGGGGTTCCAGCCATGGAGAAGAGTTTAGACACTAGGAGAAAATAAGGGACACACCCATTATCAAGAAATCACATTAGGATTCTCTTTTTAACCTGTTCCTTAAAACACTAGTGTTTAGGAAATCTATTGGAGGCAGAAGCAGTCAATGGTAGCTTAGGGTTAGGGTTAGGGTTAGGGTGAGGGTTAGGGTACGGCTTAGGGTACGGGTTCGGGTAGGGCTTTGGGTATGGGTTAGGGTTAGGGTTAGGGTTAGTGTTAGGGTAAGGGCTCGGTTTAGGGTACGGGTTAGGATTAGGGTACGCGTTAGGGTTAGGTTAGGGGTTAGGGTTAGGGTACGCGTTAGGGTGAGGGTAGTTATTAAACCTCTCCCACTCTCTAGATACCCCTTAGCACGTAAAGGAATATTATTTGGGGGTCCAGCCATGGAGAAGAGTTTAGACACTAGGAGAAGATAAGGAACACACCCATTATCACGAAATCACATTAGGATTCTCTTTTTAACCTGTTCCTTAAAACACTAGTGCTTAGGAAATCTATTGGAGGCACAAGCAGTCAAGGGTAGCTTAGGGTTAGGGTTAGGGTTAGGGTGAGGGTTACGGTATGGCTTAGGGTACGGGTTCGGGGAGGGGTTCGGGTAGGGCGTAGGGTATGGGTTAGGGTTATGGTTAGGGTTAGTGTTAGGGTTAGGGCTCGGTTTAGGGTACGGGTTAGGATTAGGGTACGCGTTAGGGTTAGGGTAGGGGTTAGGGTCAGCGTACGCGTTAGGGTGAAGGTAGTTATTAAACCTATCCCACTCTCTAGATACCCCTTAGCACGTAAAGGAATATTATTTGGGCGTCCAGCCATGGAGAAGAGTTTAGACACGAGCAGAAGATAAGGAACACCCCCATTATCAAGAAATCACATTAGGATTCTCTTTTTAACCTGTTCCTTAAAACACTAGTGCTTAGGAAATCTATTGGAGGCAGAAGCAGTCAGGGGTAGCTTAGGGTTAGGGTTAGGGTTAGGGTGAGGGTTAGGGTACGGCTTAGGGTACGGGATCGGGGAGGGGTTCGGGTAGGGCGTAGGGTATGGTTTAGGGTTAGGGTTAAGGTTAGTGTTAGGGTTAGGTCTCGGTTTAAGTTACGGGGTAGGATTAGGGTACGCGTTAGGGTTAGGGTAGGGGTTAGGGTTAGGGTACGCGTTAGGGTTAGGGTAGTTATTAAACCTATCCCACTCTGTAATTACCCCTTAGCACGTAAGGGAATATTATTTTGGGGTCCAGCCATGGAGAAGAGTTTAGACACTAGGAGAAGATAAGGAACGCACCCATTATCAAGAAATCACATTAAGATTCTCTTTTTAACCTGTTCCTTAAAACACTAGTGCTTAGGAACTCTATTGGAGGCAGAAGCAGTCAAGGGTAGCTTATGGTTAGGGTTAGGGTGAGGGTTAGGGTACGGCTTAGGGTACGGGTTCGGGGAGGGTTTCGGGTAGGGCGTAGGGTATGGGTTAGGGTTAGGGTTAGGGCTAGTGTTAGGTTTAGGGCTCTGTTTAGGTTACGGGTTAGGATTAGGGTACATGTTAGGGTTAGGGTAGGGGTTAGGGTTAGGGTACGTGTTAGGGTGAGAGTAGTTATTAAACCTATCCCACTCTCTAGATACCCCTTAGCATGTAAAGGAATATTATTTGGGGGTCCAACCATGGAGAAGAGTTTAGACACTAGGAGAATATAAGGAACACACCCATTATCAAGAAATCACATTAGGATTCTCTTTTTAACCTGTTCCTTAAAACACTAGTGCTTAGGAAATCTATTGGAGGCAGAAGCAGTCAACGGTAGCTTAGGGTTAGTGTTAGGGTTAGGGTGAGGGTTAGGGTACGGCTTAGGGTACGGGTTCGGGGATGGGTTCGGGTAGGGCGTAGGTTATGGGTTAGCGTTAGTGTTAGGGTTAGTGTTAGGGTAAGGGCTCGGTTTAGGGTACGGGTTAGGATTAGGGTACGCGTTAGGGTTAGGGTAGGGGTTAGGGTTAGGGTACGCGTTAGGGTGAGGGTAGTTTTTAAACCTCTCCCACTCTCTAGATACCCCTTAGCACGTAAAGGAATATTATTTGGGGGTCCAGCCATGGAGAAGAGTTTAGACACTAGGAGAAGATAAGGAACACACCCATTATCACGAAATCACATTAGGATTCTCTTTTTAACCTGTTCCTTAAAACACTAGTGCTTAGGAAATCTATTGGAGGCACAAGCTGTCAAGGGTAGCTTAGGGTTAGGGTTAGGGTTAGGGTGAGGGTTACGGTATGGCTTAGGGTACGGGTTCGGGGAGGGCTTCGTGTAGGGCGTAGGGTATGGGTTAGGGTTATGGTTAGGGTTAGTGTTAGGGTTAGGGCTCTGTTTAGGGTACGGGTTAGGAAAGGGTACGCGTTAGGGTTAGGGTAGGGGTTAGTGTTAGCGTATGCGTTAGGGTGAAGGTAGTTATTAAACCTATCCCACTCTCTAGATACCCCTTAGCACGTAAAGGAATATTATTTGGGCGTGCAGCCACGGAGAAGAGTTTAGACACGAGCAGAAGATAAGGAACACCCCCATTATCAAGAAATCACATTAGGATTCTCTTTTTAACCTGTTCCTTAAAACACTAGTGCTTAGGAAATCTATTGGAGGCAGAAGCAGTCAAGGGTAGCTTAGGGTTAGGGTTAGGGTGAGGGTTAGGGTACGGCTTAGGGTACGGGTTCGGGGAGGGGTTCGGGTAGGGCGTAGGGTATGGGTTAGGGTTAGGGTTAGGGCTAGTGTTTGGTTTAGGGCTCTGTTTAGGTTACGGGTTAGGATTAGGGTACATGTTAGGGTTAGGGTAGGGGTTAGGGTTAGGGTACGTGTTAGGGTGAGGGTAGTTATTAAAACTATCCCACTCTCTAGATACCCCTTAGCACGTAAAGGAATATTATATGGGGGTCCAGCCAAGGAGAAGAATTTAGACACTAGGATAAGATGAGGAACACACCCATTATCAAGAAATCACATTAGGATTCTCTTTTCAACCTGTTCCTTAAAACACTAGTGCTTAGGAAATCTATTGGAGGCAGAAGCAGGCAAGGGTAGCTTACAGTTAGGGTTAGGGTGACGGTTAGGGTACGGCTTAGGGTATGGGTTCGGGGAGGGGTTCAGGTAGGGCGTATGGTATGGGTTAGGGTTAGGGTTAGGGTTAGTGTTAGGGTTAGGGCTCGGTTTAGGGTTAGGGTGAGGGTTAGGGTATGGCTTCGGGTACGGGTTCGGGGAGGGGTTCGGGTAGGGTGTAGGGTATGGGTTAGGGTTAAGGTTAGTGTTAGTGTTAGGGTTAGGGCTCGGTTTAGGGTACGGGTTAGGATTAGGGTACGCATTAGGGTTAGGGTAGGGGTTCGGGTTAGGGTACGCGTTAGGGTGAGGGTAGTTATTAAACCTATCCCACTCTCTAGATACCCCTTAGCACGTAAAGGAATATTATTTGGGAGTCAAGCCATGAAGAAGAGTTTAGACACTAGGAGAAGATAAGGAACTCACCCATTATCAAGAAATAACATTAGGATTCTCTTGTTAACCTGTTCCTTAAAACACTAGTGCTTAGGAAATCTATTGGAGGCAGAAGCAGTCAAGGGTAGCTTAGGGTTACGGATAGGGTTAGGGTGAGGGTTAGGGTACGGCTTAAGGTACGGTTCGGGGAGAGGTTCGGGTAGGGCGTAGGGTATGGGTTAGGGTTAGGGTTAGCGTTAGGGTTAGGGCTCGGTTTAGGGTACGGGTTAGGATTAGGGTACGCGTTAGGGTGAGGGTAGGGGTTAGGGTTAGGGTACACGTTAGGGTGAGGGTAGTTATTAAACCTATCCCACTCTGTAGATATCCCTTAGCACGTAAAGGAATATTATTTGGAGGTCCAGCCATGGAGAAGAGTTTAGACACTAGGATAAGATAAGGAACACACCCATTATCAAAAAATCACATTAGGATTCTCTTTTTAACCTGTTCCTTAAAACACTAGTGCCTAGGAAATCTATTGGAGGCAGAAGCAGTCACTGGTAGCTTAGGGTTATTGTTAGGGATAGGGTGAGGGTTAGGGTATGGCTTAGTGTACGGTTCGGGGAGGGTTTCGGGTAAGGCGTAGGGTATGGGATAGGGTTAGGGTTAGTGTTAGGGTTAGGGCTCGGTTTAAGGTACGGGTTAGGGTTAGGGTTAGGGTAGGGTTTAGTGTTAGGGTAGTTATTAAACCTATCCCACTCTCTAGATACCCCTTAGCACGTAAAGGAATATTATTTGGGGGTCCAGCCATGGAGAAGATTTTCGACACTAGGAGAAGATAAGGAACACACCCATTCTAAAGAAACCACATTAGGATTCTCTTTTTAACCTTTTCCTTAAAACACTAGTGCTTAGGAAATCTATTGGAGGCAGAAGCACTCAAGGTTAACTTAGGGTTAGGGTTAGGGTTAGGATGAGTGTTAGGGTACGGCTTAGGGTACGGATTCGGGGTGGGGTTCGGGTAGGGCGTAGGGTATGGGTTAGGGTTAGGGTTACGGTTAGTGTTAGGGTTAGGGCTCGGTTTAGGGTACGGGTTAGGATTAGGGTACGCGTTAGGGTTAGGGTAGGGGTTAGGGTTATTGTACGCGTTAGGGTTAGGGTAGTTATTAAACCTATCCCATTCTCTAGATAACCCTTAGCACGTAAAGGAATATTATTTGGGGGTCCAGCCATGGAGAAGAGTTTAGACACTAGGAGAAGATAAGGAACACACCCATTATCAAGAAATCACATTAGGATTCTCTTTTTAACCTGTTCCTTAAAACACTAATGCTTAAGAAATCTATTGGAGGCAGAAGCAGTCAAGGGTAGCTTAGCGTTAGGGATTGGGTTAGGGTGAGGGTTATGGTACGGCTTAGGGTACGGGTTCGGGGAGGGGTTCGGGTAGGGCGTAGGGTATGGGTTAGGGTTAGGGTTAGTGTTAGTGTTAGGATTAGGGCTCGGTTTAGGGTACGGGTTAGTATTAGGGTTCGCGTTAGGGTTAGGGTAGGGGTTAGGGTTAGGGTACGCGTTAGGGTTAGGGTAATTATTAAACCTATCCCACTCTCTAGATACCCCGTAGCACGTAAAGGAATATTATTTGGGGGACCAGCCATGGAGAAGAGTTTAGACACTAGGATAAGATAAGGAACACACCCATTATCAAGAAATCACATTAGGATTCTCTTTTTAACCTGTTCCTTAAAACACTAGTGCTTAGGAAATCTATTGGAGGCAGAAGCAGTCAAGGGTACATTAGCGTTAGGGTTTCGGTTAGGGTGAGGGTTAGGGTACGGCTTAGGGTACGGGTTCGGGGAGGGGTTCGGGTAGGGCGTAGGGTATGGCTTAGGGATAGGGTTAGTGTTAGGGTTAGGGCTCGGTTTAAGGTACGGTTTAGGATTAGGGTACGCATTAGGTAAGGGTAGGGGTTAGGGTTAGGTTACGTGTTATGGTGCGGGTAGTTGTTGAACCTATCCCACTCTCTAGATACCCCTTAGCACGTAAAGAATATTATTTGGGGTTCCAGCCATGGAGAAGAGTTTAGACACTAGGATAAGATAAGGAACACACCCATTATCAAGAAGTCACATTAGGATTCTCTTTTTAACCTGTTCCTTAAAACACTAGTGCTTAGGAAATCTATTGGAGGCAGAAGCAGTCAAGGGTAGCTTAGGTTTGGGGTTAGGGTGAGGGTTAGGGTACGGCTTAGGGTACGGGTTCGGGGAGGGGTTCGGGTAGGGCGTAGGGTATGGGTTAGGGTTATGGTTAGTGTTAGTGTTAGGGTTAGGGCTCGGTTTAGGGTATGGGTTAGGATTAGTGTACGCGTTAGTGTTAGGGTAGGGGTTAGGGTTAGGGTACGCGTTAGGGTTAGGGTCGTTATTAAACCTATCCCACTCTCTAGATACCCCTTAGCACGTAAAGTAATATTATTTGGGGATCCAGCCATGGAGAAGAGTTTAGACAATAGGAGAAGATAAGGAACACGCCCATTATCAAGAAATCACATTAGGATTCTCTTTTTAACCTGTTCCTTAAAACACTAGTGCTTAGGAAATCTATTGGAGGCAGAAGCAGTCAAGGGTAGCTTAGGGTTAGTGTTAGGGTTAGGGTGAGGGTTAGGGTACGGCTTAGGGTACGGGTTCGGGGAGGGGTTCGGGTTTGGCGTAGGGTATGGGTTAGGGTTAGGGTTAGGCTTAGTGTTAGGTTTAGGTCTCGGTTAAAGTACGGGTTAGGATTAGGGTACACGTTAGTGTAAGGGTAGGGGTTAGGGTTAGGGTACGCGTTAGGGTGAGGGTAGTTATTAAACCTGTCCCACTCTCTAGATACCCCTTAGCACGTAAAGGAATATTATTTGGGGGTCCAGCCATGGAGAAGAGTTTAGACACTAGGATAAGATAAGGAAAACACCCATTCTAAAAAAATCACATTATGATTCTCTTTTTAACCTGTTCCTTAAAACACTAGTGCTTAGGAAATCTATTGGAGGCAGAAGCAGTCAAGGGTAGCTTAGGGTAAGGGTTAGGGTTAGGGTGAGGGTTAGGGTACGGCTTAGGTTACGGGTTCGGGTACGGGATCGGGTATGGCGTAGGGTATGGATTAGGGTTACGGTTACTTTTAGGGTAAGGGCTCGGTTTAGGGTATCGGTTAGGATTAAGGTAGGTGTTAGGGTTAGGGTACGGGTTAGGGTTAGGGTACGGGAGAGGGTTAGGGTAAGCATTAGGGTTAGGGTAGTTATTAAACCTATCCCACTCTCTAGATACAACTTAGAACGTAAAGGAATATTATTTGGGGGTCCAGCCTTGGAGAAGAGTTTAGACACTAGGAGAAGATAAGGAACACACCCCTCATCAAAAAATCAAATTAGGATTCTCTTTTTAACCTGTTCCTTAAAACACTAGTGCTTAGGACATCTATTGGAGGCAGAAGCAGTCAAGGGTAGGTTAGGTTTAGGGTTAGGGTTAGGGTACGGCTTAGGGTATGAGTTCGTGGAGGGGTTCGGGTACGGCGTAGGGTATGGGTTAGAGTTAGGGTTAGGGCTCGGTTCTGCGTACGGGTTAGGATTAGGGTACGTGTTAGTGTTAGGGTAACGGTTAGGGTTAGGATACACGTTAGGTTTAGGGTAGTTTTTAAACCTATCCCACTCTCTAGATACCCCTTAGCACGTACAGGAATATTATTTGGGGGTCTAGCCATGGAGAAGAGTTTCGACACTAGGATAAGATAAGGAACACTCCCATTCTAAAGAAATCACATTAAGATTCTCTTTTTAACCTGTTCCTTAAAATATTAGTGCTTAGGAAATCTATTGGAGGCAGAAGCAGTCAAGGGTAGCTTAGACTTTGGGTTAGGGTTAGGGTTAGGGTTAGGTTACGTCTTCGGGTACAGGTTCGGGGAGGGGTCTGGGTACGGCGTAGGATATGGTTTAGGGTTAGGGTTAGTCTTAGAGTTAGGGCTCGGTTTAGGATACGGGCTAGGATTAGGGTACGCGTTAGGGTTAGGGTCGTTATTAAACCTATCCCACTCTCTAGATACCCCTTAGCACGTAAAGGAATATTATTTGGGGGTCCAGCCATGGGGAAGAGTTTAGACTCTAGGATAAGAAAAGGAAAACACCCATTCTAAAGAAATCACATTATGATTCTCTTTTTAACCTGTTCCTTAAAACACTAGTGCTTAGGAAATCTATTGGAGGCAGAAGCAGTCAAGGGTAGCTTAGGGTAAGGGTTAGGGTTAGGGTGAGGGTTAGGGTACGGCTTAGGGTACGGGTTCGGGAAGGGGTTCGGGTTTGGCGTAGGGTATGGGTTAGGGTTAGGGTTAGGCTTAGTGTTAGGTTTAGGTCTCGGTTAAAGTACGGGTTAGGATTAGGGTACACGTTAGTGTAAGGGTAGGGGTTAGGGTTAGGGTACGCGTTAGGGTGAGGGTAGTTATTAAACCTGTCCCACTCTCTAGATACCCCTTAGCACGTAAAGGAATATTATTTGGGGGTCCAGCCATGGAGAAGAGTTTAGACACTAGGATAAGATAAGGAAAACACCCATTCTAAAAAAATCACATTATGATTCTCTTTTTAACCTGTTCCTTAAAACACTAGTGCTTAGGAAATCTATTGGAGGCAGAAGCAGTCAAGGGTAGCTTAGGGTAAGGGTTAGGGTTAGGGTGAGGGTTAGGGTACGGCTTAGGTTACGGGTTCGGGTACGGGATCGGGTATGGCGTAGGGTATGGATTAGGGTTACGGTTACTTTTAGGGTAAGGGCTCGGTTTAGGGTATCGGTTAGGATTAAGGTAGGTGTTAGGGTTAGGGTACGGGTTAGGGTTAGGGTACGGGAGAGGGTTAGGGTAAGCATTAGGGTTAGGGTAGTTATTAAACCTATCCCACTCTCTAGATACAACTTAGAACGTAAAGGAATATTATTTGGGGGTCCAGCCTTGGAGAAGAGTTTAGACACTAGGAGAAGATAAGGAACACACCCCTCATCAAAAAATCAAATTAGGATTCTCTTTTTAACCTGTTCCTTAAAACACTAGTGCTTAGGACATCTATTGGAGGCAGAAGCAGTCAAGGGTAGGTTAGGTTTAGGGTTAGGGTTAGGGTACGGCTTAGGGTATGAGTTCGTGGAGGGGTTCGGGTACGGCGTAGGGTATGGGTTAGAGTTAGGGTTAGGGCTCGGTTCTGCGTACGGGTTAGGATTAGGGTACGTGTTAGTGTTAGGGTAACGGTTAGGGTTAGGATACACGTTAGGTTTAGGGTAGTTTTTAAACCTATCCCACTCTCTAGATACCCCTTAGCACGTACAGGAATATTATTTGGGGGTCTAGCCATGGAGAAGAGTTTCGACACTAGGATAAGATAAGGAACACTCCCATTCTAAAGAAATCACATTAAGATTCTCTTTTTAACCTGTTCCTTAAAATATTAGTGCTTAGGAAATCTATTGGAGGCAGAAGCAGTCAAGGGTAGCTTAGACTTTGGGTTAGGGTTAGGGTTAGGGTTAGGTTACGTCTTCGGGTACAGGTTCGGGGAGGGGTCTGGGTACGGCGTAGGATATGGTTTAGGGTTAGGGTTAGTCTTAGAGTTAGGGCTCGGTTTAGGATACGGGCTAGGATTAGGGTACGCGTTAGGGTTAGGGTCGTTATTAAACCTATCCCACTCTCTAGATACCCCTTAGCACGTAAAGGAATATTATTTGGGGGTCCAGCCATGGGGAAGAGTTTAGACTCTAGGATAAGAAAAGGAAAACACCCATTCTAAAGAAATCACATTATGATTCTCTTTTTAACCTGTTCCTTAAAACACTAGTGCTTAGGAAATCTATTGGAGGCAGAAGCAGTCAAGGGTAGCTTAGGGTAAGGGTTAGGGTTAGGGTGAGGGTTAGGGTACGGCTTAGGTTACGGGTTCGGGTACGGGATCGGGTATGGCGTAGGGTATTGATTAGGGTTACGGTTACTTTTAGGGTTAGGGCACGGTTTAGGGTATCGGTTAGGATTAAGGTAGGTGTTAGGGTTAGGGTACGGGTTAGGGTTAGGGTACGGGAGAGGGTTAGGGTAAGCATTAGGGTTAGGGTAGTTATTAAACCTATCCCACTCTCTAGATACAACTTAGAACGTAAAGGAATATTATTTGGGTGTCCAGCCTTGGAGAACAGTTTAGACACTAGGAGAAGATAAGGAACACACCCATCATCAAAAAATCACATTAGGATTCTCTTTTTAACCTGTTCCTTAAAACACTAGTGCTTAGGAAATCTATTGGAGGCAGAAGCAGTCAAGGGTAGCTTAGGATTAGGGTTAGGGTTAGGGTACGGCTTAGGGTACGGGTTCGTGGAGGGGTTCGGGTACGTCGTAGGGTATGGGTTAGGATGAGGGTTAGTGTTAGAGTTAAGGCTCGGTTTAGGGTAAGGTCTAGGATTAGGGTACGCGTTAGGTTTACGGTAGGGGTTAGGGTTAGGGTACGCGTTAGGGTGAGGGTAGTTATTAAAACTATCCCACTCTCTAGATACCCCTTAGCACGTAAAGGAATATTATTTGGAGGTCCAGCCTTGGAGAAGAGTTTAGACTCTAGGATAAGATAAGGAACACACCCATTATCAAGAAATCACTTTAGGATTCTCTTTTTAACCTGTTCCTTAAAACACTAGTGCTTAGGAAATGTATTGGAGGCAGAAGAAGTCAAGGGTAGCTTAGAGTTTGGGTTAGGGTTAGAGTTAGGGTTAGGTTACGTCATAGGGTACGGGTTCGGGGAGGGGTTCAGGTACGGCGTAGGGTATGGGTTAGTGTTAGGGTTAGTGTTAGAGTTAGGGCTCGGTTTAGGGTAAGGTCTAGGATTAGGGTACGCGTTAGGGTTAGGGTAGGGTTAGGGTAAGGATACGCGTTAGGGTGAGGGTAGTTATTAAACCTATCCCACTCTCTAGATACCCCTTAGCACGTAAAGGAATATTATATGGGGGTCCAGCCAAGAAGAGTTTAGACACTAGGATAAGATGAGGAACACACCCATTATCAAGAAATCACATTAGGATTCTCTTTTTAACCTGTTCCTTAAAACAATAGTGCTTAGGAAATCCATTGGCGGCAGAAGCAGTCAAGGGTAGCTTAGGGTTAGGGTTAGGGTTAGGGTGAGGGTTAGGGTACGGCTAGGGTACGGGTTTGGGGAGGGTTTCGGGTAGGGCGTAGGGTATGGGTTAGGGTTTGGGTTAGGGTTAGTGTTAGGTATAGGGCCCGGTTTAGGGTACGGGTTAGGATTAGTGTACGCGTTAGGGTTAGGGTAGGGGTTAGGGTTAGGTTACGCGTTAGGGTGAGGGTAGTTATTAAACCTATCCCACTCTTTAGATACCCCTTAGCACGTAAAGGAATATTATTTGGGGGTCCAGCCATGGAGAAGAGTTTAGACACTAGGAGAAGATAAGGAACACACCCATTATCAAGAAATCACATTAGGATTCTCTTTTTAACCTGTTCCTTAAAACACTAGTGCTTAAGAAATCTATTTGAGGCAGAAGCAGTCAAGGTAGCTTAGGGTTAGGGTTAGGGTTAGGGTGAGGGTTAGGGTACGGCTTAGGGTACGGGTTCGGGGAGGGCTTCGGGTAGGGCGTAGGGTATGGGTTAGGGTTAGGGTTAGGATTAGTGTTAGGGTTAGGGCTCGGTTTAGGGTACGGGTTAGGATTAGGGTACGCGTTAGGGTTAGGGTAGGGGTTAGGGTTAGGATACGCGTTAGGGTGAGAGTAGTTATTAAACCTATCCCACTCTCTAGATACCCCTTAACACGTAAAGGAATATTATTTTGGGGTCCAGCCATGGAGAAGACTTTAGACACTACGATAAGATAACGAACACACCCATTATCAAGAAATCACATTTAGATTCTCTTTTTAAACTGTTCCTTAAAACACTAGTGCTTAGGAAATCTATTGGAGTCAGAAGCAGTCAAGGGTAGCTTACGGTTAGGGTTAGGGTTAGGGTGAGGGTTAGGGTACGGCTTAGGGTACGGGTTTGGGGAGGGGTTCGGGTAGGGCGTAGGGTATGGGTTAGGGTTAGGGTAAGGGTTAGTGTTAGGATTAGGGCTCGGTTTAGTGTACGGGTTAGGATTAGGGTACGTGTTAGGGTTAGGGTAGGGGTTAGGGTTAGGTTACGCGTTAGGGTGAGGTTAGTTATTAAACCTATCCCACTCTCTAGATACCTCTTAGCACGTAAAGGAATATTATTTGGGGGTCCAGCCATGAAGAAGAGATTAGACACTAGGAGAAGATAAGGAACACACCCATTATCAAGAAATCACATTTGGATTCTCTTTTTAACCTGTTCCTTAAAACACTAGTGCTTAGGAACTCTATTGGAGGCAGAAGCAGTCAAGGGTAGCTTAGGGTTAGGGTTAGGGTTAGGGTGAGGGTTAGGGTATGGCTTAGGGTACGGGTTCGGGGAGGGGTTCGGGTAGGGTGTAGGGTATGGGTTAGGGTAGGGTTAGGGTTAGTGTTAGGGTTAGGGCTCGGTTTAGGTTACGGGTTAGGATTAGGGTACGCGTTAGGGTTAGGGTAGGGGTTCGGGTTAGGGTACGCGTTAGGGTGAGGGTAGTTATTAAACCTATCCCACTTTCTAGATACCCCTTAGCACGTAAAGGAATATTATTTGGGAGTCCAGCCATGAAGAAGAGTTTAGACACTAGGAGAAGATAAGGAACACACCCATTATCAAGAAATCACATTAGGATTCTCTTTTTAACTTGTTGCTTAAAACACTAGTGCTTAGGAAATCTATTGGAGGCAGAAGCAGTCAAGGGTAGCTTAGGGTTAGGGTTAGGGTTAGGGTGAGGGTTAGTGTACGGCATAGGGTACGGGTTCGGGGAGGGGTTCGGGTAGGGCGTAGGGTATGGGTTAGGGTTAGGGTTACTGTTAGGGTTAGGGCTCGGTTTAGGGTACGGGTTTGTATTATGGTACGCGTTAGGGTTAGGGTAGGGGATAGGGTTAGGGTACGCGTTAGGGTGAGGGTAGTTATTAAACCTATCCCACTCTCTAGATACCCCTTAGCACGTAAAGGAATATTATTTGGGGGTCCAGCCATGGAGAAGAGTTTAGACACTAGGAGAAGATAAGGAACAGACCCATTATCAAGAAATCACATTAGGATTCTCTTTTTAACCTGTTCCTTAAAACACTAGTGCTTAGGAAATCTATTGGAGGCAGAAGCAGTCAAGGGTATCTTAGGGTTAGGGTTAGGGTTATGGTGAGGGTTAGGGTACGGTTTAGGGTACGGGTTTGGGGAGGGGTTCAGGTAGGGCTTAGGGTATAGGTTAGGGTTAGGGTTAGGGTTAAGGTTAGGGTTAGGGCTCGATTTAGGGTACGCGTTATGGTTAGGGTAGAGGTTAGGGATAGGGTACGCGTTAGGGTGAGGGTAGTTATTTAACCTATCCCACTCTCTACATACCCCTTAGCACGTAAAGGAATATTATTTGGGGTTCCAGCCATGGAGAGGGGTTTAAACACTAAGAGAAGATAAGGAACACACCCATTATCAAGAAATCACATTAGGATTCTCTTTTTAACCTGTTCCTTAAAACACTAGTGCTTAGGAAATCTATTGGAGGCAGAAGCAGTCAAGGGTAGCTTAGGGTTAGGGTTAGGGTATGGGTGAGGGTTAGGGTACGGCTTAGGGTACGGGTTCGGTGAGAGGTTCGGGTAGGTCGTAGGGTATGGGTTAGGGTTAGGGTTAAGGTTAGTGTTAGGGTTAGGGCTCGGTTTAGGGTACGAGTTAGGATTAGGGTACGCGTTAGGGTTAGGTTAGGGGTTAGGGTTAGGGTACGCGTTAGGGTGAGGGTAGTTATTAAACCTATCCCACTCTCTAGATACCCCTTAGCACGTAAAGGAATATTATTTGGGGGTCCAGCCATGGAGAAGAGTTTAGACACTAGGAGAAGATAAGGAAAACACCCATTAACAAGAAATCACATTAGGATTCTCTTTTTAACCTGTTCCTTAAAACACTAGTGCTTAGGAAATCTATTGGAGGCAGAAGCAGGCAAGGGTAGCTTACAGTTAGGGTTAGGGTGACGGTTAGGGTACGGCTTAGGGTACGGGTTCGGGGAGGGGTTCAGGTAGGGCGTATGGTATGGGTTAGGGTTAGGGTTAGGGTTAGTGTTAGGGTTAGGGCTCGGTTTAGGGTTAGGGTGAGGGTTAGGGTATGGCTTCGGGTACGGGTTCGGGGAGGGTTTCGGGTAGGGTGTAGGGTATGGGTTAGGGTTAAGGTTAGTGTTAGTGTTAGGGTTAGGGCTCGGTTTAGGGTACGGGTTAGGATTAGGGTACGCATTAGGGTTAGGGTAGGGGTTCGGGTTAGGGTACGCGTTAGGGTGAGGGTAGTTATTAAACCTATCCCACTCTCTAGAAACCCCTTAGCACGTAAAGGAATATTATTTGGGAGTCAAGCCATGAAGAAGAGTTTAGACACTAGGAGAAGATAAGGAACTCACCCATTATCAAGAAATCACATTAGGATTCTCTTTTTAACCTGTTCCTTAAAACACTAGTGCTTAGGCAATCTATTGGAGGCAGAAGCAGTCAAGGGTAGCTTAGGGTTACGGATAGGGTTAGGGTGAGGGTTAGGGTACGGCTTAGGGTACGGTTCGGGGAGAGGTTCGGGTAGGGCGTAGGGTATGGGTTAGGGTTAGGGTTAGCGTTAGGGTTAGGGCTCGGTTTAGGGTACGGGTTAGGATTAGGGTACGCGTTAGGGTGAGGGTAGGGGTTAGGGTTAGGGTACGCGTTAGGGTGAGGGTAGTTATTAAACCTATCCCACTCTCTAGATACCCCTTAGCACGTAAAGGAATATTATTTGGGGGTCCAGCCATGGAGAAGAGTTTAGACACTAGGAGAAGATAAGGAAGACACCCATTAACAAGAATTTACATTAGGATTCTCTTTTTAACCTGTTCCTTAAAACACTAGTGCTTAGGAAATCTATTGGAGGCAGAAGCAGGCAAGGGTAGCTTAGGGTTAGGGTTAGGGTGACGGTTAGGGTACGGCTTAGGGTACGGGTTCGGGGAGGGGTTCAGGTAGGGCGTATGGTATGGGTTAGGGTTAGGGTTAGGGTTAGTGTTAGGGCTGGGGCTCGGTTTAGGGTTAGGGTAGGGGTTAGGTTTAGCGTACGCGATAGGGTGAGGTTAGTTATTAAACCTCTCCCACTCTCTAGATACCCCTTAGCACGTAAAGGAATATTATTTGGTGGTCCAGCCATGGAGAAGAGTTTAGACACTAGGAGAAGATAAGGAACACACCCATTATCACGAAATCACATTAGGATTCTCTTTTTAAACTGTTCCTTAAATCACTAGTGCTTAGGAAATCTATTGGAGGCAGAAGCAGTCAAGGGTAGCTTAGGGTTAGGCTTAGGGTTAGGGTGAGTGTTAGGGTACGGCTTAGGGTATGGGTTCGGGGAGGGGTTCGGGTAGGGCGTAGGGTATGTTTTAGGGTTAGGGTTACGGTTAGTGTTAGGGTTAGGGCTCGGTTTAGGGTACGGGTTAGGATTAGGGTACGCGTTAGGGTTAGGGTAGGGGTTAGGGTTAGGGTACGCGATAGGGTGAGGTTAGTTATTAAACCTCTCCCACTCTCTAGATACCCCTTAGCATGTAAAGGAATATTATTTGGTGGTCCAGCCATGGAGAAGAGTTTAGACACTAGGAGAAGATAAGGAACACCCCCATTATCACGAAATCACATTAGGATTCTCTTTTTAAACTGTTCCTTAAATCACTAGTGCTTAGGAAATCTATTGGAGGCAGAAGCAGTCAAGGGTAGCTTAGGGTTAGGCTTAGGGTTAGGGTGAGTGTTAGGGTACGGCTTAGGGTACGGGTTCGGGGAGGGGTTCGGGTAGGGCGTAGGGTATGTTTTAGGGTTAGGGTTACGGTTAGTGTTAGGGTTAGGGCTCGGTTTAGGGTACGGGTTAGGATTAGGGTACGCGTTAGGGTTAGGGTAGGGGTTAGGGTTAGGGAACGCGATAGGGTGAGGTTAGTTATTAAACCTATCCCACTCTCTAGATACCCCTTAGCACGTAAAGGAATATTATTTGGGGTTCCAGCCATGGAGAAGAGTTTAGACACTAGGAGAAAATAAGGGACACACCCATTATCAAGAAATCACATTAGGATTCTCTTTTTAACCTGTTCCTTAAAACACTAGTGTTTAGGAAATCTATTGGAGGCAGAAGCAGTCAATGGTAGCTTAGGGTTAGGGTTAGGGTTAGGGTGAGGGTTAGGGTACGGCTTAGGGTACGGGTTCGGGTAGGGCGTAGGGTATGGGTTAGGGTTAGGGTTAGGGTTAGTGTTAGGGTAAGGGCTCGGTTTAGTGTACGGGTTAGGATTAGGGTACGCGTTAGGGTTAGGTTAGGGGTTAGGGTTAGGGTACGCGTTAGGGTGAGGGTAGTTATTAAACCTCTCCCACTCTCTAGATACCCCTTAGCACGTAAAGGAATATTATTTGGGGGTCCAGCCATGGAGAAGAGTTTAGACACTAGGAGAAGATAAGGAACACACCCATTATCACGAAATCACATTAGGATTCTCTTTTTAACCTGTTCCTTAAAACACTAGTGCTTAGGAAATCTATTGGAGGCAGAAGCAGTCAACGGTAGCTTAGGGTTAGGGTTAGGGTTAGGGTGAGGGTTAGGGTACGGCTTAGGGTACGGGTTCGGGGAGGGGTTCGGGTAGGGCGTAGGTTATGGGTTAGCGTTAGTGTTAGGGTTAGTGTTAGGGTTAGGGCTCGGTTTAGGGTACGGGTTAGGATTAGAGTACGCGTTAGGGTTAGGTTAGGGGTTAGTGTTAGGGTACGCGTTAGGGTGAGGTTAGTTATTAAACCTCTCCCACTCTCTAGATACCCCTTAGCACGTAAAGGAATATTATTTGTTGGTCCAGCCATGGAGAAGAGTTTAGACACTAGGAGAAGATAAGGAACACACCCATTATCACGAAATCACATTTAGATTCTCTTTTTAAACTGTTCCTTAAAACACTAGTGCTTAGGAAATCTATTGGAGGCAGAAGCAGTCAAGGGTAGCTTACGGTTAGGGTTAGGGTTAGGGTGAGGGTTAGGGTACGGCTTAGGGTACGGGTTTGGGGAGGGGTTCGGGAAGGGCGTAGGGTATGGGTTAGGGTTAGGGTAAGGGTTAGTGTTAGGATTAGGGCTCGGTTTAGTGTACGGGTCAGGATTAGGGTACGTGTTAGGGTTAGGGTAGGGGTTAGGGTTAGGGTAGGGGAGAGGGTTAGGTTAAGCATTAGGGTTAGGGTAGTTATTAAACCTATCCCACTCTCTAGATACAACTTAGAACGTAAAGGAATATTATTTGGGTGTCCAGCCTTGGAGAACAGTTTAGACACTAGGAGAAGATAAGGAACACACCCATCATTAAAAAATCACATTAGGATTCTCTTTTTAACCTATTCCTTAAAACTCTAGTGCTTAGGAAATCTATTGGAGGCAGAAGCAGTCAAGGGTAGCTTAGGATTAGGGTTAGGGTTAGGATACCCCTTAGGGTACGGGTTCGTGGAGGGGTTCGGGTACGTCGTAGGGTATGGGTTAGGATGAGGGTTAGGGTTAGGGTTAAGGCTCGGTTTAGGGTAAGGTCTAGGATTAGGGTACGCGTTAGGGTTAGGGTAGGGGTTAGGGATAGGGTACGCGTTAGGGTGAGGGTAGTTATTAAAACTATCCCACTCTCTAGATACCCCTTAGCACGTAAAGGAATATTATATGGGGGTCCAGCCAAGGAGAAGAATTTAGACACCAGGATAAGATGAGGAACACACCCATTATCAAGAAATCACATTAGGATTCTCTTTTTAACCTGTTCCTTAAAACAATAGTGCTTAGGAAATCCATTGGCGGCAGAAGCAGTCAAGGGTAGCTTAGGGTTAGGGTTAGGGTTAGGGTTAGGGTGAGGGTTAGGGTACGGCTAGGGTACGGGTTTGGGGAGGGTTTCAGGTAGGGTGTAGGGTATGGGTTAGGGTTAGGGTTAGGGTTAGTGTTAGGTATAGGGCCCGGTTTAGGGTACGGGTTAGGATTAGGGTACGCGTTAGGGTTAGGGTAGGGGTTAGGGTTAGGGTACTCGTTAGGGTGAGCGTAGTTATTAAACCTATCCCACTTTCTAGATACCCCTAAGCACGTAAAGTAATATTATTTGGGGGTCCAGCCATAGAGAAGGGTTTAGACACTAGGAGAAGATAAGGAACACACCCATTATCAAGAAATCACATTAGGATTCTCTTTTTAACCTGTTCCTTAAAACACTAGTGCCTAGGAAATCTATTGGAGGCAGAAGCAGTCAAGGGTAGCTTAGGGTTATTGTTAGGGATAGGGTGAGGGTTAGGGTACGGCTTAGGTTACGGGTTCGGGGAGGCGTTCGGGTACGGCGTGGGGAATTGGTTAGGGTTAGGGTTAGGGTTAGTGTTAGGGTTAGGGCTCGGTTTAGGGTACAGGTTAGGATTAGGGTACGCGTTATTGTTAGGGCAAGTGTTAGGGTTAGGGTACACGTTAGGGTGAGGGTAGTTATTAAACCTATCCCACTCTGTAGATATCCCTTAGCACGTAAAGGAATATTATTTGGAGGTCCAGCCATGGAGAAGAGTTTAGACACTAGGATAAGATAAGGAACACACCCATTATCAAAAAATCACATTAGGATTCTCTTTTTAACCTGTTCCTTAAAACACTAGTGCCTAGGAAATCTATTGGAGGCAGAAGCAGTCAAGGGTAGCTTAGGGTTATTGTTAGGGATAGGGTGAGGGTTAGGGTATGGCTTAGTGTACGGTTCGGGGAGGGTTTCGGGTACGGCGTAGGGTATGGGATAGGGTTAGGGTTAGTGTTAGGGTTAGGGCTCGGTTTAAGGTACGGGTTAGAGTTAGGGTTAGGGTAGGGTTTAGTGTTAGGGTAGTTATTAAACCTATCCCACTCTCTAGATTCCCCTTAGCACGTAAAGGAATATTATTTGGGGGTCCAGCCATGGAGAAGATTTTCGACACTAGGAGAAGATAAGGAACACACCCATTCTAAAGAAACCACATTAGGATTCTCTTTTTAACCTTTTCCTTAAAACACTAGTGCTTAGGAAATCTATTGGAGGCAGAAGCACTCAAGGTTAACTTAGGGTTAGGGTTAGGGTTAGGGTGAGTGTTAGGGTACGGCTTAGGTTACGGATTCGGGGTGGGGTTCGGGTAGGGCGTAGGGTATGGGTTAGGGTTAGGGTTACGGTTAGTGTTAGGGTTAGGGCTCGGTTTAGGGTACGGGTTAGGATTAGGGTACGCGTTAGGGTTAGGGTAGGGGTTAGGGTTATTGTACGCGTTAGGGTTAGGGTAGTTATTAAACCTATCCCATTCTCTAGAAAACCCTTAGCACGTAAAGGAATATTATTTGGGGGTCCAGCCATGGAGAAGAGTTTAGACACTAGGAGAAGATAAGGAACACACCCATTATCAAGAAATCACATTAGGATTCTCTTTTTAACCTGTTCCTTAAAGCACTAATGCTTAAGAAATCTATTGGAGGCAGAAGCAGTCAAGGGTAGCTTAGCGTTAGGGATTGGGTTAGGGTGTGGGTTATGGTACGGCTTAGGGTACGGGTTCGGGGAGGGGTTCGGGTAGGGCGTAGGGTATGGGTTAGGGTTAGGGTTAGTGTTAGTGTTAGGATTAGGGCTCGGTTTAGGGTACGGGTTAGTATTAGGGTTCGCGTTAGGGTTAGGGTAGGGGTTAGGGTTAGGGTACGCGTTAGGGTTAGGGTAATTATTAAACCTATCCCACTCTCTAGATACCCCGTAGCACGTAAAGGAATATTATTTGGGGGACCAGCCATGGAGAAGAGTTTAGACACTAGGATAAGATAAGGAACACACCCATTATCAAGAAATCACATTAGGATTTTCTTTTTAACCTGTTCCTTAAAACACTAGTGCTTAGGAAATCTATTGGAGGCAGAAGCAGTCAAGGGTACATTAGCGTTAGGGTTTCGGTTAGGGTGAGGGTTAGGGTACGGCTTAGGGTACGGGTTCGGGGAGGGGTTCGGGTAGGGCGTAGGGTATGGCTTAGGGTTATGGTTAGTGTTAGTGTTAGGGTTAGGGCTCGGTTTAGGGTATGGGTTAGGATTAGTGTACGCGTTAGTGTTAGGGTAGGGGTTAGGGTTAGGGTACGCGTTAGGGTTAGGGTCGTTATTAAACCTATCCCACTCTCTAGATACCCCTTAGCACGTAAAGGAATATTATTTGGGGATCCAGCCATGGAGAAGAGTTTAGACAATAGGAGAAGATAAGGAACACGCCCATTATCAAGAAATCACATTAGGATTCTCTTTTTAACATGTTCCTTAAAACACTAGTGCTTAGGAAATCTATTGGAGGCAGAAGCAGTCAAGGGTAGCTTAGGGTTAGTGTTAGGGTTAGGGTGAGGGTTAGGGTACGGCTTAAGGTACGGGTTCGGGGAGGGGTTCGGGTTTGGCGTAGGGTATGGGTTAGGGTTAGTGTTAGGCTTAGTGTTAGGTTTAGGTCTCGGTTTAAGTACGGGTTAGGATTAGGGTACACGTTAGTGTAAGGGTAGGGGTTAGGGTTAGGGTACGCGTTAGGGTGAGGGTAGTTATTAAACCTGTCCCACTCTCTAGATACCCCTTAGCACGTAAAGGAATATTATTTGGGGGTCCAGCCATGGAGAAGAGTTTAGACACTAGGATAAGATAAGGAAAACACCCATTCTAAAAAAATCACATTATGATTCTCTTTTTAACCTGTTCCTTAAAACACTAGTGCTTAGGAAATCTATTGGAGGCAGAAGCAGTCAAGGGTAGCTTAGGGTAAGGGTTAGGGTTAGGGTGAGGGTTAGGGTACGGCTTAGGTTACGGGTTCGGGTACGGGATCGGGTATGGCGTAGGGTATGGATTAGGGTTACGGTTACTTTTAGGGTAAGGGCTCGGTTTAGGGTATCGGTTAGGATTAAGGTAGGTGTTAGGGTTAGGGTACGGGTTAGGGTTAGGGTACGGGAGAGGGTTAGGGTAAGCATTAGGGTTAGGGTAGTTATTAAACCTATCCCACTCTCTAGATACAACTTAGAACGTAAAGGAATATTATTTGGGGGTCCAGCCTTGGAGAAGAGTTTAGACACTAGGAGAAGATAAGGAACATACCCCTCATCAAAAAATCAAATTAGGATTCTCTTTTTAACCTGTTCCTTAAAACACTAGTGCTTAGGACATCTATTGGAGGCGTAAGCAGTCAAGGGTAGTTTAGGTTTAGGGTTAGGGTTAGGGTACGGCTTAGGGTATGAGTTCGTGGAGGGGTTCGGGTACGGCGTAGGGTATGGGTTAGAGTTAGGGTTAGGGCTCGGTTCTGCGTACGGGTTAGGATTAGGGTACGTGTTAGTGTTAGGGTAACGGTTAGGGTTAGGATACACGTTAGGGTGAGGGTAGTTATTAAAACTATCCCACTCTCTAGATACCCCTTAGCACGTAAAGGAATATTATTTGGAGGTCCAGCCTTGGAGAAGAGTTTAGACTCTAGGATAAGATAAGGAACACACCCATTATCAAGAAATCACTTTAGGATTCTCTTTTTAACCTGTTCCTTAAAACACTAGTGCTTAGGAAATGTATTGGAGGCAGAAGAAGTCAAGGGTAGCTTAGAGTTTGGGTTAGGGTTAGAGTTAGGGTTAGGTTACGTCATAGGATACGGGTTCGGTGAGGGGTTCAGGTACGGCGTAGGGTATGGGTTAGTGTTAGGGTTAGTGTTAGAGTTAGGGCTCGGTTTAGGGTAAGGTCTAGGATTAGGGTACGCGTTAGGGTTAGGGTAGGGTTAGGGTTAGGATACGCGTTAGGGTGAGGGTAGTTATTAAACCTATCCCACTCTCTAGATACCCCTTAGCACGTAAAGGAATATTATATGGGGGTCCAGCCAAGAAGAGTTTAGACACTAGGATAAGATGAGGAACACACCCATTATCAAGAAATCACATTAGGATTCTCTTTTTAACCTGTTCCTTAAAACAGTAGTGCTTAGGAAATCCATTGGCGGCAGAAGCAGTCAAGGGTAGCTTAGGGTTAGGGTTAGGGTTAGGGTGAGGGTTAGGGTACGGCTAGGGTACGGGTTTGGGGAGGGTTTCGGGTAGGGCGTAGGGTATGGGTTAGGGTTAGGGTTAGGGTTAGTGTTAGGGTTAGGGCTCGGTTTAGGGTACGGGTTAGGATTAGGGTACGCGTTAGGGTTAGGGTAGGGGTTAGGGTTAGGATACGCGTTAGGGTGAGAGTAGTTATTAAACCTATCCCACTCTCTAGATACCCCTTAACACGTAAAGGAATATTATTTTGGGGTCCAGCCATGGAGAAGACTTTAGACACTAGGATAAGATAACGAACACACCCATTATCAAGAAATCACATTTAGATTCTCTTTTTAAACTGTTCCTTAAAACACTAGTGCTTAGGAAATCTACTGGAGTCAGAAGCAGTCAAGGGTAGCTGACGGTTAGGGTTAGGGTTAGGGTGAGGGTTAGGGTACGGCTTAGGGTACGGGTTTGGGGAGGGGTTCGGGTAGGGCGTAGGGTATGTGTTAGGGTTAGGGTAAGGGTTAGTGTTAGGATTAGGGCTCGGTTTAGTGTACGGGTTAGGATTAGGGTACGTGTTAGGGTTAGGGTAGGGGTTAGGGTTAGGTTACGCGTTAGGGTGAGGTTAGTTATTAAACCTATCCCACTCTCTAGATACCCCTAAGCACGTAAAGGAATATTATTTGGGGGTCCAGCCATGGAGAAGGGTTTAGACACTAGGAGAAGATAAGGAACGCACCCATTATCAAGAAATCACATAAGGATTCTCTTTTTAACCTGTTCCTTAAAACACTAGTGCCTAGGAAATCTATTGGAGGCAGAAGCAGTCAAGGGTAGCTTAGGGTTAGTGTTAGGGTTAGGGTGAGGGTTAGGGTACGGCTTAGGGTACGGGTTCGGGGAGGGCTTCGGGTAGGCCGTAGGGTATGGGTTAGGGTTAGGGTTAGGGTTAGTGTTAGGGTTAGGCTTCGGTTTAGAGTACGGTTTAGGATTAGGGTACGCGCTAGGGTTAGGGTAGGGCTTAGGGTTAGGGTACGCGTTAGGGTGAGGTTAGTTATTAAACCTATCCCACTCTCTAGATACCCCTTAGCACGTAAAGGAATATTATTTGGGGGTCCAGCCATGGAGAAGAGTTTAGACACTAGGATAAGATAAGGAACACACCCATCATCAAGAAATCACATTAGGATTCTCTTTTTAACCTGTTCCTTAAAACACTAGTGCTTAGGAAATCTATTGGAGGCAGAAGCAGTCAAGGGTAGCTTAGGATTAGGGTTAGGGTTAGGATACCCCTTAGGGTACGGGTTCGTGGAGGGGTTCGGGTACGTCGTAGGGTATGGGTTAGGATGAGGGTTAGTGTTAGAGTTAAGGCTCGGTTTAGGGTAAGGTCTAGGATTAGGGTACGCGTTAGGGTTAGGGTAGGGGTTAGGGATAGGGTACGCGTTAGGGTGAGGGTAGTTATTAAAACTATCCCACTCTCTAGATACCGCTTAGCACTTAAAGGAATATTATATGGGGGTCCAGCCAAGGAGAAGAGTTTAGACACCAGGATAAGATGAGGAACACACCCATTATCAAGAAATCACATTAGGATTCTCTTTTTAACCTGTTCCTTAAAACAATAGTGCTTAGGAAATCCATTGGCGGCAGAAGCAGTCAAGGGTAGCTTAGGGTTAGGGTTAGGGTTAGGGTTAGGGTTAGGGTGAGGGTTAGGGTACGGCTAGGGTACGGGTTTGGGGAGGGTTTCAGGTAGGGTGTAGGGTATGGGTTAGGGTTAGGGTTAGGGTTAGTGTTAGGTATAGGGCCCGGTTTAGGGTACGGGTTAGGATTAGGGTACGCGTTAGGGTTAGGGTAGGGGTTAGGGTTAGGGTACTCGTTAGGGTGAGCGTAGTTATTAAACCTATCCCACTCTCTAGATACCCCTAAGCACGTAAAGTAATATTATTTGGGGGTCCAGCCATAGAGAAGGGTTTAGACACTAGGAGAAGATAAGGAACGCACCCATTATCAAGAAATCACATAAGGATTCTCTTTTTAACCTGTTCCTTAAAACACTAGTGCCTAGGAAATCTATTGGAGGCAGAAGCAGTCAAGGGTAGCTTAGGGTTAGTGTTAGGGTTAGGGTGAGGGTTAGGGTACGGCTTACGGTACGGGTTCGGGGAGGGTTAGGGTTAGGGTTAGGGTTAGGGTTAGGGTTAGGGTTAGGGTTAGGGTACGGCTTAGGGTACGGGTTCGGGGAGGGGTTCGGGTAGGGCGTATGGTATGGATTAGGGTTAGGGTTAGGGTTAGTGTTAGGGTTAGGGCTCGGTTTAGGGTACGGGTTAGGATTAGGGTACGCGTTAGGGTTAGGGTAGGGGTTAGGGTTAGGGTACGAGTTAGGGTGAGGGTAGTTATTAAACCTCTCCCTCTCTCTAGATACCCCTTAGCACGTAAAGGAATATTATTTGGGGGTCCAGCCATGGAGAAGGGTTTAGACACTAGGAGAAGATAAGGAACACACCCATTATCAAGAAATCACATTAGGATTCTCTTTTTAACCTGTTCCTTAAAACACTAGTGCTTAGGAAATCTATTGGAGGCAGAAGCAGTCAAGGGTAGCTTAGACTTTGGGTTAGGGTTAGGGTTAGAGTTAGGTTACGTCTTAGGGTACGGCTTCGGGGAGGGGTTCGGGTACGGCGTAGGGTATGGTTTAGGGTTAGGGTTAGTCTTAGAGTTAGGGCTCGGTTTAGGGTACGGGCTAGGATTAGGGTACGCGTTAGGGTTAGGGTAGGGGTTAGGGTTAGGGTACGCGTTAGGGTTAGGTTCGTTATTAAACTTATCCCACTCTCTAGATACCCCTTAGCACGTAAAGGAATATTATTTGGGGGTCCAGCCATGGAGAAGAGTTTAGACACGAGGAGAAGATAAGGAACACACCCATTCTAAAGAAATCACATTATGATTCTCTTTTTAACCTGTTCCTTAAAACACTAGTGCTTAGGAAATCTATTGGAGGCAGAAGCAGTCAAGGGTAGCTTAGGGTAAGGGTTAGGGTTAGGGTGAGTGTTAGGGTACGGCTTAGGTTACGGGTTCGGGTACGGGATCGGGTATGGCGTAGGGTATGGATTAGGGTTACGGTTACTTTTAGGGTTAGGGCTCGGTTTAGGGTATCGGTTAGGATTAAGGTAGGTGTTAGGGTTAGGGTACGGGTTAGGGTTAGGTTACGGGAGAGGGTTAGGGTAAGCATTAGGGTTAGGGTAGTTATTAAACCTATCCCACTCTCTAGATACAACTTAGAACGTAAAGGAATATTATTTGGGTGTCCAGCCTTGGAGAACAGTTTAGACACTAGGAGAAGATAAGGAACACACCCATCATCAAAAAATCACATTAGGATTCTCTTTTTAACCTGTTCCTTAAAACTCTAGTGCTTAGGAAATCTATTGGAGGCAGAAGCAGTCAAGGGTAGCTTAGGATTAGGGTTAGGGTTAGGGTACCCCTTAGGGTACGGGTTCGTGGAGGGGTTAGGGTACGTCGTAGGGTATGGGTTAGGATGAGGGTTAGTGTTAGAGTTAAGGCTCGGTTTAGGGTAAGGTCTAGGATTAGGGTACGCGTTAGGGTTAGGGTAGGGGTTAGGGTTAGGGTACGCGTTAGGGTGAGGGTAGTTATTAAAACTATCCCACTCTCTAGATACCCCTTAGCACGTAAAGGAATATTATTTGGAGGTCCAGCCATGGAGAAGAGTTTAGACTCTAGGATAAGATAAGGAACACACCCATTATCAAGAAATCACTTTAGGATTCTCTTTTTAACCTGTTCCTAAAAACACTAGTGCTTAGGAAATGTATTGGAGGCAGAAGAAGTCAAGGGTAGCTTAGAGTTTGGGTTAGGGTTAGAGTTAGGGTTAGGTTACGTCATAGGGTACGGGTTCGGGGAGGGTTTCAGGTAGGGCGTAGGGTATGGGTTAGGGTTAGGGTTAGGGTTAGTGTTATGGTTAGGGCTCGGTTTAGGTTACGCGTTATGGTTAGGGTTAGGGTTAGGGATAGGGTACGCGTTAGGGTGAGGGTAGTTATTAAACCTATCCCACTCTCTAGATACCCGTAAGCACGTAAAGGAATATTATTTGGGGGTCCAGCCATGGAGAAATGTTTAGACACTAGGAGAAGATAAGGAACACACTCATTATCAAGGAATCACATTAGGATTCTCTTTTTAACCTGTTCCTTAAAACACTAGTGCTTAGGAAATCTATTGGAGGCAGAAGCAGTCAAGGGTAGCTTAGGGTTAGGGTTAGGGTTAGGGTGAGGGTTAGGGTACGGATTAGGGTACGGGTTCGGGGAGGTGTTCGGGTAGGGCGTAGGGTATGGGTTAGGGTTACTGTTAGGGTTAGGGCTCGGTTTAGGGTACGGGTTAGGATTAGGGTACGCGTTACGTTTAGGGTAGGGGTTAGGGTTAGGGTACGCGTTAGGGTGAGGGTAGTTATTAAACCTATCCCACTCTCTAGATACCCCTTAGCACGTAAAGGAATATTATTTGGGGGTCCATCCATGGAGAAGAGTTTAGACTTTAGGAGAAGATAAGGAACACACCCATTATCAAGAAATCACATTAGGATTCTCTTTTTAACCTGTTCCTTAAAACACTAGTGCTTAGGGAATCTATTGGAGGCAGAAGCAGTCAAGGGTAGCTTAGGGTTAGGGTTAGGGTTAGGGTGAGGGTTAGGGTACGAGTAGGGTACGGGTTCGGGGAGGTGTTCTGGTAGGGCGTAGGGTATGGTTTAGGGTTAGTGTTAGGGTTAGTGTTAGGGTTAGGGCTCGGTTTAAGGTACGGGTTAGGATTAGGGTACTCGTTAGGGTTAGGGTAGGGGTTAGGTTTAGGGTACGCATTAGGGTGAGGGTAGTTATTAAACCTATCCCACTTTCTAGATACCACTTAGCACGTAAAGGAATATTATTTGGGAGTCCAGCCATGAAGAAGAGTTTAGACACTAGGAGAAAATAAGGAACACACCCATTATCAAGAAATCACATTAGGATTCTCTTTTTAACCTGTTCCTTAAAACACTAGTGCTTAGGAAATCTATTGGAGGCAGAAGCAGTCAAGGGTAGCTTAGGGTTAGGGTTAGGGTGAGGTTTAGGGTATGGCTTAGGGTACGGGTTCGGTGAGGGGTTCGTGTAGGGCGTAGGGTATGGGTTAGGGTTAGGGTTAGGGTTAGTGTTAGGGTTAGGGCTCGGTTTAGGGTACGGGTTAGGATTTGGGTACGCGTTAGGGTTATGGTTAGGGTACGCGTTAGGGTGAGGGTAGTTATTAATCCTATCCCACTCTCTAGGTACCTCTTAGCATGTAAAGGAATATTATTTGGGGGTCCAGCCATGAAGAAGAGTTCAGACACTAGGAGAAGATAAGGAACACACCCATTATCAAGAAATCACATTAGGATTCTCTTTTTAACCTGTTCCTTAAAACACTAGTGCTTAGGAAATCTATTGGAGGCAGAAGCAGTCAAGGGTAGCTTAGGGTTAGGGTTAGGGTTAGGGTGAGGGTTAGTGTACGGCTTAGGGTACGGGTTCGGGGAGGGGTTCGGGTTGGGCGTAGGGTATGGGTTAGGGTTAGGGTTAGGGTTAGGGTTAGGGTTAGGGTTAGGGTTAGGGTACGGGTTAGGGTGAGGGTTGTTATTAAACCTATCCCACTCTCTAGATACCCCTTAGCACATAAAGGAATATTATTTTGTGGTCCAGCCATGGAGAAGAGTTTAGACACTAGGAGAAGATAAGGAACACACCGATTATCAAGAAATCACATTAGGATTCTCTTTTTAACCTGTTCCTTAAAACACTAGTGCTTAGGAAATCTATTGGAGGCAGAAGCAGTCAAGGGTAGCTTAGTGTTAGGGTTAGTGTTAGGGTGAGGGTTAGGGTACGGCTTAGGGTACGGGTTCGGGGAGGGTTTCAGGTAGGGCGTATGGTATGGGTTAGGGTTAGGGTTAGTGTTAGGGTTAGGGCTCGCTTTATGGTACGGGTTAGGATTAGGGTACGCGTTAGGGTTAGGGTAGGGGTTAGGGTTAGGGTTAGGGTTAATGTTAGGGTTAGGGCTCGATTTAGGGTACGCGTTATGGTTAGGGTAGGGGTTAGGGATAGGGTACGCGTTAGGGTGAGGGTAGTTATTTAACCTATCCCACTCTCTAGATACCCCTTAGCACGTAAAGGAATATTATTTGGGGTTCCAGCCATGGAGAAGGTTTTAAACACTAGGAGAAGATAAGGAACACACCCATTATCAAGAAATCACATTAGGATTCTCTTTTTAACCTGTTCCTTAAAACACTAGTGCTTAGCAAATCTACTGCAGGCAAAAGCAGGCAAGGGTAGCTTAGGGTTAGGGTTAGGGTTAGGGTTAGGGTGAGGGTTAGGGTACGGCTTAGGGTACGGGTTTGGGGAGGGGTTCGGGTAGGGCGTAGGGTATGGGTTAGGGTTAGGGTTAGGGTTAGTGTTAGGGTTAGGGCTCGGTTTAGGGTACGGGTTAGGATTACGGTACGCGTTAGGGTTAGGGTAGGGGTTAGGGTTAGGGCACGCGTTAGGGTGAGAGTAGTTATTAAACCTATCCCACTCTCTAGATACCCCTTAGCACGTAAAGGAATATTATTTGGGGGTCCAGCCATGGAGAAGAGTTTAGACACTAGGAGAAGATAAGGAACACACCCATTATCAAGAAATCACATTAGGATTCTCTTTTTAACCTGTTCCTTAAAACACTAGTGCTTAGGAAATCTATTGGAGGCAGAAACAGTCAAGGGTAGCTTAGGGTTAGGGTTAGGGTTAGGGTGAGGGTTAGGGTACGGCTTAGGGTACGGGTTCGGGGAGGGGTTCAGGTAGGGCGTACGGTATGGGTTAGGGTTAGGGTTAGGGTTAGTGTTAGGGTTAGGGCTCGGTTTAGGGTTAGGGTAGGGGTTAGCGTTAGCGTACGCGTTAGGGTGAGGGTAGTTATTAAACCTATCCCACTCTCTAGATACCCCTTAGCAGGTAAAGGAATATTATTTGGGGGTCCAGCCATGGAGAAGAGTTTAGACACTAGGAGAAGATAAGGAACACACCCATTATCAAGAAATCACATTAGGATTCTCTTTTTAACCTGTTCCTTAAAACACTAGTGCTTAGGAACTCTATTGGAGGCAGAAGCAGTCATGGGTAGCTTAGGGTTAGGGTTAGGGTTAGGGTGAGGGTTAGGGTTAGGGCTCGGTTTAACGTACGGGTTAGGATTAGTGTACTCGTTAGGGTTAGGGTAGGTGTTAGGGTTAGGGTACGCGATAGGGTGAGCGTAGTTTTTAAACCTATCCCACTCTCTAATTACCCCTTAGCACGTAAGGGAATATTATTTGGGGGTCCAGCCATGGGGAAGAGTTTAGACATTAGGAGAAGATAAGGAACACACCCATTATCAAGAAATCACATTA
This sequence comes from Balaenoptera acutorostrata, assembly GCF_949987535.1. Classification (NCBI taxonomy): domain Eukaryota; kingdom Metazoa; phylum Chordata; class Mammalia; order Artiodactyla; family Balaenopteridae; genus Balaenoptera; species Balaenoptera acutorostrata. The sequence goes on from NW_026645578.1 coordinate 45,339, forward strand.
GGATTCTCTTTTTAAACTGTTCCTTAAAACACTAGTGCTTAGGAAATCTATTGGAGGTAGAAGCAGTCAAGGGTAGCTTAGGGTTAGGGTTAGGGTTAGTGTTAGGGTTAGGGCTCGGTTTAGGGTACGGGTTAGGATTATGGTACACGTTAGGGTTATGGTAGGGGTTAGGGTTAGGGTACGCGTTAGGGTGAGGGTAGTTATTAAACCTATCCCACTCTCTAGATACCCCTTAGCACGTAAAGGAATATTATTTGGGGGTCCAGCTATGGAGAAGAGTTTAGACACTAGGATAAGATAAGGAACACACCCATTATCAAGAAATCACATTAGGATTCTCTTTTTAACCTGTTCCTTAAAACACTAGTGCTTAGGAAATCTATTTGAGGCAGGAGCAGGCAAGGGTAGCTTAGGGTTAGTGTTAGGGTTAGGGTGAGGTTTAGGGTATGGCTTAGGGTACGGGTTCAGGGAAGGTTTCAGGTAGGGCGTAGGGTATGGGTTAGGGTTAGGGTTAGGGTTAATGTTAGGGTTAGGGCTCGGTTTAGGTTACGCGTTATGGTTAGGGTAGGGGTTAGGGATAGGGTACGCGTTAGGGTGAGGGTAGTTATTTAACCTATCCCACTCTCTAGATACCCCTTAGCACGAAAAGGAATATTATTTGGCGTTCCAGCAATGGAGAAGGGTTTAAACACTAGGAGAAGATATGGAACACACCCATTATCAAGAAATCACATTAGGATTCTCTTTTTAACCTGTTCCTTAAAACACTAGTGCTTAGGAAATCTATTGGAGGCAGAAGCAGTCAAGGGTAGCTTATGGTTAGGGTTAGGGTTAGGGTGAGGGTTAGGGTACGGCTTAGGGTACGGGTTCGGGGAGGTGTTCGGGTAGGGCGTAGGGTATGGGTTAGGGTTAGGGTTAGGGTTAGTGTTAGGGTTAGGGCTCGGTTTAAGGTACGGGTTAGGATTAGGGTACTCGTTAGGGTTAGGGTAGGTGTTAGGTTTAGGGTACGCATTAGGGTGAGGGTAGTTATTAAACCTATCCCACTCTCTAATTACCCCTTTGCACGTAAGGGAATATTATTTGGGGGTCCAGCCATGGAGAAGAGTTTAGACACTAGGAGAAAATAAGGAACACACCCATTATCAAAAAATCACATTAGGATTCTCTTTTTAACCTGTTCCTTAAAACACTAGTGCTTAGGAAATCTATTGGAGGCAGAAGCAGTCAAGGGTAGCTTAGGGTTAGGGTTAGGGTTAGTGTTAGGGTTAGGGCTCGGTTTAGGGTACGGGTTAGGATTTGGGTACGCGTTAGGGTTATGGTAGGGGTTAGGGTTAGGGTACGCGTTAGGGTGAGGGTAGTTATTAAACCTATCCCACTCTCTAGATACCTCTTAGCAAGTAAAGGAATATTATTTGGGGGTCCAGCCATGAAGAAGAGATTAGACACTAGGAGAAGATAAGGAACACACCCATTATCAAGAAATCACATTTGGATTCTCTTTTTAACCTGTTCCTTAAAACACTAGTGCTTAGGAACTCTATTGGAGGCAGAAGCAGTCAAGGGTAGCTTAGGGTTAGGGTTAGGGTTAGGGTGAGGGTTAGTGTACGGCATAGGGTACGGGTTCGGGGAGGGGTTCGGCTAGGGTGTAGGGTATGGGTTAGGGTTAGGGTTAGTGTTAGGGTTAGGGCTCGGTTTAGGGTACGGGTTAGTATTATGGTACGCGTTAGGGTTAGGGTAGGGGATAGGGTTAGGGTACGCGTTAGGGTGAGGGTTGTTATTAAACCTATCCCACTCTCTAGATACCCCTTAGCACGTAAAGGAATATTATTTGGGGGTCCAGCCATGGAGAAGAGTTTAGACACTAGGAGAAGATAAGGAACACACCCATTATCAAGAAATCACATTTGGATTCTCTTTTTAACCTGTTCCTTAAAACACTAGTGCTTAGGAAATCTATTGGAGGCAGAAGCAGTCAAGGGTATCTTAGGTTTAGGGTTAGGGTTATGGTGAGGGTTAGGGTACGGCTTAGGGTACGGGTTCGGGGAGGGGTTCAGGTAGGCCTTAGGGTATAGGTTTGGGTTAGGGTTAGGGTTAAGGTTAGGGTTAGGGCTCGATTTAGGGTACGCGTTATGGTTAGGGTAGGGGTTAGGGATAGGGTACGCGTTAGGGTGAGGGTAGTTATTTAACCTATCCCACTCTCTACATACCCCTTAACACGTAAAGGAATATTATTTGGGGTTCCAGCCATGGAGAAGGGTTTAAACACTAAGAGAAGATAAGGAACACACCCATTATGAAGAAATCACATTAGGATTCTCTTTTTAACCTGTTCCTTAAAACACTAATGCTTAGGAAATCTATTGGAGGCAGAAGCAGTCAAGGGTAGCTTAGGGTTAGGGTTAGGGTATGGGTGAGGGTTAGGGTACGGCTTAGGGTACGGGTTCGGTGAGAGGTTCGGGTAGGTCGTAGGGTATGGGTTAGGGTTAGGGTTAAGGTTAGTGTTAGGGTTAGGGCTCGGTTTAGGGTACGGGTTAGGATTAGGGTACGCGTTAGGGTTAGGGTAGGGGTTAGGGTTAGGGTACGCGTTAGGGTGAGGGTAGTTATTAAACCTATCCCACTCTCTAGATACCCCTTAGCACGTAAAGGAATATTATTTGGGGGTCCAGCCATGGAGAAGAGTTTAGACACTAGGAGAAGATAAGGAACACACCCATTAACAAGAAATCACATTAGGATTCTCTTTTTAACCTGTTCCTTAAAACACTAGTGCTTAGGAAATCTATTGGAGGCAGAAGCAGGCAAGGGTAGCTTACAGTTAGGGTTAGGGTGACGGTTAGGGTACGGCTTAGGGTACGGGTTCGGGGAGGGGTTCAGGTAGGGCGTATGGTATGGGTTAGGGTTAGGGTTAGGGTTAGTGTTAGGGCTGGGGCTCGGTTTAGGGTTAGGGTAGGGGTTAGGTTTAGCGTACGCGATAGGGTGAGGTTAGTTATTAAACCTTTCCCACTCTCTAGATACCCCTTAGCACGTAAAGGAAAATTATTTGGTGGTCCAGCCATGGAGAAGAGTTTAGACACGAGCAGAAGATAAGGAACACCCCCATTATCAAGAAATCACATTAGGATTCTCTTTTTAACCTGTTCCTTAAAACACTAGTGCTTAGGAAATCTATTGGAGGCAGAAGCAGTCAAGGGTAGCTTAGGGCTAGGGTTAGGGTGAGGGTGAGGGTTAGGGTACGGGTAGGGTACGGGTTCGGGGAGGTGTTCGGGGAGGGCGCAGGGTATGGTTTAGGGTTAGGGTTAGGGTTAGTGTTAGGGTTAGGTCTCGGTTTAAGTTACGGGGTAGGATTAGGGTACGCGTTAGGGTTAGGGTAGGGGTTAGGGTTAGGGTACGCGTTAGGGTGAGGGTAGTTATTAAACCTATCCCACTCTGTAATTACCCCTTAGCACGTAAGGGCATATTATTTGGGGGTCCAGCCATTGAGAAGAGTTTAGACACTAGGAGAAGATAAGGAACGCACCCATTATCAAGAAATCACATTAAGATTCTCTTTTTAACCTGTTCCTTAAAACACTAGTGCTTAGGAACTCTATTGGAGGCAGAAGCAGTCAAGGGTAGCTTATGGTTAGGGTTAGGGTGAGGTTAGGGTACGGCTTAGGGTTCGGGTTCGGGGAGGGGTTCGGTAGGGCATAGGGTATGGGTTAGGTTTAGGGTTAGGGTTAGTGTTAGGGCTCGGTTTAGGGTACGGGTTAGGATTAGGGTACGCGTTAGGGTTAGGGTAGGGGTTAGGGTTAGGGTATGCGTTAGGTTGAGGGTAGTTATTAAACCTATCCCACTCTCTAGATACCCCTTAGCACATAAAGGAATATTATTTGGGGGTCCAGCCATGGAGAAGAGTTTAGACACTAGGAGAAGATAAGGAACACACCCATTATCAAGAAATCACATTAGGATTCTCTTTTTAACCTGTTCCTTAAAACACTAGTGCTTAGGAAATCTATTGGAGGCAGAAGCAGTCAAAGGTAGCTTAGGGTTAGGGTTAGGGTTAGGGTGAGGATTAGGGTACGGCTTAGGGTACGGGTTCGGGGAGGGGTTCGGCTAGGGCATAGGGTGTGGGTTAGGGTTAGGTTAGGGTTAGTGTTTGGGTTAGGGCTCGGTTTAGGGTACGGGTTAGGATTAGGGTACGCGTTATGGTTAGGGTAGGGGTGAGGGTTAGGGTACGCGTTAGGGTGAGGGTAGTTATTAAACCTATCCCACTCTCTAGATACCTCTTAGCACGTAAAGGCATATTATTTGGGGGTCCAGCCATTGAGAAGAGTTTAGACACTAGGAGAAGATAAGGAACACACCCATTATCAAGAAATCACATTAGGATTCTCTTTTTAACCTGTTCCTTAAAACACTAGTGCTTAGGAAATCTATTGGAGGCAGAAGCAGTCAAGGGTAGCTTAGGGTTAGGGTTAGGGTTAGGGTGAGGGTTAGGGTACGGCTTAGGGTACGGGTTCGGGGAGGGTTTCGGGTAGGGCGTAGGGTATGGGTTAGGGTTAGGTTTAGGGCTAGTGTTAGGTTTAGGGCTCTGTTTAGGTTACGGGTTAGGATTAGGGTACATGTTAGGGTTAGGGTAGGGGTTAGGGTTAGGGTACGTGTTAGGGTGAGAGTAGTTATTAAACCTATCCCACTCTCTAGATACCCCTTAGCATGTAAAGGAATATTATTTGGGGGTCCAACCATGGAGAAGAGTTTAGACACTAGGAGAATATAAGGAACACACCCATTATCAAGAAATCACATTAGGATTCTCTTTTTAACCTGTTCCTTAAAACACTAGTGCTTAGGAAATCTATTGGAGGCAGAAGCAGTCAACGGTAGCTTAGGGTTAGTGTTAGGGTTAGGGTGAGGGTTAGGGTACGGCTTAGGGTACGGGTTCGGGGAGGGCTTCGGGTAGGGCGTAGGTTATGGGTTAGCGTTAGTGTTAGGGTTAGTGTTAGGGTAAGGGCTCGGTTTAGGGTACGGGTTAGGATTAGGGTACGCGTTAGGGTTAGGGTAGGTGTTAGGGTTAGGGTACGTGTTAGGGTGAGGGTAGTTTTTAAACCTCTCCCACTCTCTAGATACCCCTTAGCACGTAAAGGAATATTATTTGGGGATCCAGCCATGGAGAAGAGTTTAGACACTAGGAGAAGATAAGGAACACACCCATTATCACGAAATCACATTAGGATTCTCTTTTTAACCTGTTCCTTAAAACACTAGTGCTTAGGAAATCTATTGGAGGCACAAGCAGTCAAGGGTAGCTTAGGGTTAGGGTTAGGGTTAGGGTGAGGGTTACGGTATGGCTTAGGGTACGGGTTCGGGGAGGGGTTCGGGTAGGGCGTAGGGTATGGGTTAGGGTTATGGTTAGGGTTAGTGTTAGGGTTAGGGCTCGGTTTAGGGTACGGGTTAGGATTAGGGTACGCGTTAGGGTTAGGGTAGGGGTTAGTGTTAGCGTACGCGTTAGGGTGAAGGTAGTTATTAAACCTATCCCACTCTCTAGATACCCCTTAGCACGTAAAGGAATATTATTTGGGCGTCCAGCCATGGAGAAGAGTTTAGACACGAGCAGAAGATAAGGAACACCCCCATTATCAAGAAATCACATTAGGATTCTCTTTTTAACCTGTTCCTTAAAACACTAGTGCTTAGGAAATCTATTGGAGGCAGAAGCAGTCAAGGGTAGCTCAGGGTTAGGGTTAGGGTTAGGGTGAGGGTTAGGGTACGGCTTAGGGTACGGGTTCGGGGAGGGGTTCGGGTAGGGCGTAGGGTATGGGTTAGGGTTAGGGTTAGGGCTAGTGTTTGGTTTAGGGCTCTGTTTAGGTTACGGGTTAGGATTAGGGTACATGTTAGGGTTAGGGTAGGGGTTAGGGTTAGGGTACGTGTTAGGGTGAGAGTAGTTATTAAACCTATCCCACTCTCTAGATACCCCTTAGCATGTAAAGGAATATTATTTGGGCGTCCAACCATGGAGAAGAGTTTAGACACTAGGAGAATATGAGGAACACACCCATTATCAAGAAATCACATTAGGATTCTCTTTTTAACCTGTTCCTTAAAACACTAGTGCTTAGGAAATCTATTGGAGGCAGAACCAGTCAACGGTAGCTTAGGGTTAGGGTTAGGGTTAGGGTGAGGGTTAGGGTACGGCTTAGGGTACGGGTTCGGGAAGGGGTTCGGGTAGGGCGTAGGTTATGGGTTAGCGTTAGTGTTAGGGTTAGTGTTAGGGTTAGGGCTCGGTTTAGGGTACGGGTTATGATTAGAGTACGCGTTAGGGTTAGGGTAGGGGTTAGTGTTAGGGTACGCGTTAGGGTGAGGTTAGTTATTAAACCTCTCCCACTCTCTAGATACCCCTTAGCACGGAAAGGAATATTATTTGTTGGTCCAGCCATGGAGAAGAGTTTAGACACTAGGAGAAGATAAGGAACACACCCATTATCACGAAATCACATTAGGATTCTCTTTTTAACCTGTTCCTTAAATCACTAGTGCTTAGGAAATCTATTGCAGGCAGAATTAGTCAAGGGTAGCTTAGGGTTAGGCTTAGGGTTAGGGTGAGTGTTAGGGTACGGCTTAGGGTACGGGTTCGGAGAGGGGTTCGGGTAGGGCGTAGGGTATGGTTTAGGGTTAGGGTTACGGTTAGTGTTAGGGTTAGGGCTCGGTTTAGGGTACGGGTTAGGATTAGGGTACGCGTTAGGGTTAGGTTAGGGGTTAGGGTTAGGGTACGCGATAGGGTGAGGTTAGTTATTAAACCTATCCCACTCTCTAGATACCCCTTAGCACGTAAAGGAATATTATTTGGGGGTTCAGCCATGGAGAAGAGTTTAGACACTAGGAGAAAATAAGGGACACACCCATTATCAAGAAATCACATTAGGATTCTCTTTTTAACCTGTTCCTTAAAACACTAGTGTTTAGGAAATCTATTGGAGGCAGAAGCAGTCAAGGGTAGCTTAGGGTTAGGGTTAGGGTTAGGGTGAGGGTTAGGGTACGGCTTAGGGTACAGGTTCGGGGAGGAGTTCGGGTTGGGCGTAGGGTATGGGTTAGGGTTAGGGTTAGGGTTAGTGTTAGGGTTAGGGCTCGGTTTAGGGTACGTGTTAGGATTAGGGTACGTGTTATGGTTAGGGTATGGGTTAGGGTTAGGGTAGGCGTTAGGGTGAGGGTAGTTATTAAACCTATCCCACTCTCTAGATACCCCTTAGCACGTAAAGGAATATTATTTGGGGGTCCAGCCATGGAGAAGAGTTTAGACACGAGGAGAAGATAAGGAACACACCCATTATCAAGAAATCACATTAGGATTCTCTTTTTAACCTGTTCCTTAAAACACTAGTGCTTAAGAAATCTATTGGAGGCACAAGCAGTCAAGGGTAGCTTAGGGTTAGGGTTAGGGTTAGGGTGAGGGTTACGGTATGGCTTAGGGTACGGGTTCGGGGAGGAGTTCGGGTAGGGCGTAGGGTATGGGTTAGGGTTAGGGTTAGGGTTAGTGTTAGGGTTAGGGCTCGGTTTAGGGTACGGGTTAGGATTAGGGTACGCGTTAGGGTTAGGGTAGGGGTTAGGGTTAGCGTACGCGTTAGGGTGAAGGTAGTTATTAAACCTATCCCACTCTCTAGATACCCCTTAGCACGTAAAGGAATATTATTTGGGCGTCCAGCCATGGAGAAGAGTTTAGATACGAGCAGAAGATAAGGAACACCCCCATTATCAAGAAATCACATTAGGATTCTCTTTTTAACCTGTTCCTTAAAACACTATTGCTTAGGAAATCTATTGGAGGCAGAAGCACTCAAGGGTAGCTTAGGGTTAGGGTTAGGGTTAGGGTGAAGGTTAGGGTACGGCTTAGGGTACGGGTTCGGGGAGGGGTTCGGGTAGGGCGTAGGGTATGGGTTAGGATTAGGGTTAGGGCTAGTGTTAGGTTTAGGGCTCTGTTTAGGTTACGGGTTAGGATTAGGGTACATGTTAGGGTTAGGGTAGGGGTTAGGGTTAGGGTACGTGTTAGGGTGAGAGTAGTTATTATACCTATCCCACTCTCTAGATACCCCTTAGCATGTAAAGGAATATTATTTGGGGGTCCAACCATGGAGAAGAGTTTAGACACTAGGAGAATATGAGGAACACACCCATTATCAAGAAATCACATTAGGATTCTCTTTTTAACCTGTTCCTTAAAACACTAGTGCTTAGGAAATCTATTGGAGGCAGAAGCAGTCAAGGGTAGCTTAGGGTTAGGGTTAGGGTTAGGGTGAGGGTTAGGGTACGGCTTAGGGTACGGGTTCGGGGAGGGGTTCGGGTATGGCGTAGGTTATGGTTTAGGGTTAGGGTTAGGGTTAGCGTTAGGGTTAGGGCTCGGTTTAGGGTACGGGTTAGGATTAGTGTACGCGTTAGGGTTAGGGTAGGGGTTAGTGTTAGGGTACGTGTTAGGGTGAGGTTAGTTATTAAACCTCTCCCACTCTCTAGATACCCCTTAGCACGTAAAGGAATATTATTTGGGGGTCCAGCCATGGAGAAGAGTTTAGACACTAGGAGAAGATAAGGAACACACCCATTATCAAGAAATCACATTAGGATTCTCTTTTTAACCTGTTCCTTAAAACACTAGTGCTTAGGAACTCTATTGGAGGCAGAAGCAGTCATGGGTAGCTTAGGGTTAGGGTTAGGGTTAGGGTGAGGGTTAGGGTTAGGGCTCGGTTTAACGTACGGGTTAGGATTAGTGTACTCGTTAGGGTTAGGGTAGGTGTTAGGGTTAGGGTACGCGATAGGGTGAGCGTAGTTTTTAAACCTATCCCACTCTCTAATTACCCCTTAGCACGTAAGGGAATATTATTTGGGGGTCCAGCCATGGAGAAGAGTTTAGACATTAGGAGAAGATAAGGAACACACCCATTATCAAGAAATCACATTAGGATTCTCTTTTTAACCTGTTCCTTAAAACACTAGTGCTTAGGAAATCTATTGGAGGCAGAAGCAGTCAAGGGTAGCTTAGGGTTAGGGTTAGGGTTAGTGTTAGGGTTAGGGCTCGGTTTAGGGTACGGGATAGGATTATGGTACACGTTAGGGTTATGGTAGGGGTTAGGGTTAGGGTACGCGTTAGGGTGAGGGTAGTTATTAAACCTATCCCACTCTCTAGATACCCCGTAGCACGTAAAGGAATATTATTTGGGGGTCCAGCTATGGAGAAGAGTTTAGACACTAGGATAAGATAAGGAACACACCCATTATCAAGAAATCACATTAGGATTCTCTTTTTAACCTGTTCCTTAAAACACTAGTGCTTAGGAAATCTATTGGAGGCAGGAGCAGGCAAGGGTAGCTTAGGGTTAGTGTTAAGGTTAGGGTGAGGGTTAGGGCTCGGTTTAAGGAACGGGTTAGGATTAGGGTACGCGTTAGGGTTAGGTAGGGGTTAGGGTTAGGGTACGCGTTAGGGTGAGTTTAGTTATTAAACCTATCCCACTCTCTAATTACCCCTTAGCACGTAAGAGAATATTATTTGGGGGTCCAGCCATGAAGAAGAGTTTAGACACTAGGAGAAGATAAGGAACACACCCATTATCAAGAAATCACATTAGGATTCTCTTTTTAACCTGTTCCTTAAAACACTAGTGCTTAGGAACTCTATTGGAGGCAGAAGCAGTCAAGGGTAGCTTAGGGTTAGGGTTAGGGTTTGGGTGAGGGTTAGGGTATGGCTTCGGGTACGGGTTCGGGGAGGGGTAGGGTAGAGTGTAGGGTATGGGTTAGGGTTAGGGTTAGTGTTAGTGTTAGGGATAGGGCTCGGTTTAGGGTACGGGATAGGATTAGGGTACGCATTAGGGTTAAGGTAGGGGTTCGGGTTAGGGTACGCGTTAGGGTGAGGGTAGTTATTAAACCTATCCCACTCTCTAGATACCCCTTAGCACGTAAAGGAATATTATTTGGGAGTCAAGCCATGAAGAAGAGTTTAGACACGAGGAGAAGATAAGGAACTCACCCATTATCAAGAAATCACATTAGGATTCTCTTTTTAACCTGTTCCTTAAAACACTAGTGCTTAGGAAATATATTGGAGGCAGAAGCAGTCAAGGGTAGCTTAGGGTTAGGGTTAGGGTTAGGGTGAGGGTTAGGGTACGGCTTAGGGTACGGTTCGGGGAGGGGTTCGGTTAGGGCGTAGAGTATGGGTTAGGGTTAGGGTTAGTGTTAGGGTTAGGGCTCGGTTTAGGGTACGGGTTAGGATTAGGGTACGCGTTAGTGTTAGGGTAGGGGTTAGGGTTAGGGTACGCGTTAGGGTGAGGATAGTTATTAAACCTATCCCACTCTCTAGATACCCCTTAGCACGTAAAGGAATATTATTTGGGGGTCCAGCCATGGAGAAGAGTTTAAACACTAGGAGAAGATAAGGAACACACCCATTATCAAGAAATCACATTTGGATTCTCTTTTTAACCTGTTCCATAAAACACTAGTGCTTAGGAAATCTATTGGAGGCAGAAGAAGTCAAGGGTAGCTTAGGGTTAGGGTTAGGGTTAGGGTGAGGGTTAGGGTACGGCTTAGGGTACGGGTTCAGGGAGGGTTTCAGGTAGGGCGTAGGGTATGGGTTAGGGTTAGGGTTAGGGTTAATGTTAGGGTTAGGGCTCGGTTTAGGTTATGCGTTATGGTTAGGGTAGGGGTTAGGGATAGGGTACGCGTTAGGGTGAGGGTAGTTATTTAACCTATCCCACTCTCTAGATACCCCTTAGCACGTAAAGGAATATTATTTGGGGGTCCATCCATGGAGAAGAGTTTAGACTTTAGGAGAAGATAAGGAACACACCCATTATCAAGAAATCACATTAGGATTCTCTTTTTAACCTGTTCCTTAAAACACTAGTGCTTAGGGAATCTATTGGAGGCAGAAGCAGTCAAGGGTAGCTTAGGGTTAGGGTTAGGGTTAGGGTGAGGGTTAGGGTACGAGTAGGGTACGGGTTCGGGGAGGTGTTCTGGTAGGGCGTAGGGTATGGTTTAGGGTTAGGGTTAGGGTTAGTGTTAGGGTTAGGGCTCGGTTTAAGGTAAGGGTTAGGATTAGGGTACTCGTTAGGGTTAGGGTAGGTGTTAGGTTTAGGGTACGCATTAGGGTGAGGGTAGTTATTAAACCTATCCCACTCTCTAATTACCCCTTTGCACGTAAGGGAATATTATTTGGGGGTCCAGCCATGGAGAAGAGTTTAGACACTAGGAGAAAATAAGGAACACACCCATTATCAAAAAATCACATTAGGATTCTCTTTTTAACCTGTTCCTTAAAACACTAGTGCTTAGGAAATCTATTGGAGGCAGAAGCAGTCAAGGGTAGCTTAGGGTTAGGGTTAGGGTTAGTGTTAGGGTTAGGGCTCGGTTTAGGGTACGGGTTAGGATTTGAGTACGCGTTAGGGTTATGGTAGGGGTTAGGGTTAGGGTACGCGTTAGGGTGAGGGTAGTTATTAAACCTATCCCACTCTCTAGATACCTCTTAGCACGTAAAGGAATATTATTTGGGGGTCCAGCCATGAAGAAGAGATTAGACACTAGGAGAAGATAAGGAACACACCCATTATCAAGAAATCACATTTGGATTCTCTTTTTAACCTGTTCCTTAAAACACTAGTGCTTAGGAACTCTATTGGAGGCAGAAGCAGTCAAGGGTAGCTTAGGGTTAGGGTTAGGGTTAGGGTGAGGGTTAGGGTATGGCTTAGGGTACGGGTTCGGGGAGGGGTTCGGGTAGGGTGTAGGGTATGGGTTAGGGTTAGGGTTAGGGTTAGTGTTAGGGTTAGGGCTCGGTTTAGGTTACGGGTTAGGATTAGGGTACGCGTTAGGGTTAGGGTAGGGGTTCGGGTTAGGGTACGCGTTAGGGTGAGGGTAGTTATTAAACCTATCCCACTTTCTAGATACCCCTTAGCACGTAAAGGAATATTATTTGGGAGTCCAGCCATGAAGAAGAGTTTAGACACTAGGAGAAGATAAGGAACACACCCATTATCAAGAAATCACATTAGGATTCTCTTTTTAACCTGTTCCTTAAAACACTAGTGCTTAGGAAATCTATTGGAGGCAGAAGCAGTCAAGGGTAGCTTAGGGTTAGGGTTAGGGTGAGGGTGAGGGTTAGTGTACGGCATAGGGTACGGGTTCGGGGAGGGGTTCGGGTAGGGCGTAGGGTATGGGTTAGGGTTAGGGTTAGTGTTAGGGTTAGGGCTCGGTTTAGGGTACGGGTTAGTATTATGGTACGCGTTAGGGTTAGGGTAGGGGATAGGGTTAGGGTACGCGTTAGGGTGAGGGTTGTTATTAAACCTATCCCACTCTCTAGATACCCCTTAGCACGTAAAGGAATATTATTTGGGGGTCCAGCCATGGAGAAGAGTTTAGACACTAGGAGAATATAAGGAACACACCCATTATCAAGAAATCACATTTGGATTCTCTTTTTAACCTGTTCCTTAAAACACTAGTGCTTAGGAAATCTATTGGAGGCAGAAGCAGTCAAGGGTATCTTAGGGTTAGGGTTAGGGTTATGGTGAGGGTTAGGGTACGGCTTAGGGTACGGGTTCGGGGAGGGGTTCAGGTAGGCCTTAGGGTATAGTTTAGGGTTAGGGTTAGGGTTAAGGTTAGGGTTAGGGCTCGATTTAGGGTACGCGTTATGGTTAGGGTAGGGGTTAAGGATAGGGTACGCGTTAGGGTGAGGGTAGTTATTTAACCTATCCCACTCTCTACATACCCCTTAGCACGTAAAGGAATATTATTTGGGGTTCCAGCCATGGAGAAGGGTTTAAACACTAAGAGAAGATAAGGAACACACCCATTATGAAGAAATCACATTAGGATTCTCTTTTTAACCTGTTCCTTAAAACACTAGTGCTTAGGAAATCTATTGGAGGCAGAAGCAGTCAAGGGTAGCTTAGGGTTAGGGTTAGGGTATGGGTGAGGGTTAGGGTACGGCTTAGGGTACGGGTTCGGTGAGAGGTTCGGGTAGGTCGTAGGGTATGGGTTAGGGTTAGGGTTAAGGTTAGTGTTAGGGTTAGGGCTCGGTTTAGGGTACGGGTTAGGATTAGGGTACGCGTTAGGGTTAGGGTAGGGGTTAGGGTTAGGGTACGCGTTAGGGTGAGGGTAGTTATTAAACCTATCCCACTCTCTAGATACCCCTTAGCACGTAAAGGAATATTATTTGGGGGTCCAGGCATGGAGAAGAGTTTAGACACTAGGAGAAGATAAGGAACACACCCATTAACAAGAAATCACATTAGGATTCTCTTTTTAACCTGTTCCTTAAAACACTAGTGCTTAGGAAATCTATTGGAGGCAGAAGCAGGCAAGGGTAGCTTACAGTTAGGGTTAGGGTGACGGTTAGGGTACGGCTTAGGGTACGGGTTCGGGGAGGGGTTCAGGTAGGGAGTATGGTATGGGTTAGGGTTAGGGTTAGGGTCAGTGTTAGGGCTGGGGCTCGGTTTAGGGTTAGGGTAGGGGTTAGGTTTAGCGTACGCGATAGGGTGAGGTTAGTTATTAAACCTTTCCCACTCTTTAGATACCCCTTAGCACGTAAAGGAAAATTATTTGGTGGTCCAGCCATGGAGAAGAGTTTAGACACGAGCAGAAGATAAGGAACACCCCCATTATCAAGAAATCACATTAGGATTCTCTTTTTAACCTGTTCCTTAAAACACTAGTGCTTAGGAAATCTATTGGAGGCAGAAGCAGTCAAGGGTAGCTTAGGGCTAGGGTTAGGGTGAGGGTGAGGGTTAGGGTACGGGTAGGGTACGGGTTCGGGGAGGTGTTCGGGTAGGGCGCAGGGTATGGTTTAGGGTTAGGGTTAGGGTTAGTGTTAGGGTTAGGTCTCGGTTTAAGTTACGGGGTAGGATTAGGGTACGCGTTAGGGGTAGGGTAGGGGTTAGGGTTAGGGTACGTGTTAGGGTGAGGGTAGTTATTAAACCTATCCCACTCTGTAATTACCCCTTAGCACGTAAGGGAATATTATTTGGGGGTCCAGCCATTGAGAAGAGTTTAGACACTAGGAGAAGATAAGGAACGCACCCATTATCAAGAAATCACATTAAGATTCTCTTTTTAACCTGTTCCTTAAAACACTAGTGCTTAGGAACTCTATTGGAGGCAGAAGCAGTCAAGGGTAGCTTATGGTTAGGGTTAGGGTGAGGTTAGGGTACGGCTTAGGGTACGGGTTCGGGGAGGGGTTCGGGTAGGGCATAGGGTATGGGTTAGGTTTAGGGTTAGGGTTAGTGTTAGGGCTCGGTTTAGGGTACGGGTTAGGATTAGGGTACGCGTTAGGGTTAGGGTAGGGGTTAGGGTTAGGGTATGCGTTAGGGTGAGGGTAGTTATTAAACCTATCCCACTCTCTAGATACCCCTTAGCACATAAAGGAATATTATTTGGGGGTCCAGCCATGGAGAAGAGTTTAGACACTAGGAGAAGATAAGGAACACACCCATTATCAAGAAATCACATTAGGATTCTCTTTTTAACCTGTTCCTTAAAACACTAGTGCTTAGGAAATCTATTGGAGGCAGAAGCAGTCAAAGGTAGCTTAGGGTTAGGGTTAGGGTTAGGGTGAGGATTAGGGTACGGCTTAGGGTACGGGTTCGGGGAGGGGTTCGGCTAGGGCATAGGGTGTGGGTTAGGGTTAGGTTTAGGGTTAGTGTTTGGGTTAGGGCTCGGTTTAGGGTACGGGTTAGGATTAGGGTACGCGTTAGGGTTAGGGTAGGTGTTAGGTTTAGGGTACGCATTAGGGTGAGGGTAGTTATTAAACCTATCCCACTCTCTAATTACCCCTTTGCACGTAAGGGCATATTATTTGGGGGTCCAGCCATGGAGAAGAGTTTAGACACTAGGAGAAGATAAGGAACACACCCATTATCAAGAAATCACATTAGGATTCTCTTTTTAACCTGTTCCTTAAAACACTAGTGCTTAGGAAATCTATTGGAGGCAGAAGCAGTCAAGGGTAGCTTAGGGTTAGGGTTAGGGTTAGGGTGAGGGTTAGGGTACGGCTTAGGGTACGGGTTCGGGGAGGGTTTCGGGTAGGGCGTAGGGTATGGGTTAGGGTTAGGTTTAGGGCTAGTGTTAGGTTTAGGGCTCTGTTTAGGTTACGGGTTAGGATTAGGGTACATGTTAGGGTTAGGGTAGGGGTTAGGGTTAGGGTACATGTTAGGGTGAGAGTAGTTATTAAGCCTATCCCACTCTCTAGATACCCCTTAGCATGTAAAGGAATATTATTTGGGGGTCCAACCATGGAGAAGAGTTTAGACACTAGGAGAATATAAGGAACACACCCATTATCAAGAAATCACATTAGGATTCTCTTTTTAACCTGTTCCTTAAAACACTAGTGCTTAGGAAATCTATTGGAGGCAGAAGCAGTCAACGGTAGCTTAGGGTTAGTGTTAGGGTTAGGGTGAGGGTTAGGGTACGGCTTAGGGTACGGGTTCGGGGAGGGGTTCGGGTAGGGCGTAGGTTATGGGTTAGCGTTAGTGTTAGGGTTAGTGTTAGGGTAAGGGCTCGGTTTAGGGTACGGGTTAGGATTAGGGTACGCGTTAGGGTTAGGGTAGGGGTTAGGGTTAGGGTACGTGTTAGGGTGAGGGTAGTTTTTAAACCTCTCCCACTCTCTAGATACCCCTTAGCACGTAAATGAATATTATTTGGGGATCCAGCCATGGAGAAGAGTTTAGACACTAGGAGAAGATAAGGAACACACCCATTATCACGAAATCACATTAGGATTCTCTTTTTAACCTGTTCCTTAAAACACTAGTGCTTAGGAAATCTATTGGAGGCACAAGCAGTCAAGGGTAGCTTAGGGTTAGGGTTAGGGTTAGGGTGAGGGTTACGGTATGGCTTAGGGTACGGGTTCGGGGAGGGGTTCGGGTAGGGCGTAGGGTATGGGTTAGGGTTATGGTTAGGGTTAGTGTTAGGGTTAGGGCTCGGTTTAGGGTACGGGTTAGGATTAGGGTACGCGTTAGGGTTAGGGTAGGGGTTAGTGTTAGCGTACGCGTTAGGGTGAAGGTAGTTATTAAACCTATCCCACTCTCTAGATACCCCTTAGCACGTAAAGGAATATTATTTGGGCGTGCAGCCATGGAGAAGAGTTTAGACACGAGCAGAAGATAAGGAACACCCCCATTATCAAGAAATCACATTAGGATTCTCTTTTTAACCTGTTCCTTAAAACACTAGTGCTTAGGAAATCTATTGGAGGCAGAAGCAGTCAAGGGTAGCTTAGGGTTAGGGTTAGGGTTAGGGTGAGGGTTAGGGTACGGCTTAGGGTACGGGTTCGGGGAGGGGTTCGGGTAGGGCGTAGGGTATGGGTTAAAGTTAGGGTTAGAGCTAGTGTTTGGTTTAGGGCTCTGTTTAGGTTACGGGTTAGGATTAGGGTACATGTTAGGGTTAGGGTAGGGGTTAGGGTTAGGGTACGTGTTAGGGTGAGAGTAGTTATTAAACCTATCCCACTCTCTAGATACCCCTTAGCATGTAAAGGAATATTATTTGGGGGTCCAACCATGGAGAAGAGTTTAGACACTAGGAGAATAAGAGGAACACACACATTATAAAGAAATCACATTAGGATTCTCTTTTTAACCTGTTCCTTAAAACACTAGTGCTTAGGAAATCTATTGGAGGCAGAACCAGTCAACGGGAGCTTAGGGTTAGGGTTAGGGTTAGGGTGAGGGTTAGGGTACGGCTTAGGGAACGGGTTCGGGGAGGGGTTCGGGTAGGGCGTAGGTTATGGGTTAGCGTTAGTGTTAGGGTTAGTGTTAGGGTTAGGGCTCGGTTTAGGTTACGGGTTAGGATTAGAGTACGCGTTAGGGTTAGGGTAGGGGTTAGTGTTAGGGTACGCGTTAGGGTGAGGTTAGTTATTAAACCTCTCCCACTCTCTAGATACCCCTTAGCACGTAAAGGAATATTATTTGTTGGTCCAGCCATGGAGAAGAGATTAGAGACTAGGAGAAGATAAGGAACACACCCATTATCACGAAATCACATTAGGATTCTCTTTTTAACCTGTTCCTTAAATCACTAGTGCTTAGGAAATCTATTGCAGGCAGAATCAGTCAAGGGTAGCTTAGGGTTAGGCTTAGGGTTAGGGTGAGTGTTAGGGTACGGCTTAGGGTACGGGTTCGGAGAGGGGTTCGGGTAGGGCGTAGGGTATGGTTTAGGGTTAGGGTTACGGTTAGTGTTAGGGTTAGGGCTCGGTTTAGGGTACGGGTTAGGATTAAGGTACGCGTTAGGGTTAGGGTAGGGGTTAGGGTTAGGGTACGCGATAGGGTGAGGTTAGTTATTAAACCTATCCCACTCTCTAGATACCCCTTAGCACGTAAAGGAATATTATTTGGGGGTTCAGCCATGGAGAAGAGTTTAGACACTAGGAGAAAATAAGGGACACACCCATTATCAAGAAATCACATTAGGATTCTCTTTTTAACCTGTTCCTTAAAACACTAGTGTTTAGGAAATCTATTGGAGGCAGAAGCAGTCAAGGGTAGCTTAGGGTTAGGGTTAGGGTTAGGGTGAGGGTTAGGGTACGGCTTAGGGTACGGGTTCGGCGAGGAGTTCGGGTTGGGCGTAGGGTATGGGTTAGGGTTAGGGTTAGGGTTAGTGTTAGGGTTAGGGCTCGGTTTAGGGTACGTGTTAGGATTAGGGTACGCGTTATGGTTAGGGTATGGGTTAGGGTTAGGGTACGCGTTAGGGTGAGGGTAGTTATTAAACCTATCCCACTCTCTAGATACCCCTTAGCACGTAAAGGAATATTATTTGGGGGTCTAGCCATGGAGAAGAGTTTAGACACGAGGAGAAGATAAGGAACAGACCCATTATCAAGAAATCACATTAGGATTCTCTTTTTAACCTGTTCCTTAAAACACTAGTGCTTAAGAAATCTATTGGAGGCACAAGCAGTCAAGGGTAGCTTAGAGTTAGGGTTAGGGTTAGGGTGAGGGTTACGGTATGGCTTAGGGTACGGGTTCGGGGAGGAGTTCGGGTAGGGCGTAGGGTATGGGTTAGGGTTAGGGTTAGGGTTAGTGTTAGGGTTAGGGCTCGGTTTAGGGTACGGGTTAGGATTAGGGTACGCGTTAGGGTTAGGGTAGGGGTTAGGGTTAGCGTACGCGTTAGGGTGAAGGTAGTTATTAAACCTATCCCACTCTCTAGATACCCCTTAGCACGTAAAGGAATATTATTTGGGCGTCCAGCCATGGAGAAGAGTTTAGACACGAGCAGAAGATAAGGAACACCCCCATTATCAAGAAATCACATTAGGATTCTCTTTTTAACCTGTTCCTTAAAACACTATTGCTTAGGAAATCTATTGGAGGCAGAAGCACTCAAGGGTAGCTTAGGGTTAGGGTTAGGGTTAGGGTGAAGGTTAGGGTACGGCTTAGGGTACGGGTTCGGGGAGGGGTTCGGATAGGGCGTAGGGTATGGGTTAGGATTAGGGTTAGGGCTAGTGTTAGGTTTAGGGCTCTGTTTAGGTTACGGGTTAGGATTAGGGTACATGTTAGGGTTAGGGTAGGGGTTAGGGTTAGGGTACGTGTTAGGGTGAGAGTAGTTATTAAACCTATCCCACTCTCTAGATACCCCTTAGCATGTAAAGGAATATTATTTGGGGGTCCAACCATGGAGAAGAGTTTAGACACTAGGAGAATATGAGGAACACACCCATTATCAAGAAATCACATTAGGATTCACTTTTTAACCTGTTCCTTAAAACACTAGTGCTTAGGAAATCTATTGGAGGCAGAAGCAGTCAAGGGTAGCTTAGGGTTAGGGTTAGGGTTAGGGTGAGGGTTAGGGTAAGGCTTAGGGTACGGGTTCGGGGAGGGGTTCGGGTATGGCGTAGGTTATGGTTTAGGGTTAGGGTTAGGGTTAGCGTTAGGGTTAGGGCTCGGTTTAGGGTACGGGTTAGGATTAGGGTACGCGTTAGGGTTAGGGTAGGGGTTAGTGTTAGGGTACATGTTAGGGTGAGGTTAGTTATTAAACCTCTCCCACTCTCTAGATACCCCTTAGCACGTAAAGGAATATTATTTGGGGGTCCAGCCATGGAGAAGAGTTTAGACACTAGGAGAAAATAAGGGACACACCCATTATCAAGAAATCACAATAGGATTCTCTTTTTAACCTGTTCCTTAAAACACTAGTGTTTAGGAAATCTATTGGAGGCAGAAGCAGTCAAGGGTAGCTTAGGATTAGGGTTAGGGTTAGGGTGAGTGTTAGGGTACGGCTTAGGGTACGGATTCGGGTAGGGCGTAGGGTATGGGTTAGGGTTAGTGTTAGGGTTAGGGCTCGGTTTAGGGTACGTGTTAGGATTAGGGTACGCGTTATGGTTAGGGTAGGGGTTAGGGTTAGGGTACGCGTTAGGGTGAGGTTAGTTATTAAACCTATCCCACTCTCTAGATACCTCTTAGCACGTAAAGGAATATTATTTGGGGGTCCAGCCATGGAGAAGAGTTTAGACACTAGGAGAAGATAAGGAACACACCCATTATCAAGAAATCACATTAGGATTCTCTTTTTAACCTGTTCCTTAAAACACTAGTGCTTAGGAAATCTATTGGAGGCAGAAGCAGTCAAGGGTAGCTTAGGGTTAGGGTTAGGGTTACGGTGAGTGTTAGGGTACGGTTTAGGGTACGGGTTCGGGGAGGGATTCGGGTAGGGCGTAGGGTATGGGTTAGGGTTATGGTTAGGTTTAGTGTTAGGGTTAGGGCTCGGTTTAGGGTACGGGTTAGGATTAGGCTACGCGTTAGGGTTAGGGTAGGGGTTAGTGTTATCGTACGCGTTAGGGTGAAGGTAGTTATTAAACCTATCCCACTCTCTAATTACCCCTTAGCACGTAAAGGAATATTATTTGGGGGTCCAGCCATGGAGAAGAGTTTAGACACTAGGAGAAGATAAGGAACACACCCATTATCAAGAAATCACATTAGGATTCTCTTTTTAACCTGTTCCTTAAAACACTAGTGCTTAGAAAATCTATTGGAGGCAGAAGCAGTCAAGGGTAGCTTAGGGTTAGGGTTAGGTTTAGGGTGAGGGTTAGGGTACGGCTTAGAGTACGGGTTCGGGAAGCGGTTCGAGTAGTGCGTAGGGTATGGGTTAGGGTTAGGGTTAGGGTGAGGGTTAGGGTATGGCATAGGGTACGGGTTCGGGGAGGGGTTCGGGTAGGGCGTAGGGTATGGTGTAGGGTTAGGGTTAGGGTCAGTGTTAGGGTTAGGGCTCGGTTTAGGGTACGGGTTAGGATTAGGGTACGCATTAGGGTTAGGATAGGGGTTAGGATTAGGGTACGCGTTAGGGTGAGGGTAGTTATTAAACCTATCCCACTCTCTAGATACCCCTTAGCACGTAAAGGAATATTATTTGGGGGTCCAGCCATGGAGAAGAGTTTAGACACGAGGAGAAGATAAGGAACACACCCATTATCAAGAAATCACATTAGGATTCTCTTTTTAACCTGTTCCTTAAAACACTAGTGCTTACGAAATCTATTGGAGGCAGAAGCAGTCAAGGGTAGCTTAGTGTTAGGGTTAGGGTTAGGGTGAGGGTTAGGGTACGGCTTAGGGTACGGGTTCGGGGAGGAGTTCGGGTAGGGCGTAGGGTATGGGTTAGGGTTAGGGTTAGGGTTAGTGTTAGGGTTAGGGCTTGGTTTAGGGTACGTGTTAGGATTAGGGTACGCGTTATGGTTAGGGTAGGGGTTAGGGTTAGGGTATGCGTTAGGGTGAGGGTAGTTATTAAACCTATCCCACTCTCTAGATACCTCTTAGCACGTAAAGGAATATTATTTGGGGGTCCAGCCATGGAGAAGAGTTTAGACACGAGGAGAAGATAAGGAACACACCCATTATCAAGAAATCACATTAGGATTCTCTTTTTAACCTGTTCCTTAAAACACTATTGCTTAGGAAATCTATTGGAGGCAGAAGCAGTCAAGGGTAGCTTAGGGTTAGGGTTAGGGTGAGGGTTAGGGTACGGGTAGGGTACGGGTTCGGGGAGGTGTTCGGGTAGGCGTAGGGTATGGTTTAGGGTTAGGGTTAGGGTTAGTGTTAGGGTTAAGTCTCGGTTTAAGTTACGGGGTAGGATTAGGGTACGCGTTAGGGTTAGGGTAGGGGTTAGGGTTAGGGTACGCGTTAGGGTGAGGGTAGTTATTAAACCTATCCCATTCTGTAATTACCCCTTAGCACGTAAGGGAATATTATTTGGGGGTCCAGCCATGGAGAAGAGTTTAGACACTAGGAGAAGATAAGGAACGCACCCATTATCAAGAAATCACATTAAGATTCTCTTTTTAACCTGTTCCTTAAAACACTAGTGCTTAGGAACTCTATTGGAGGCAGAAGCAGTCAAGGGTAGCTTATGGTTAGGGTTAGGGTGAGGTTAGGGTACGGCTTAGGGTACGGGTTCGGGGAGGGGTTCGGGTAGGGCATAGGGTATGGGTTAGGTTTAGTGTTAGGGTTAGTGTTAGGGCTCGGTTTAGGGTACGGGTTAGGATTAGGGTACGCGTTAGGGTTAGGGTAGGGGTTAGGGTTAGGGTATGCGTTAGGGTGAGGGTAGTTATTAAACCTATCCCACTATCTAGATACCCCTTAGCACATAAAGGAATATTATTTGGGGGTCCAGCCATGGAGAAGAGTTTAGACACTAGGAGAAGATAAGGAACACACCCATTATCAAGAAATCACATTAGGATTCTCTTTTTAACCAGTTCCTTAAAACACTAGTGCTTAGGAAATCTATTGGAGGCAGAAGCAGTCAAGGGTAGCTTAGGGTTAGGGTTAGGGTTAGGGTGAGGATAAGGTTACGGCTTAGGGTACGGGTTCGGGGAGGGGTTCGGCTAGGGCGTAGGGTATGGGTTAGGGTTAGGTTTAGGGTTAGTGTTTGGGTAAGGGCTCGGTTTAGGGTACGAGTTAGGATTAGGGTACGGGTTAGGGTTAGGGTAGGGGTTAGGGTTAGGGTACGCGTTAGGGTGAGGGTAGTTTTTAAACCTCTCCCACTCTCTAGATACCCCTTAGCACGTAAAGGAATATTATTTGGGGGTCCAACCATGGAGAAGAGTTTAGACACTAGGAGAATATAAGGAACACACCCATTATCAAGAAATCACATTAGGATTCTCTTTTTAACCTGTTCCTTAAAACACTAGTGCTTAGGAAATTTATTGGAGGCAGAAGCAGTCAACGGTAGCTTAGGGTTAGTGTTAGGGTTAGGGTGAGGGTTAGGGTACGGCTTAGGGTACGGGTTCGGGGAGGGGTTCGGCTAGGGCGTAGGGTATGGGTTAGCGTTAGTGTTAGGGTTAGTGTTAGGGTAAGGGCTCGGTTTAGGGTACGGGTTAGGATTAGGGTACGCGTTAGGTTTAGGGTAGGGGTTAGGGTTAGCGTACGCGTTAGGGTGAAGCTAGTTATTAAACCTATCCCACTCTCTAGATACCCCTTAGCACGTAAAGGAATATTATTTGGGCGTCCAGCCATGGAGAAGAGTTTAGACACGAGCAGAAGATAAGGAAGACCCCCATTATCAAGAAATCACATTAGGATTCTCTTTTTAACCTGTTCCTTAAAACACTAGTGCTTAGGAAATCTATTGGAGGCAGAAGCAGTCAAGGGTAGCTTAGGGTTAGGGTTAGGGTTAGGGTGAGGGTTAGGGTACGGCTTAGGGTACGGGTTCGGGGAGGGGTTCGGGTAGGGCGTAGGGTATGGGTTAGGGTTAGGGTTAGGGCTAGTGTTTGGTTTAGGGCTCTGTTTAGGTTACGGGTTAGGATTAGGGTACATGTTAGGGTTAGGGTAGGGGTTAGGGTTAGGGTACGTGTTAGGGTGAGAGTAGTTATTAAACCTATCCCACTCTCTAGATACCCCTTAGCACGTAAAGGAATATTATTTGGGGGTCCAGCCATGGAGAAGAGTTTAGACACTAGGAGAAGATAAGGAACACACCCATTATCAAGAAATCACATTAGGATTCTCTTTTTAACCTGTTCCTTAAAACACTAGTGCTTAGGAAATCTATTGGAAGCAGAACCAATCAAGGGTACCTTAGGGTTAGGGTTAGGGTTAGGATCAGGGTTAGGGTACGGCTTAGGGTACGGGTTCGGGGAGGGGTTCGGGTAGGGCGTAGGTTATGGGTTAGGGTTACGGTTTTTGTTGGGGTTAGGGCTCGGTTTAGGGTACGGGTTAGGATTAGGGTAAGCGTTATGGTTAGGGTAGGGTTAGGGTTAGGGTACGCGATAGGGTGAGGTTATTTATTAAACCTATCCCACTCTCTAGATACCCCTTAGCACGTAAAGGAATATTATTTGGGGGTCCAGCCATGGAGAAGAGTTTAGACACGAGGAGAAGATAAGGAACACACCCATTATCAAGAAATCACATTAGGATTCTCTTTTTAACCTGTTATTTAAAACACTAGTGCTTAGGAAATCTATTGGAGGCAGAAGCTGTCAAGGGTAGCTTAGGGGTAGGGTTAGGGTTAGGGTGAGGGTTAGGGTACGGCTTAGGGTACGGGTTCAGGGAAGGGTTCGGGTAGGGCGTAGGGTATGGGTAGGGTTAGGGTTAGGGTTAGTGTTAGGGTTAGGGCTCGGTTTAGGGTACGGGTTAGGATTATGGTACGCGTTAGTGTTAGGGTAGGGGTTAGGGTTAGGGTACGCGATAGGGTGAGGTTAGTTATTAAACCTATCCCACTCTCTAGATACCCCTTAGCACGTAAAGGAATATTATTTGGGGGTCCAGCCATGGAGAAGAATTTAGACACTAGTAGAAGATAAGGGACACACCCATTATCAAGAAATCACATTAGGATTCTCTTTTTAACCTGTTCCTTAAAACACTAGTGCTTAGGAAATCTATTGGAGGCAGAAGCAATCAAGGGTAGCTTAGTGTTAGGGTTAGGGTTAGGGTGAGGGTTAGGGTACGGCTTAGGGTACGGGTTCGGGGAGGAGTTCGGGTAGGGCGTAGGGTATGGGTTAGGGTTAGGGTTAGGGTTAGTGTTAGGGTTAGGGCTTGGTTTAGGGTACGTGTTAGGATTAGGGTACGCGTTATGGTTAGGGTAGGGGTTAGGGTTAGGGTATGCGTTAGGGTGAGGGTAGTTATTAAACCTATCCCACTCTCTAGATACCTCTTAGCACGTAAAGGAATATTATTTGGGGGTCCAGCCATGGAGAAGAGTTTAGACACGAGGAGAAGATAAGGAACACACCCATTATCAAGAAATCACATTAGGATTCTCTTTTTAACCTGTTCCTTAAAACACTATTGCTTAGGAAATCTATTGGAGGCAGAAGCAGTCAAGGGTAGCTTAGGGTTAGGGTTAGGGTGAGGGTTAGGGTAGGGGTAGGGTACGGGTTCGGGGAGGTGTTCGGGTAGGCGTAGGGTATGGTTTAGGGTTAGGGTTAGGGTTAGTGTTAGGGTTAGGTCTCGGTTTAAGTTACGGGGTAGGATTAGGGTACGCGTTAGGGTTAGGGTAGGGGTTAGGGTTAGGGTACGCGTTAGGGTGAGGGTAGTTATTAAACCTATCCCATTCTGTAATTACCCCTTAGCACGTAAGGGAATATTATTTGGGGGTCCAGCCATGGAGAAGAGTTTAGACACTAGGAGAAGATAAGGAACGCACCCATTATCAAGAAATCACATTAAGATTCTCTTTTTAACCTGTTCCTTAAAACACTAGTGCTTAGGAACTCTATTGGAGGCAGAAGCAGTCAAGGGTAGCTTATGGTTAGGGTTAGGGTGAGGTTAGGGTACGGCTTAGGGTACGGGTTCGGGGAGGGGTTCGGGTAGGGCATAGGGTATGGGTTAGGTTTAGGGTTAGGGTTAGTGTTAGGGCTCGGTTTAGGGTACGGGTTAGGATTAGGGTACGCGTTAGGGTTAGGGTAGGGGTTAGGGTTAGGGTATGCGTTAGGGTGAGGGTAGTTATTAAACCTATCCCACTATCTAGATACCCCTTAGCACATAAAGGAATATTATTTGGGGGTCCAGCCATGGAGAAGAGTTTAGACACTAGGAGAAGATAAGGAACACACCCATTATCAAGAAATCACATTAGGATTCTCTTTTTAACCTGTTCCTTAAAACACTAGTGCTTAGGAAATCTATTGGAGGCAGAAGCAGTCAAGGGTAGCTTAGGTTTAGGGTTAGGGTTAGGGTGAGGATAAGGTTACGGCTTAGGGTACGGGTTCGGGGAGGGGTTCGGCTAGGGCGTAGGGTATGGGTTAGGGTTAGGTTTAGGGTTAGTGTTTGGGTAAGGGCTCGGTTTAGGGTACGAGTTAGGATTAGGGTACGGGTTAGGGTTAGGGTAGGGGTTAGGGTTAGGGTACGCGTTAGGGTGAGGGTAGTTTTTAAACCTCTCCCACTCTCTAGATACCCCTTAGCACGTAAAGGAATATTATTTGGGGGTCCAACCATGGAGAAGAGTTTAGACACTAGGAGAATATAAGGAACACACCCATTATCAAGAAATCACATTAGGATTCTCTTTTTAACCTGTTCCTTAAAACACTAGTGCTTAGGAAATCTATTGGAGGCAGAAGCAGTCAACGGTAGCTTAGGGTTAGTGTTAGGGTTAGGGTGAGGGTTAGGGTACGGCTTAGGGTACGGGTTCGGGGAGGGGTTCGGCTAGGGCGTAGGGTATGGGTTAGCGTTAGTGTTAGGGTTAGTGTTAGGGTAAGGGCTCGGTTTAGGGTACCAGTTAGGATTAGGGTACGGGTTAGGGTTAGGGTAGGGGTTAGGGTTAGGGTACGCGTTAGGGTGAGGTTAGTTTTTAAACCTCTCCCACTCTCTAGATACCCCTTAGCATGTAAAGGAATATTATTTGCGGGTCCAGCCATGGAGAAGAGTTTAGACACTAGGAGAAGATAAGGAACACACCCATTATCACGAAATCACATTAGGATTCTCTTTTTAACCTGTTCCTTAAAACACTAGTGCTTAGGAAATCTATTGGAGGCACAAGCAGTCAAGGGTAGCTTAGGGTTAGGGTTAGGGTTAGGGTGAGGGTTACGGTATCGCTTAGGGTACGGGTTCGGGGAGGGGTTCGGGTAGGGCGTAGGGTATGGGTTAGGGTTATGGTTAGGGTTAGTGTTAGGGTTATGGCTCGGTTTAGGGTACGGGTTAGGATTAGGGTACGCGTTAGGGTTAGGGTAGGGGTTAGGGTTAGCGTACGCGTTAGGGTGAAGGTAGTTATTAAACCTATCCCACTCTCTAGATACCCCTTAGCACGTAAAGGAATATTATTTGGGCGTCCAGCCATGGAGAAGAGTTTAGACACGAGCAGAAGATAAGGAAGACCCCCATTATCAAGAAATCACATTAGGATTCTCTTTTTAACCTGTTCCTTAAAACACTAGTGCTTAGGAAATCTATTGGAGGCAGAAGCAGTCAAGGGTAGCTTAGGGTTAGGGTTAGGGTTAGGGTGAGGGTTAGGGTACGGCTTAGGGTACGGGTTCGGGTAGGGGTTCGGGTAGGGCGTAGGGTATGTGTTAGGGTTAGGGTTAGGGCTAGTGTTTGGTTTAGGGCTCTGTTTAGGTTACGGGTTAGGATTAGGGTACATGTTAGGGTTAGGGTAGGGGTTAGGGTTAGGGTACGTGTTAGGGTGAGAGTAGTTATTAAACCTATCCCACTCTCTAGATACCCCTTAGCACGTAAAGGAATATTATTTGGGGGTCCAGCCATGGAGAAGAGTTTAGACACTAGGAGAAGATAAGGAACACACCCATTATCAAGAAATCACATTAGGATTCTCTTTTTAACCTGTTCCTTAAAACACTAGTGCTTAGGAAATCTACTGGAGGCAGAAGCAGTGAAGGTTGCTTAGGGTTAGGGTTAGGGTTAGGATCAGGGTTAGGGTACGGCTTAGGGTACGGGTTCGGGGAGGGGTTCGGGTAGGGCGTAGGTTATGGGTTAGGGTTACGGTTTTTGTTGGGGTTAGGGCTCGGTTTAGGGTACGGGTTAGGATTAGGGTAAGCGTTATGGTTAGGGTAGGGTTAGGGTTAGGGTACGCGATAGGGTGAGGTTATTTATTAAACCTATCCCACTCTCTAGATACCCCTTAGCACGTAAAGGAATATTATTTGGGGGTCCAGCCATGGAGAAGAGTTTAGACACGAGGAGAAGATAAGGAACACACCCATTATCAAGAAATCACATTAGGATTCTCTTTTTAACCTGTTATTTAAAACACTAGTGCTTAGGAAATCTATTGGAGGCAGAAGCCGTCAAGGGTAGCTTAGGGGTAGGGTTAGGGTTAGGGTGAGGGTTAGGGTACGGCTTAGGGTACGGGTTCAGGGAAGGGTTCGGGTAGGGCGTAGGGTATGGGTTAGGGTTAGGGTTAGGGTTAGTGTTAGGGTTAGGGCTCGGTTTAGGGTACGGGTTAGGATTATGGTACGCGTTAGTGTTAGGGTAGGGGTTAGGGTTAGGGTACGCGATAGGGTGAGGTTAGTTATTAAACCTATCCCACTCTCTAGATACCCCTTAGCACGTAAAGGAATATTATTTGGGGGTCCAGCCATGGAGAAGAATTTAGACACTAGGAGAAGATAAGGGACACACCCATTATCAAGAAATCACATTAGGATTCTCTTTTTAACCTGTTCCTTAAAACACTAGTGCTTAGAAAATCTATTGGAGGCAGAAGCAGTCAAGGGTAGCTTAGGGTTAGGGTTAGGGTTAGATTGAGGGTTAGGGTACGGCTTAAGGTACGGGTTCGGGGAGAGGTTCGGGTAGGGCGTAGGGTATGTGTTAGGGTTAGGGTTAGGGTTAGTGTTAGGGTTAGGTCTCGGTTTAGGGTACGGGTTAGGATTAGGGTACGCGTTAGGGTGAGGGTAGTTATTAAACCTATCACACTCTCTAGATACCCCTTAGCACGTAAAGGAATATTATTTCGGGGTCCAGCCATGGAGAAGAGTTTAGACACGAGGAGAAGATAAGGAACACACCCATTATCAAGAAATCACATTAGGATTCTCTTTTTAACCTGTTATTTAAAACACTAGTGCTTAGGACATCTATTGGAGGCAGAAGCCGTTAAGGGTAGCTTAGGGTTAGGGTTAGGGTTAGGGTGAGGGTTAGGGTACGGCTTAGGGTACGGGTTCAGGGAGGGGTTCGGGTAGGGCGTAGGGTATGGGTTAGGGTTAGGGTTAGGGTTAGTGTTAGGGTTAGGGCTCGGTTGATGGCACGGGTTAGGTTTAGGGTACGCGTTAGGGTTAGGGTAGGGGTTAGGGTTAGGGTACGCGTTAGGGTGAGGGTAGTTATTAAACCTATCCCACTCTCTAGATACCCCTTAGCACGTAAAGGAATATAATTTGGGGGTACAGCCATGGAGAAGAGTTTAGACACTAGGAGAAGATAAGGAACACACCCATTATCACGAAATCACATTAGGATTCTGTTTTTAACCTGTTCCTTAAAACACTAGTGCTTAGGAAATCTATTGGAGGCAGAAGCAGTCAAGGGTAGCTTAGGGTTAGTGTTAGGGTTAGGGTGAAGGTTAGGGTATGGCTTAGGGTACGGGTTCGGGGAGGGGTTCGGGTAGGGCGTAGGGTATGGGTTAGGGTTAGTGTTAGTGTTAGGGTTAGGCCTCGGTTTAGGGTACGGCTTAGGATTAGGGAACGCGTTAGTGTTAGGGTAGGGGTTAGGGTTAGGGTACGCAATAGGGTGAGGTTAGTTATTAAACCTATCCCACTCTCTAGATACCCCTTAGCACGTAAAGGAATATTATTTGGGGGTCCAGCCATGGAGAAGAGTTTAGACACTAGGAGAAGATAAGGAACACACCAATTATCACGAAATCACATTAGGATTCTCTTTTTAACCTGTTCCTTAAAACACTAGTGCGTAGGAAATCTTTTGGAGGCAGAAGCAATCAAGGGTAGCTTAGGGTTAGGGGTAGGTTTAGGGTGAGGGTTAGGGTACGGCTTAGGGTACGGGTTCGGGGAGGGGTTCGGGTAGGGCGTATGGTATGGGTTAGGGTTAGGGTTAGGGTTAGTGTTAGGGTTAGGGCTCGCTTTAGGGTACGGGTTAGGATTACGGTACGCGTTAGGGTTAGGGTAGGGGTTAGGGTTAGGGTACGAGTTAGGGTGAGGGTAGTTATTAAAACTATCCCACTCTCTAGATACCCCTTAGCACGTAAAGGAATATTATTTGGGGGTCCAGCCATGGAGAAGAGTTTAGATACTAGGAGAAGATAAGGAACACACCCATTATCAAGAAATCACAATATGATTCTCTTTTTAAACTGTTCCTTAAAACACTAGTGCTTAGGAAATCTATTGCAGGCAGAAGCCGTCAAGGGTAGCTTAGGGTTAGGGTTAGGGTTAGGGTGAGGGTTAGGGTACGGCTTAGGGTACGGGTTCGGGGAGGGGTTCGGGTAGGGCGTAGGGTATGGGTTAGGGTTAGGTTTAGGGTTAGTGTTAGGCTTAGGGCTCGGTTTAGGGTACGGGTTAGGATTAGGGTACGCTTTAGGGTTAGGGTATGGGTTAGGGTTAGGGTACGCGATAGGGTGAGGGTAGTTATTAAACCTATCACACTCTCTACATACACCTTAGCACGTAAAGGAATATTATTTGGGGGTCCAGCCATGGAGAAGAGTTTAGACACTAGGAGAAGATAAGGAACACACCCATTATCAAGAAATCACATTAGGATTCTCTTTTTAACCTGTTCCTGAAAACACTAGTGCTTAGGAAATCTATTGGAGGCAGAAGCAGTCAAGGGTAGCTTAGGGTTAGGGTTAGGGTTAGGGTGAGGATTAGGGTACGGCTTAGGGTACGGGTTCGGGGAGGGGTTCGGGTAGGACGTAGGGTATGTGTTAGGGTTAGGGTTAGGGCTAGTGTTAGGGTTAGGGCTCGGTTTAGGGTACGGGTTAAGATTAGGGTACGCGTTAGTGTTAGGGTAGGGGTTAGGGTTAGTGTACGCATTAGGGTGAGGGTAGTTATTAAACCTATCCCACTCTCTAGATACCCCTTAGCACGTAAAGGAATATTATTTGGGGGTCCAGCCATGGAGAAGAGTTTACACACTAGGAGAAGATAAGGAACACACCCATTATCAAGAAATCACATTAGGATTCTCTTTTTAACCTGTTCCTTAAAACACTAGTGCTTAGGAAATCTATTGGAGGCAGAAGCCGTCAAGGGTAGCTTAGAGTTAGAGCTAGGGATAGGGTGAGGGTTAGGGTATGGCTTAGGGTACGGGTTCGGAGAGGGGTTCGGGTAGGGCGTAGGGTATGTGTTAGGGTTAGGGTTAGGGTTAGTGTTAGGGTTAGGGCTCGGTTTAGGGTACGGGTTAGGATTAGGGTATGCGTTAGTGTTAGGGTAGGGTTTAGGGTTAGGGTACGCGATAGGTTGAGGTTAGTTATTAAACCTATCCCACTCTCTAGATACCCCTTAGCACGTAAAGGAATATTATTTGGGGGTCCAGCCATGGAGAAGAGTTTAGACACTAGGAGAACATAAGGAACACACCCATTATCACGAAATCACATTAGGATTCTCTTTTTAACCTGTTCCTTAAAACACTAGTGCTTAGGAAATCTATTGGAGGCAGAAGCAGTCAAGGGTAGCTTAGGGTTAGGGTTAGGGTTAGGGTGAGGGTTAGGGTATGGGTTAGGGTACGGGTTCGGGGAGGGGTTCGGGTAGGGCGTAGGGTATGGGTTAGGGTTAGGGTTAGGGCTAGTGTTAGGTTTAGGGTACAGGTTAGGTTTAGGGTACGCGTTAGGTTTAGGGTATGGGTTAGGGTTAGGGTACGCGTTAGGGTGAGGGTAGTTATTAAACCTATCCCACTCTCTAGATACCCCTTAGTACGTAAAGGAATATTATTTGTGGGTCCAGCCATGGAGAAGAGTTTAGACACTAGGAGAAGATAAGGAACACACCCATTATAACGAAATCACATTAGGATTCTCTTTTTAACCTGTTCCTTAAAACACTAGTGCTTAGGAAATCTATTGGAGGCAGAAGCAGTCAAGGGTAGCTTAGGGTTAGGGTTAGGGTTAGGGAGAGGGTTAGGGTACGGCTTAGGGTATGGGTTCGGGGAGGGGTTCGGGTAGGGCGTAGGGTATGGGTTAGGGTTAGGGTTAGGGTTAGGGCTCGGTTTAGGGTACGGGTTAGGATTAGGGTACGCGTTTGTGTTAGGGTAGGGGTTAGGGTTAGTGTACGCATTAGGGTGAGGGTAGTTATTAAACCTATCCCACTCTCTAGATACCCCTTAGCACGTAAAGGAATATTATTTGGGGGTCCAGCCATGGAGAAGAGTTTTCACACTAGGAGAAGATAAGGAACACACCCATTATCAAGAAATCACATTAGGATTCTCTTTTTAACCTGTTCCTTAAAACACTAGTGCTTAGGAAATCTATTGGAGGCAGAAGCCGTCAAGGGTAGCTTAGGGTTAGGGTTAGGGATAGGGTGAGGGTTAGGGTATGGCTTAGGGTACGGGTTCGGGGAGGGGTTCGGGTAGGGCGTAGGGTATGGGTTAGCGTTAGGGTTAGGGTTAGTGTTAGGGTTAGGGCTCGGTTTAGGGTACGGGTTAGGATTAGGGTACGCGTTAGTGTTAGGGTAGGGGTTAGGGTTAGGGTACGCGATAGGGTGAGGGTAGTTATTAAACCTATCCCACTCTCTAGATACCTCTTAGCACGTAAAGGAATATTATTTGGGGGTCCAGCCATGGAGAAGAGTTTAGACACTAGGAGAAGATAAGGAACACACCCATTATCACGAAATCACATTAGGATTCTCTTTTTAACCTGTTCCTTAAAACACTAGAGCTTAGGAAATCTATTGGAGGCAGAAGCAGTCAAGGGTAGCTTAGGGTTAGGGTTAGGGTTAGGGTGAGGGTTAGGGTTAGTGTTAGGGTTAGGGCTCGGTTTAGGGTACGGGTTAGGATTAGGGTACGTGTTAGGGTTAGGGTAGTGGTTAGGGTTAGGGTACGCGTTAGGGTGATGGTAGTTATTAAACCTATCCCACTCTCTAGATACCCCTTAGCACGTAAAGGAATATTATTTGGGGGTCCAGCCATGGAGAAGAGTTTAAACACGAGGAGAAGATAAGGAACACACCCATTATCAAGAAATCACATTAGGATTCTCTTTTTAACCTGATCCTTAAAACACTAGTGCTTAGGAAATCTATTGGAGGCAGAAGCCGTCAAGGGTAGCTTAGGGTTAGGGTTAGGGTTAGGGTGAGGGTTAGGGTACGGCTTAGGGTACAGGTTCAGGGAGGGGTTCGGGTAGGGCGTAGGGTATGGGTTAGGGTTAGGTTTAGGGTTAGTGTTAGGGTTAGGGCTCGGTTTAGGGTACGGGTTAGGATTAGGGTACGCGTTAGGGTTAGGGTAGGGGTTAGGGTTAGGGTACGCGTTAGGGTGAGGGTAGATATTAAACCTATCTCACTCTCTAGATACCCCTTAGCACGTAAAGGAATATTATTTGGGGGTCCAGCCATGGAGAAGAGTTTAGACACGAGGAGAAGATAAGGAACACACCCATTATCAAGAAATCACATTAGGATTCTCTTTTTAACCTGTTCCTGAAAACACTAGTGCTTAGGAAATCTATTGGAGGCAGAAGCCGTCAAGGGTAACTTAGGGTTAGGGTTAGGGTTAGGGTGAGGATTAGGGTACGGCTTAGGGTACGGGTTCGGGGAGGGGTTCGGGTAGGGCGTAGGGTATGTGTTAGGGTTAGGCTTAGGGCTAGTGTTAGGTTTAGTGCTCGGTTTAGGGTACGGGTTAGGATTAGGGTACGCGTTTGTGTTAGGGTAGGGGTTAGGGTTAGTGTACGCATTAGGGTGAGGGTAGTTATTAAACCTATCCCACTCTCTAGATACCCCTTAGCACGTAAAGGAATATTATTTGGGGGTCCAGCCATGGAGAAGAGTTTACACACTAGGAGAAGATAAGGAACACACCCATTATCAAGAAATCACATTAGGATTCTCTTTTTAACCTGTTCCTTAAAACACTAGTGCTTAGGAAATCTATTGGAGGCAGAAGCCGTCAAGGGTAGCTTAGGGTTAGGGTTAGGAATAGGGTGAGGGTTAGGGTATGGCTTAGGGTACGGGTTCGGGGAGGGGTTCGGGTAGGGCGTAGGGTATGGGTTAGGGTTAGGGTTAGGGTTAGTGTTAGGGTTAGGGCTCGGTTTAGGGTATGGGTTAGGATTAGGGTACGCGTTAGTGTTAGGGTAGGGGTTAGGGTTAGGGTACGCGATAGGGTGAGGGTAGTTATTAAACCTATCCCACTCTCTAGATACCTCTTAGCACGTAAAGGAATATTATTTGGGGGTCCAGCCATGGAGAAGAGTTTAGACACTAGGAGAAGATAAGGAACACACCCATTATCACGAAATCACATTAGGATTCTCTTTTTAACCTGTTCCTTAAAACACTAGTGCTTAGGAAATCTATTGGAGGCAGAAGCAGTCAAGGGTAGCTTAGGGTTAGGGTTAGGGTTAGGGTGAGGGTTAGGGTATGGCTTAGGGTACGGGTTCGGGGAGGGGTTCGGGTAGGGCGTAGGGTATGGGTTAGGGTTAGGGTTAGGGTTAGTGTTAGGGTTAGGGCTCGGTTTAGGGTACGGGTTAGGATTAGGGTACGCGTTAGGGTTAGGGTAGTGGTTAGGGTTAGGGTACGCGTTAGGGTGATGGTAGTTATTAAACCTATCCCACTCTCTAGATACCCCTTAGCACGTAAAGGAATATTATTTGGGGGTCCAGCCATGGAGAAGAGTTTAGACACGAGGAGAAGATAAGGAACACACCCATTATCAAGAAATCACATTAGGATTCTCTTTTTAACCTGTTCCTTAAAACACTAGTGCTTAGGAAATCTATTGGAGGCAGAAGCCGTCAAGGGTAGCTTAGGGTTAGGGTTAGGGTTAGGGTGAGGGTTAGGGTACGGCTTAGGGTACGGGTTCAGGGAGGGGTTCGGGTAGGGCGTAGGGTATGGGTTAGGGTTAGGGTTAGGGTTAGTGTTAGGGTTAGGGCTCGGTTTAGGGTACGGGTTAGGATTAGGGTACGCGTTAGGGTTAGGGTAGGGGTTAGGGTTAGGGTACGCGTTAGGGTGAGGGTAGTTATTAAACCTATCTCACTCTCTAGATACCCCTTAGCACGTAAAGGAATATTATTTGGGGGTCCAGCCATGGAGAAGAGTTTAGACACTAGGAGAAGATAAGGAACACACCCATTATCACGAAATCACATTAGGATTCTCTTTTTAACCTGTTCCTTAAAACACTAGTGCTTAGGAAATATATTGGAGTCAGAAGCAGTCAAGGGTAGCTTAGGGTTAGGGTTAGGGTTAGGGTGAGGGTTAGGGTATGGCTTAGGGTTCGGGTTCGGGGAGGGGTTCGGGTAGGGCGTAGGGTATGTGTTAGGGTTAGGGTTAGTGTTAGTGTTAGGGTTAGGGCTCGGTTTAGGTTACGGGTTAGGATTAGGGAACGCGTTAGTGTTAGGGTAGGGGTTAGGGTTAGGGTACGCGATAGGGTGAGGTTAGTTATTAAACCTATCCCACTCTCTAGATACCCCTTAGCACGTAAAGGAATATTATTTGGGGGTCCAGCCATGGAGAAGAGTTTAGACACTAGGAGAAGATAAGGAACACACCGATTATCACGAAATCACATTAGGATTCTCTTTTTAACCTGTTCCTTAAAACACTAGTGCGTAGGAAATCTATTGGAGACAGAAGCAATCAAGGGTAGCTTAGGGTTAGGGTTAGGGTTAGGGTGAGGTTTAGGGTACGGCTTAGGGTACGGGTTCGGGGAGGGGTTCGGGTAGGGCGTATGGTATGGGTTAGGGTTAGGGTTAGTGTTAGGGTTAGGGCTCGGTTTAGGGTACGGGTTAGGATTAGGGTACGCGTTAGGGTTAGGGTAGGGGTTAGGGTTAGGGTACGCGTTAGGGTGAGGGTAGTTATTAAACCTCTCCCTCTCTCTAGATACCCCTTAGCACGTAAAGGAATATTATTTGGGGGTCCAGCCATCGAGAAGAGTTTAGACACTAGGAGAAGATAAGGAACACACCCATTATCAAGAAATCACATTAGGATTCTCTTTTTAACCTGTTCCTTAAAACACTAGTGCTTAGGAAATCTATTGGAGGCAGAAGCAGTCAAGGGTAGCTTAGGGTTAGGGTTAGGGTTAGGGTGAGGGTTAGGGTATGGCTTAGGGTACGGGTTCGTGTAGGGGTTCGGGTAGGGCGTAGGGTATGGGTTAGGGTTAGGGTTAGGGTTAGGGCTCGGTTTAGGGTACGGGTTAGGATTAGGGTACGCGTTAGGGTTACGGTAGGGGTTAGGGTTAGGGTACGCGTTAGGGTGAGGGTAGTTATTAAACCTATCCCACTCTCTAGATACCCCTTAGCACGTAAAGGAATATTATTTGGGGGTCCAGCCATGGAGAAGAGGTTAGACACTAGGAGAAGATAAGGAACACACCCATTATCAAGAAATCACATTAGGATTCTCTTTTAAACTTGTTCCTTAAAACACTAGTGCTTAGGAAATCTATTGGAGGCAGAAGCAGTCAAGGGTAGCTTAGGGTTAGGGTTAGGGTGAGGGTTAGGTTACGGCTTAGGGTACGGTTCGGGGAGGGTTTCGGGTAGGGCGTAGGGTATGTGTTAGGGTTAGGGTTAGGGTTAGTGTTAGGGTTAGGGCTCGGTTTAGGGTATGGGTTAGGATTAGGGTACGCGTTAGGGTTAGGGTAGGGGTTAGGGTTAGGGTACGCTTTAGGGTGAGGGTAGTTATTAAAACTATCCCACTCTCTAGATACCCCTTAGCACGTAAAGGAATATTATTTGGGGGTCCAGCCATGGAGAAGAGTTTAGATACTAGGAGAAGATAAGGAACACACCCATTATGAAGAAATCACAATATGATTCTCTTTTTAAACTGTTCCTTAAAACACTAGTGCTTAGGAAATCTATTGCAGGCAGAAGCTTTCAAGGGTAGCTTAGGGTTAGGGTTAGGGTTAGGGTACGGCTTAGGGTACGGGTTCGTGGAGGGGTTCGGGTAGGGCGTAGGGTATGGGTTAGGGCTAGGGTTAGGGTTAGTGTTAGGGTTAGGGCTCGGTTTAGGGTACGGGTTAGGAATAGGGTACGCGTTAGGGTTAGGGTAAGGGTTAGGGTTAGGGTACGCTTTAGGGTGAGGGTAATTATTAAAACTATCCCACTCTCTAGATACCCCTTAGCACGTAAAGGAATATTATTTGGGGGTCCAGCCATGGAGAAGAGTTTAGATACTAGGAGAAGATAAGGAACACACCCATTATCAAGAAATCACAATATGATTCTCTTTTTAAACTGTTCCTTAAAACACTAGTGCTTAGGAAATCTATTGCAGGCAGAAGCCGTCAAGGGTAGCTTACGGTTAGGGTTAGGGTTAGGGTGAGGGTTAGGGTACGGCTTAGGGTACGGGTTCGAGGAGGGGTTCGGGTAGGGCGTAGGGTATGGGTTAGGGTTAGGGTTAGGGGTAGTGTTAGGGTTAGGGCTCGGTTTAGGGTACAGGTTAGGATTAGGGTACGTGTTAGGGTTAGGGTAGGGGTTAGGGTTAGGGTACGCGATAGGGTGAGGTTAGTTATTAAACCTATCACACTCTCTACATACACCTTAGCACGTAAAGGAATATTATTTGGGGGTCCAGCCATGGAGAAGAGTTTAGACACTAGGAGAAGATAAGGAACACACCCATTATCAGGAAATCACATTAGGATTCTCTTTTTAACCTGTTCCTTAAAACACTAGTGCTTAGGAAATCTATTGGAGGCAGAAGCAGTCAAGGTTGCTTAGGGTTAGGGTTAGGGTTAGGGTGAGGGTTAGGGTATGGCTTAGGGTACGTGTTCGGGGAGGGGTTCGGGTAGGGCGTAGGGTATGGGTTAGGGTTAGGTTTAGGGTTAGTGTTAGGGTTAGGGCTCGGTTTAGGGTACGGGTTAGGATTAGGGTACGCGTTAGTGTTAGGGTAGGGGTTAGGGTTAGGGTACGCATTAGGGTGAGGGTAGTTATTAAACCTATCACACTCTCTAGATACACCTTAGCACATAAAGGAATATTATTTGGGGGTCCAGCCATGGAGAAGAGTTTAGACACGAGGAGAAGATAAGGAACACACCCATTATCAAGAAATCACATTAGGATTCTCTTTTTAACCTGTTCCTTAAAACACTAGTGCTTAGGAAATCTATTGGAGGCAGAAGCCGTCAAGGGTAGCTTAGGGTTAGGTTTAGGGTGAGGGTGAGGGGTAGGGTACGGCTTAGGGTACGGGTTCAGGGAGGGGTTCGGGTAGGGCGTAGGGTATGGGTTAGGGTTAGGGTTAGTGTTAGTGTTAGGGTTAGGGGTCGGTTAGGGTACGGGTTAAGATTAGGGTACGCGTTAGGGTTAGGGTAGGGGTTAGGGTTAGGGTACGCGTTAGGGTGAGGGTAGTTATTAAACCTATCCCACTCTCTAGATACCCCTTAGCACGTAAAGGAATATTATTTGGGGGTCCAGCCATGGAGAAGAGTTTAGACACGAGGAGAAGATAAGGAACACACCCATTATCAAGAAATCACATTAGGATTCTCTTTTTAACCTGTTCCTTAAAACACTAGTGCTTAGGAAGTCTATTGGAGGCAGAAGCAGTCAAGGGTATCATAGGGTTAGGGTTAGGGTTAGGGTGAGGGTTAGGGTACGGCTTAGGGTACGGGTTCGGGGAGGGGTTCGGGTAGGGCGAAGGGTATGCGTTAGGGTTAGGGTTAGGTCTAGTGTTAGGTTTAGGGCTCGGTTTAGGGTACGGGTTAGGATTAGGGTACGCGTTAGGGTTAGGGTAGGGGTTGGGTTAGTGTACGCATTAGGGTGAGGGTAGTTATTAAACCTATCCCACTCTCTAGATACCCCTTAGTACGTAAAGGAATATTATTTGGGGGTCCAGCCATGGAGAAGAGTTTAGACACTAGGAGAAGATAAGGAACACACCCATTATCAAGAAATGACATTAGGATTCTCTTTTTAACCTGTTCCTTAAAACACTAGTGCTTTGGAAATCTATTGGAGGCAGAAGCAATCAAGGGTAGCTTAGGGTTAGGGTTAGGGTTAGGGTGAGGGTTAGGGTACGGCTTAGGTTACGGGTTCGGGGAGGGGTTCGGGTAGGGCGTAGGGTATGGGTTAGGGATAGGGTTAGGGTTAGCGTTAGGGTTAGGGCTCGGTTTAGGGTACGGGTTAGGATTAGGGTACGCGTTAGGGTTAGGGTAGGGGTTAGGGTTAGGGTACGCGATAGGGTGAGGTTATTTATTAAACCTATCCCACTCTCTAGATAGCCCTTAGCACGTAAAGGAATATTATTTGGGGGTCCAGCCATGGAGAAGAGGTTAGACACTAGGAGAAGATAAGGAACACACCCATTATCAAGAAATCACATTAGGATTCTCTTTTAAACCTGTTCCTTAAAACACTAGTGCTTAGGAAATCTATTGGAGGCAGAAGCAGTCAAGGGTAGCTTAGGGTTAGGGTTAGGGTTAGGGTGAGGGTTAGGGTACGGCTTAGCGTACAGTTCGGGGAGGGGTTCGGGTAGGGCGTAGGGTATGGGTTAGGGTTAGGGTTAGGGTTAGTGTTAGGGTTAGGGCTCGGTTTAGGGTACGGGTTAGGATTAGGGTACGCGTTAGGGTTAGGGTAGGGGTTAGGGTTAGGGTACGCTTTAGGGTGAGGGTAGTTATTAAAACTATCCCACTCTCTAGATACCCCTTAGAACGTAAAGGAATATTATTTGGGGGTCCAGCCATGGAGAAGAGTTTAGATACTAGGAGAAGATAAGGAACACACCCATTATCAAGAAATCACAATATGATTCTCTTTTTAAACTGTTCCTTAAAACACTAGTGCTTAGGAAATCTATTGCAGGCAGAAGCCGTCAAGGGTAGCTTAGGGTTAGGGTTAGGGTTAGGGTGAGGGTTAGGGTACGGCTTAGGGTACGGGTTCGGGGAGGGGTTCGGGTAGGGCGTAGGGTATGGGTTAGGGTTAGGTTTAGGGTTAGTGTTAGGCTTAGGGCTCGGTTTAGGGTACGGGTTAGGATTAGGGTACGCGTTAGGGTTAGGGTATGGGTTAGGGTTAGGGTACGCGATAGGGTGAGGGTAGTTATTAAACCTCTCCCTCTCTCTAGATACCCCTTAGCACGTAAAGGAATATTATTTGGGGGTCCAGCCATGGAGAAGAGTTCAGACACTAGGAGAAGATAAGGAACATACCCATTATCAAGAAATCACATTAGGATTCTCTTTTTAACCTGTTCCTGAAAACACTAGTGCTTAGGAAATCTATTGGAGGCAGAAGCAGTCAAGGGTAGCTTAGGGTTAGGGTTAGGGTTAGGGTGAGGATTAGGGTACGGCTTAGGGTACGGGTTCGGGGAGGGGTTCGGGTAGGGCGTAGGGTATGTGTTAGGGTTAGGGTTAGGGCTAGTGTTAGGGTTAGGGCTCGGTTTAGGGTACGGATTAAGATTAGGGTACGCGTTAGTGTTAGGGTAGGGGTTAGGGTTAGTGTACGCATTAGGGTGAGGGTAGTTATTAAACCTATCCCACTCTCTAGATACCCCTTAGCACGTAAAGGAATATTATTTGGGGGTCCAGCCATGGAGAAGAGTTTACACACTAGGAGAAGATAAGGAACACACCCATTATCAAGAAATCACATTAGGATTCTCTTTTTAACCTGTTCCTTAAAACACTAGTGCTTAGGAAATCTATTGGAGGCAGAAGCCGTCAAGGGTAGCTTAGGGTTAGGGTTAGGGATAGGGTGAGGGTTAGGGTATGGCTTAGGGTACGGGTTCGGAGAGGGGTTCGGGTAGGGCGTAGGGTATGTGTTAGGGTTAGGGTTAGGGTTAGTGTTAGGGTTAGGGCTCGGTTTAGGGTACATGTTAGGATTAGGGTATGCGTTAGTGTTAGGGTAGGGGTTAGGGTTAGGGTACGCGATAGGTTGAGGTTAGTTATTAAACCTATCCCACTCTCTAGCTACCCCTTAGCACGTAAAGGAATATTATTTGGGGGTCCAGCCATGGAGAAGAGTTTAGACACTAGGAGAACATAAGGAACACACCCATTATCACGAAATCACATTAGGATTCTCTTTTTAACCTGTTCCTTAAAACACTAGTGCTTAGGAAATCTATTGGAGGCAGAAGCAGTCAAGGGTAGCTTAGGGTTAGGGTTAGGGTTAGGGTGAGGGTTAGGGTATGGCTTAGGGTACGGGTTCGGGGAGGGGTTCGGGTAGGGCGTAGGGTATGGGTTAGGGTTAGGGTTAGGGCTAGTGTTAGGTTTAGGGTACAGGTTAGGATTAGGGTACGCGTTAGGTTTAGGGTATGGGTTAGGGTTAGGGTACGCGTTAGGGTGAGGGTAGTTATTAAACCTATCCCACTCTCTAGATACCCCTTAGCACGTAAAGGAATATTATTTGTGGGTCCAGCCATGGAGAAGAGTTTAGACACTAGGAGAAGATAAGGAACACACCCATTATAACGAAATCACATTAGGATTCTCTTTTTAACCTGTTCCTTAAAACACTAGTGCTTAGGAAATCTATTGGAGGCAGAAGCCGTCAAGGGTAGCTTAGGGTTAGGGTTAGGGTTAGGGTGAGGGTTAGGGTATGGCTTAGGGTACGGGTTCGGGGAGGGGTTCGGGTAGGGCGTAGGGTATGGGTTAGGGTTAGGGTTAGGGTTAGTGTTAGGGTTAGGGCTCGGTTTAGGGTACGGGTTAGGATTAGGGTACGCGTTAGGGTTAGGGTAGTGGTTAGGGTTAGGGTACGCGTTAGGGTGATGGTAGTTATTAAACCTATCCCACTCTCTAGATACCCCTTAGCACGTAAAGGAATATTATTTGGGGGTCCAGCCATGGAGAAGAGTTTAGACACGAGGAGAAGATAAGGAACACACCCATTATCAAGAAATCACATTAGGATTCTCTTTTTAACCTGTTCCTTAAAACACTAGTGCTTAGGAAATCTATTGGAGGCAGAAGCCGTCAAGGGTAGCTTAGGGTTAGGGTTAGGGTTAGGGTGAGGGTTAGGGTACGGCTTAGGGTACGGGTTCAGGGAGGGGTTCGGGTAGGGCGTAGGGTATGGGTTAGGGTTAGGGTTAGGGTTAGTGTTAGGGTTAGGGCTCGGTTTAGGGTACGGGTTAGGATTAGGGTACGCGTTAGGGTTAGGGTAGGGGTTAGGGTTAGGGTACGCGTTAGGGTGAGGGTAGTTATTAAACCTATCTCACTCTCTAGATACCCCTTAGCACGTAAAGGAATATTATTTGGGGGTCCAGCCATGGAGAAGAGTTTAGACACTAGGAGAAGATAAGGAACACACCCATTATCACGAAATCACATTAGGATTCTCTTTTTAACCTGTTCCTTAAAACACTAGTGCTTAGGAAATATATTGGAGTCAGAAGCAGTCAAGGGTAGCTTAGGGTTAGGGTTAGGGTTAGGGTGAGGGTTAGGGTATGGCTTAGGGTTCGGGTTCGGGGAGGGGTTCGGGTAGGGCGTAGGGTATGTGTTAGGGTTAGGGTTAGTGTTAGTGTTAGGGTTAGGGCTCGGTTTAGGTTACGGGTTAGGATTAGGGAACGCGTTAGTGTTAGGGTAGGGGTTAGGGTTAGGGTACGCGATAGGGTGAGGTTAGTTATTAAACCTATCCCACTCTCTAGATACCCCTTAGCACGTAAAGGAATATTATTTGGGGGTCCAGCCATGGAGAAGAGTTTAGACACTAGGAGAAGATAAGGAACACACCGATTATCACGAAATCACATTAGGATTCTCTTTTTAACCTGTTCCTTAAAACACTAGTGCGTAGGAAATCTATTGGAGACAGAAGCAATCAAGGGTAGCTTAGGGTTAGGGTTAGGGTTAGGGTGAGGTTTAGGGTACGGCTTAGGGTACGGGTTCGGGGAGGGGTTCGGGTAGGGCGTATGGTATGGGTTAGGGTTAGGGTTAGTGTTAGGGTTAGGGCTCGGTTTAGGGTACGGGTTAGGATTAGGGTACGCGTTAGGGTTAGGGTAGGGGTTAGGGTTAGGGTACGCGTTAGGGTGAGGGTAGTTATTAAACCTCTCCCTCTCTCTAGATACCCCTTAGCACGTAAAGGAATATTATTTGGGGGTCCAGCCATCGAGAAGAGTTTAGACACTAGGAGAAGATAAGGAACACACCCATTATCAAGAAATCACATTAGGATTCTCTTTTTAACCTGTTCCTTAAAACACTAGTGCTTAGGAAATCTATTGGAGGCAGAAGCAGTCAAGGGTAGCTTAGGGTTAGGGTTAGGGTTAGGGTGAGGGTTAGGGTATGGCTTAGGGTACGGGTTCGTGTAGGGGTTCGGGTAGGGCGTAGGGTATGGGTTAGGGTTAGGGTTAGGGTTAGGGCTCGGTTTAGGGTACGGGTTAGGATTAGGGTACGCGTTAGGGTTACGGTAGGGGTTAGGGTTAGGGTACGCGTTAGGGTGAGGGTAGTTATTAAACCTATCCCACTCTCTAGATACCCCTTAGCACGTAAAGGAATATTATTTGGGGGTCCAGCCATGGAGAAGAGGTTAGACACTAGGAGAAGATAAGGAACACACCCATTATCAAGAAATCACATTAGGATTCTCTTTTAAACTTGTTCCTTAAAACACTAGTGCTTAGGAAATCTATTGGAGGCAGAAGCAGTCAAGGGTAGCTTAGGGTTAGGGTTAGGGTGAGGGTTAGGTTACGGCTTAGGGTACGGTTCGGGGAGGGTTTCGGGTAGGGCGTAGGGTATGTGTTAGGGTTAGGGTTAGGGTTAGTGTTAGGGTTAGGGCTCGGTTTAGGGTATGGGTTAGGATTAGGGTACGCGTTAGGGTTAGGGTAGGGGTTAGGGTTAGGGTACGCTTTAGGGTGAGGGTAGTTATTAAAACTATCCCACTCTCTAGATACCCCTTAGCACGTAAAGGAATATTATTTGGGGGTCCAGCCATGGAGAAGAGTTTAGATACTAGGAGAAGATAAGGAACACACCCATTATGAAGAAATCACAATATGATTCTCTTTTTAAACTGTTCCTTAAAACACTAGTGCTTAGGAAATCTATTGCAGGCAGAAGCTTTCAAGGGTAGCTTAGGGTTAGGGTTAGGGTTAGGGTACGGCTTAGGGTACGGGTTCGTGGAGGGGTTCGGGTAGGGCGTAGGGTATGGGTTAGGGTTAGGGTTAGGGTTAGTGTTAGGGTTAGGGCTCGGTTTAGGGTACGGGTTAGGAATAGGGTACGCGTTAGGGTTAGGGTAAGGGTTAGGGTTAGGGTACGCTTTAGGGTGAGGGTAATTATTAAAACTATCCCACTCTCTAGATACCCCTTAGCACGTAAAGGAATATTATTTGGGGGTCCAGCCATGGAGAAGAGTTTAGATACTAGGAGAAGATAAGGAACACACCCATTATCAAGAAATCACAATATGATTCTCTTTTTAAACTGTTCCTTAAAACACTAGTGCTTAGGAAATCTATTGCAGGCAGAAGCCGTCAAGGGTAGCTTACGGTTAGGGTTAGGGTTAGGGTGAGGGTTAGGGTACGGCTTAGGGTACGGGTTCGAGGAGGGGTTCGGGTAGGGCGTAGGGTATGGGTTAGGGTTA
This sequence comes from Balaenoptera acutorostrata, assembly GCF_949987535.1. Classification (NCBI taxonomy): domain Eukaryota; kingdom Metazoa; phylum Chordata; class Mammalia; order Artiodactyla; family Balaenopteridae; genus Balaenoptera; species Balaenoptera acutorostrata. The sequence continues at coordinate 88,869 of NW_026645578.1, forward strand.
GGGTTAGGGGTAGTATTAGGGTTAGGGCTCGGTTTAGGGTACAGGTTAGGATTAGGGTACGTGTTAGGGTTAGGGTAGGGGTTAGGGTTAGGGTACGCGATAGGGTGAGGTTAGTTATTAAACCTATCACACTCTCTACATACACCTTAGCACGTAAAGGAATATTATTTGGGGGTCCAGCCATGGAGAAGAGTTTAGACACTAGGAGAAGATAAGGAACACACCCATTATCAGGAAATCACATTAGGATTCTCTTTTTAACCTGTTCCTTAAAACACTAGTGCTTAGGAAATCTATTGGAGGCAGAAGCAGTCAAGGTTGCTTAGGGTTAGGGTTAGGGTTAGGGTGAGGGTTAGGGTATGGCTTAGGGTACGTGTTCGGGGAGGGGTTCGGGTAGGGCGTAGGGTATGGGTTAGGGTTAGGTTTAGGGTTAGTGTTAGGGTTAGGGCTCGGTTTAGGGTACGGGTTAGGATTAGGGTACGCGTTAGTGTTAGGGTAGGGGTTAGGGTTAGGGTACGCATTAGGGTGAGGGTAGTTATTAAACCTATCACACTCTCTAGATACACCTTAGCACATAAAGGAATATTATTTGGGGGTCCAGCCATGGAGAAGAGTTTAGACACGAGGAGAAGATAAGGAACACACCCATTATCAAGAAATCACATTAGGATTCTCTTTTTAACCTGTTCCTTAAAACACTAGTGCTTAGGAAATCTATTGGAGGCAGAAGCCGTCAAGGGTAGCTTAGGGTTAGGTTTAGGGTGAGGGTGAGGGGTAGGGTACGGCTTAGGGTACGGGTTCAGGGAGGGGTTCGGGTAGGGCGTAGGGTATGGGTTAGGGTTAGGGTTAGGGTTAGTGTTAGGGTTAGGGCTCGGTTAGGGTACGGGTTAAGATTAGGGTACGCGTTAGGGTTAGGGTAGGGGTTAGGGTTAGGGTACGCGTTAGGGTGAGGGCAGTTATTAAACCTATCCCACTCTCTAGATACCCCTTAGCACGTAAAGGAATATTATTTGGGGGTCCAGCCATGGAGAAGAGTTTAGACACGAGGAGAAGATAAGGAACACACCCATTATCAAGAAATCACATTAGGATTCTCTTTTTAACCTGTTCCTTAAAACACTAGTGCTTAGGAAGTCTATTGGAGGCAGAAGCAGTCAAGGGTATCATAGGGTTAGGGTTAGGGTTAGGGTGAGGGTTAGGGTACGGCTTAGGGTACGGGTTCGGGGAGGGGTTCGGGTAGGGCGAAGGGTATGCGTTAGGGTTAGGGTTAGGTCTAGTGTTAGGTTTAGGGCTCGGTTTAGGGTACGGGTTAGGATTAGGGTACGCGTTAGGGTTAGGGTAGGGGTTGGGTTAGTGTACGCATTAGGGTGAGGGTAGTTATTAAACCTATCCCACTCTCTAGATACCCCTTAGTACGTAAAGGAATATTATTTGGGGGTCCAGCCATGGAGAAGAGTTTAGACACTAGGAGAAGATAAGGAACACACCCATTATCAAGAAATGACATTAGGATTCTCTTTTTAACCTGTTCCTTAAAACACTAGTGCTTTGGAAATCTATTGGAGGCAGAAGCAATCAAGGGTAGCTTAGGGTTAGGGTTAGGGTTAGGGTGAGGGTTAGGGTACGGCTTAGGTTACGGGTTCGGGGAGGGGTTCGGGTAGGGCGTAGGGTATGGGTTAGGGATAGGGTTAGGGTTAGCGTTAGGGTTAGGGCTCGGTTTAGGGTACGGGTTAGGATTAGGGTACGCGTTAGGGTTAGGGTAGGGGTTAGGGTTAGGGTACGCGATAGGGTGAGGTTATTTATTAAACCTATCCCACTCTCTAGATACCCCTTAGCACGTAAAGGAATATTATTTGGGGGTCCAGCCATGGAGAAGAGGTTAGACACTAGGAGAAGATAAGGAACACACCCATTATCAAGAAATCACATTAGGATTCTCTTTTAAACCTGTTCCTTAAAACACTAGTGCTTAGGAAATCTATTGGAGGCAGAAGCAGTCAAGGGTAGCTTAGGGTTAGGGTTAGGGTTAGGGTGAGGGTTAGGGTACGGCTTAGCGTACAGTTCGGGGAGGGGTTCGGGTAGGGCGTAGGGTATGGGTTAGGGTTAGGGTTAGGGTTAGTGTTAGGGTTAGGGCTCGGTTTAGGGTACGGGTTAGGATTAGGGTACGCGTTAGGGTTAGGGTAGGGGTTAGGGTTAGGGTACGCTTTAGGGTGAGGGTAGTTATTAAAACTATCCCACTCTCTAGATACCCCTTAGAACGTAAAGGAATATTATTTGGGGGTCCAGCCATGGAGAAGAGTTTAGATACTAGGAGAAGATAAGGAACACACCCATTATCAAGAAATCACAATATGATTCTCTTTTTAAACTGTTCCTTAAAACACTAGTGCTTAGGAAATCTATTGCAGGCAGAAGCCGTCAAGGGTAGCTTAGGGTTAGGGTTAGGGTTAGGGTGAGGGTTAGGGTACGGCTTAGGGTACGGGTTCGGGGAGGGGTTCGGGTAGGGCGTAGGGTATGGGTTAGGGTTAGGTTTAGGGTTAGTGTTAGGCTTAGGGCTCGGTTTAGGGTACGGGTTAGGATTAGGGTACGCGTTAGGGTTAGGGTATGGGTTAGGGTTAGGGTACGCGATAGGGTGAGGGTAGTTATTAAACCTCTCCCTCTCTCTAGATACCCCTTAGCACGTAAAGGAATATTATTTGGGGGTCCAGCCATGGAGAAGAGTTCAGACACTAGGAGAAGATAAGGAACATACCCATTATCAAGAAATCACATTAGGATTCTCTTTTTAACCTGTTCCTGAAAACACTAGTGCTTAGGAAATCTATTGGAGGCAGAAGCAGTCAAGGGTAGCTTAGGGTTAGGGTTAGGGTTAGGGTGAGGATTAGGGTACGGCTTAGGGTACGGGTTCGGGGAGGGGTTCGGGTAGGGCGTAGGGTATGTGTTAGGGTTAGGGTTAGGGCTAGTGTTAGGGTTAGGGCTCGGTTTAGGGTACGGGTTAAGATTAGGGTACGCGTTAGTGTTAGGGTAGGGGTTAGGGTTAGTGTACGCATTAGGGTGAGGGTAGTTATTAAACCTATCCCACTCTCTAGATACCCCTTAGCACGTAAAGGAATATTATTTGGGGGTCCAGCCATGGAGAAGAGTTTACACACTAGGAGAAGATAAGGAACACACCCATTATCAAGAAATCACATTAGGATTCTCTTTTTAACCTGTTCCTTAAAACACTAGTGCTTAGGAAATCTATTGGAGGCAGAAGCCGTCAAGGGTAGCTTAGGGTTAGGGTTAGGGATAGGGTGAGGGTTAGGGTATGGCTTAGGGTACGGGTTCGGAGAGGGGTTCGGGTAGGGCGTAGGGTATGTGTTAGGGTTAGGGTTAGGGTTAGTGTTAGGGTTAGGGCTCGGTTTAGGGTACATGTTAGGATTAGGGTATGCGTTAGTGTTAGGGTAGGGGTTAGGGTTAGGGTACGCGATAGGTTGAGGTTAGTTATTAAACCTATCCCACTCTCTAGCTACCCCTTAGCACGTAAAGGAATATTATTTGGGGGTCCAGCCATGGAGAAGAGTTTAGACACTAGGAGAACATAAGGAACACACCCATTATCACGAAATCACATTAGGATTCTCTTTTTAACCTGTTCCTTAAAACACTAGTGCTTAGGAAATCTATTGGAGGCAGAAGCAGTCAAGGGTAGCTTAGGGTTAGGGTTAGGGTTAGGGTGAGGGTTAGGGTATGGCTTAGGGTACGGGTTCGGGGAGGGGTTCGGGTAGGGCGTAGGGTATGGGTTAGGGTTAGGGTTAGGGCTAGTGTTAGGTTTAGGGTACAGGTTAGGATTAGGGTACGCGTTAGGTTTAGGGTATGGGTTAGGGTTAGGGTACGCGTTAGGGTGAGGGTAGTTATTAAACCTATCCCACTCTCTAGATACCCCTTAGCACGTAAAGGAATATTATTTGTGGGTCCAGCCATGGAGAAGAGTTTAGACACTAGGAGAAAATAAGGAACACACCCATTATAACGAAATCACATTAGGATTCTCTTTTTAACCTGTTCCTTAAAACACTAGTGCTTAGGAAATCTATTGGAGGCAGAAGCAGTCAAGGGTAGCTTAGGGTTAGGGTTAGGGTTAGGGAGAGGGTTAGGGTACGGCTTAGGGTATGGGTTCGGGGAGGGGTTCCGGTAGGGCGTAGGGTATGGGTTAGGGTTAGGGTTAGGGTTAGGGCTCGGTTTAGGTTACGGGTTAGGATTAGGGTACGCGTTAGGGTTAGGGTAGGGGTTAGGGTTAGGGTACGCGTTAGGGTGAGGGTAGTTATTAAACCTATCACACTCTCTAGATACACCTTAGCACGTAAAGGAATATTATTTGGGGGTCCAGCCATGGAGAAGAGTTTAGACACGAGGAGAAGATAAGGAACACACCCATTATGAAGAAATCACATTAGGATTCTCTTTTTAACCTGTTCCTTAAAACACTAGTGCTTAGGAAATCTATTGGAGGCAGAAGCCGTCAAGGGTAGCTTAGGGTTAGGGTTAGGGTTAGGGTATGGCTTAGGGTACGGGTTCAGGGAGGGGTTCGGGTAGGGCGTAGGGTATGGGTTAGGGTTAGGGTTAGGGTTAGTGTTAGGGTTAGGGCTCGGTTTAGGGTACGGGTTAGGATTAGGGTACGGGATAGGGTTAGGGTAGGGGTTAGGGTACGCGATAGGGTGAGGTTAGTTATTAAACCTATCCCACTCTCTAGATACCCCTTAGCACGTAAAGGAATATTATTTGGGGGTCCAGCCATGGAGAAGAATTTAGACACTAGGAGAAGATAAGGGACACACCCATTATCAAGAAATCACATTAGGATTCTCTTTTTAACCTGTTCGTTAAAACACTAGTGCTTAGGAAATCTATTGGAGGCAGAAGCAGTCAAGGGTAGCTTAGGGTTAGGGTTAGGGTGAGGGTTAGGGTACGGCTTAGGGTACGGGTTCGGGGAGGGGTTCGGGTAGGGCGTAGGGTATGGGTTAGGGTTAGGTTTAGGGTTAGTGTTAGGCTTAGGGCTCGGTTTAGGGTACGGGTTAGGATTAGGGTACGCGTTAGGGTTAGGGTATGGGTTAGGGTTAGGGTACGCGATAGGGTGAGGGTAGTTATTAAACCTATCACACTCTCTACATACACCTTAGCACGTAAAGGAATATTATTTGGGGGTCCAGCCATGGAGAAGAGTTTAGACACTAGGAGAAGATAAGGAACACATCCATTATCAAGAAATCACATTAGGATTCTCTTTTTAACCTGTTCCTGAAAACACTAGTGCTTAGGAAATCTATTGGAGGCAGAAGCAGTCAAGGGTAGCTTAGGGATAGGGTTAGGGTTAGGGTGAGGATTAGGGTACGGCTTAGGGTACGGGTTCGGGGAGGGGTTCGGGTAGGGCGTAGGGTATGTGTTAGGGTTAGGGTTAGGGCTAGTGTTAGGGTTAGGGCTCGGTTTAGGGTACGGGTTAAGATTAGGGTACGCGTTAGTGTTAGGGTAGGGGTTAGGGTTAGTGTACGCATTAGGGTGAGGGTAGTTATTAAACCTATCCCACTCTCTAGATACCCCTTAGCACGTAAAGGAATATTATTTGGGGGTCCAGCCATGGAGAAGAGTTTACACACTAGGAGAAGATAAGGAACACACCCATTATCAAGAAATCACATTAGGATTCTCTTTTTAACCTGTTCCTTAAAACACTAGTGCTTAGGAAATCTATTGGAGGCAGAAGCCGTCAAGGGTAGCTTAGGGTTAGAGTTAGGGATAGGGTGAGGGTTAGGGTATGGCTTAGGGTACGGGTTCGGAGAGGGGTTCGGATAGGGCGTAGGGTATGTGTTAGGGTTAGGGTTAGGGTTAGTGTTAGGGTTAGGGCTCGGTTTAGGGTACGGGTTAGGATTAGGGTATGCGTTAGTGTTAGGGTAGGGGTTAGGGTTAGGGTACGCGTTAGGGTGAGGGTAGTTATTAAACCTATCCCACTCTCTAGATACCCCTTAGCACGTAAAGAAATATTATTTGTGGGTCCAGCCATGGAGAAGAGTTTAGACACTAGGAGAAGATAAGGAACACACCCATTATCAAGAAATCACATTAGGATTCTCTTTTTAACCTGTTCCTTAAAACACTAGTGCTTAGGAAATCTATTGGAGGCAGAAGCAGTCAAGGGTAGCTTAGGGTTAGGGTTAGGGTTAGGGAGAGGGTTAGGGTACGGCTTAGGGTATGGGTTCGGGGAGGGGTTCGGGTAGGGCGTAGGGTATGGGTTAGGGTTAGGGTTAGGGTTAGGGCTCGGTGTAGGTTACGGGTTAGGATTAGGGTACGCGTTAGGGTTAGGGTAGGGGTTAGGGTTAGGGTACGCGTTAGGGTGAGGGTAGTTATTAAACCTATCACACTCTCTAGATACCCCTTAGCACGTAAAGGAATATTATTTGGGGGTCCAGCCATGGAGAAGAGTTTAGACACGAGGAGAAGATAAGGAACACACCCATTATGAAGAAATCACATTAGGATTCTCTTTTTAACTTGTTCCTTAAAACACTAGTGCTTAGGAAATCTATTGGAGGCAGAAGCCGTCAAGGGTAGCTTAGGGTTAGGGTTAGGGTTAGGGTATGGCTTAGGGTACGGGTTCGGGGAGGGGTTCGGGTAGGGCGTAGGGTATGGGTTAGGGTTAGGGTTAGGGTTAGTGTTAGGGTTAGGGCTCGGTTTAGGGTACGGGTTAGGAATAGGGTACGGGTTAGGGTTAGGGTAGGGGTTAGGGTTAGGGTACGCGATAGGGTGAGGTTAGTTATTAAACCTATCACACTCTCTAGATACCCCTTAGCACGTAAAGGAATATTATTTGGGGGTCCAGCCATGGAGAAGAGTTTAGACACTAGGAGAAGATAAGGAACACACCCATTATAACGAAATCACATTAGGATTCTCTTTTTAACCTGTTCCTTAAACCACTAGTGCTTAGGAAATCTATTGGAGGCAGAAGCAGTTAAGGGTAGCTTAGGGTTAGGGTTAGGGTTAGGGTGAGGGTTAGAGTATGGCTTAGGGTACGGGTTCGGGGAGGGGTTCGGGTAGGGCGTAGGGTATGGGTTAGGGTTAGGGTTAGTGTTAGTGTTAGGGTTAGGGCTCGATTTAGGGTACGGGTTAGGATTAGGGTACGCGTTAGGGTTAGGGTAGGGGTTAGGGTTAGGGTACGCGTTAGGGTGAGGGTAGTTATTAAACCTATCTCACTCTCTAGATACCCCTTAGCACGTAAAGGAATATTATTTGGGGGTCCAGACATGGAGAAGAGTTTAGACACGAGGAGAAGATAAGGAACACACCCATTATCAAGAAATCACATTAGGATTCTCTTTTTAACCTGTTCCTGAAAACACTAGTGCTTAGGAAATCTATTGGAGGCAGAAGCAGTCAAGGGTAACTTAGGGTTAGGGTTAGGGTTAGGGTGAGGATTAGGGTACGGCTTAGGGTACGGGTTCGGGGAGGGGTTCGGGTAGGGCGTAGGGTATGTGTTAGGGTTAGGGTTAGGGCTAGTGTTAGGTTTAGTGCTCGGTTCAGGGTACGGGTTAGGATTAGGGTACGCGTTTGTGTTAGGGTAGGGGTTAGGGTTAGTGTACGCATTAGGGTGAGGGTAGTTATTAAACCTATCCCACTCTCTAGATACCCCTTAGCACGTAAAGGAATATTATTTGGGGGTCCAGCCATGGAGAAGAGTTTACACACTAGGAGAAGATAAGGAACACACCCATTATCAAGAAATCACATTAGGATTCTCTTTTTAACCTGTTCCTTAAAACACTAGAGCTTAGGAAATCTATTGGAGGCAGAAGCCGTCAAGGGTAGCTTAGGGTTAGGGTTAGGGATAGGGTGACGGTTAGGGTATGGCTTAGGGTACGGGTTCGGGGAGGGGTTCGGGTAAGGCGTATGGTATGGGTTAGGGTTAGGGTTAGGGTTAGTGTTAGGGTTAGGGCTCGGTTTAGGGTACGGGTTAGGATTAGGGTACGCGTTAGTGTTAGGGTAGGGGTTAGGGTTAGGGTACGCGATAGGGTGAGGGTAGTTATTAAACCTATCACACTCTCTACATACACCTTAGCACGTAAAGGAATATTATTTGGGGGTCCAGCCATGGAGAAGAGTTTAGACACTAGGAGAAGATAAGGAACACACCCATTATCAAGAAATCACATTAGTATTCTCTTTTTAACCTGTTCCTGAAAACACTATTCCTTAGGAAATCTATTGGAGGCAGAAGCAGTCAAGGGTAGCTTAGGGTTAGGGTTAGGGTTAGGGTGAGGATTAGGGTACGGCTTAGGGTACGGGTTCGGGGAGGGGTTCGGGTAGGGCGTAGGGTATGTGTTAGGGTTAGGGTTAGGGCTAGTGTTAGGGTTAGTGCTCGGTTTAGGGTACGGGTTAGGATTAGGGTACGCGTTAGTGTTAGGGTAGGGGTTAGGGTTAGTGTACGCATTAGGGTGAGGGTAGTTATTAAACCTATCCCACTCTCTAGATACCCCTTAGCACGTAAAGGAATATTATTTGGGGGTCCAGCCATGGAGAAGAGTTTAGACACTAGGAGAAGATAAGGAACACACCCATTATCACGAAATCACATTAGGATTTTCTTTTTAACCTGTTCCTTAAAACACTAGTGCTTAGGAAATCTATTGGAGGCAGAAGCAGTCAAGGGTAGCTTAGGGTTAGGGTTAGGGTTAGGGTGAGGGTTAGGGTATGGCTTAGGGTACGTGTTCGGGGAGGGGTTCGGGTAGGGCGTAGGGTATGGGTTAGGGTTAGGGTTAGGGTTAGTGTTAGGGTTAGGGGTCGGTTAGGGTACGGGTTAAGATTAGGGTACGCGTTAGGGTTAGGGTAGGGGTTAGGGTTAGGGTACGCGTTAGGGTGAGGGTAGTTATTAAACCTATCCCACTCTCTAGATACCCCTTAGCATGTAAAGGAATATTATTTGGGGGTCCAGCCATGGAGAAGAGTTTAGACACGAGGAGAAGATAAGGAACACACCCATTATCAAGAAATCACATTAGGATTCTCTTTTTAACCTGTTCCTTAAAACACTAGTGCTTAGGAAGTCTATTGGAGGCAGAAGCAGTCAAGTGTAGCATAGGGTTAGGGTTAGGGTTAGGGTGAGGTTTAGGGTACGGCTTAGGGTACGGGTTCGGGGAGGGGTTCGGGTAGGGCGAAGGGTATGCGTTAGGGTTAGGGTTAGGTCTAGTGTTAGGGTTAGGGCTCGGTTTAGGGTACGGGTTAGGATTAGGGTACGCTTTAGGGTTAGGGTAGGGGTTGGGTTAGTGTACGCATTAGGGTGAGGGTAGTTATTAAACCTATCCCACTCTCTAGATACCCCTTAGTACGTAAAGGAATATTATTTGGGGGTCCAGCCATGGAGAAGAGTTTAGACACTAGGAGAAGATAAGGAACACACCCATTATCAAGAAATCACATTAGGATTCTCTTTTTAACATGTTCCTTAAAACACTAGTGCTTAGGAAATCTATTGCAGGCAGAAGCCGTCAAGGGTAGCTTAGGGTTAGGGTTAGGGTTAGGGTGAGGGTTAGGGTACGGCTTAGGGTATGGGTTCGAGGAGGGGTTCGGGTAGGGCGTAGGGTATGGTTTAGGGTTAGGGTTAGGGGTAGTGTTAGGGTTAGGGCTCGGTTTAGGGTACGGGTTAGGATTAGGGTACGCGTTAGGGTTAGGGTAGGGGTTAGGGTTAGGGTACGCGATAGGGTGAGGGTAGTTATTAAACCTATCACACTCTCTACATACACCTTAGCACGTAAAGGAATATTATTTGGGGGTCCAGCCATGGAGAAGAGTTTAGACACTAGGAGAAGATAAGGAACACACCCATTATCACGAAATCACATTAGGATTCTCTTTTTAACCTGTTCCTTAAAACACTAGTGCTTAGGAAATCTATTGGAGGCAGAAGCAGTCAAGGTTGCTTAGGGTCAGGGTTAGGGTTAGGGTGAGGGTTAGGGTATGGCTTAGGGTACGTGTTCGGGGAGGGGTTCGGGTAGGGCGTAGGGTATGTGTTAGGGTTAGGTTTAGGGTTAGTGTTAGGGTTAGGGCTCGGTTTAGGGTACGGGTTAGGATTAGGGTACGTGTTAGTGTTAGGGTAGGGGTTAGGGTTAGGATACGCGTTAGGGTGAGGGTAGTTATTAAACCTATCATACTCTCTAGATACACCGTAGCACATAAAGGAATATTATTTGGGGGTCCAGCCATGGAGAAGAGTTTAGACACGAGGAGAAGATAAGGAACACACCCATTATCAAGAAATCACATTAGGATTCTCTTTTTAACCTGTTCCTTAAAACATTAGTGCTTAGGAAATCTATTGGAGGCAGAAGCCGTCAAGGGTAGCTTAGGGTTAGTTTTAGGGTTAGGGTGAGGGGTAGGGTACGGCTTAGGGTACGGGTTCAGGGAGGGGTTCGGGTAGGCCGTAGGGTATGGGTTAGGGTTAGTGTTAGGGTTAGGGGTCGGTTAGGGTACGGGTTAAGATTAGGGTACGCGTTAGGGTTAGGGTAGGGGTTAGGGTTAGGGTACGCGTTAGGGTGAGGGTAGTTATTAAACCTATCCCACTCTCTAGATACCCCTTAGCACGTAAAGGAATATTATTTGGGGGTCCAGCCATGGAGAAGAGTTTAGACACGAGGAGAAGATAAGGAACACACCCATTATCAAGAAATCACATTAGGATTCTCTTTTTAACCTGTTCCTTAAAACACTAGTGCTTAGGAAGTCTATTGGAGGCAGAAGCAGTCAAGGGTAGCTTAGGGTTAGGGTTAGGGTTAGGGTGAGGGTTAGGGTACGGCTTAGGGTACGGGTTCGGGGAGGGGTTCGGGTAGGGCGAAGGGTATGCGTTAGGGTTATGGTTAGGACTAGTGTTAGGTTTAGGGCTCGGTTTAGGGTACGGGTTAGGATTAGGGTACGCGTTAGGGTTAGGTTAGGGGTCAGGGTTAGGGTACGCGATAGGGTGAGGTTAGTTATTAAACCTATCCCACTCTCTAGATACCCCTTAGCACGTAAAGGAATATTATTTGGGGGTCCAGCCATGGAGAAGAGTTTAGACACTAGGAGAAGATAAGGAACACACCCATTATCACGAAATCACATTAGGATTCTCTTTTTAACCTGTTCCTTAAAACACTAGTGCTTAGGAAATCTATTGGAGGCAGAAGCAGTCAAGGGTAGCTTAGGGTTAGGGTTAGGGTTAGGGTGAGTGTTAGGGTATGGCTTAGGGTACGTGTTCGGCGAGGGGTTCGGGTAGGGCGTAGGGTATGGGTTAGGGTTAGGTTTAGGGTTAGTGTTAGGGTTAGGGCTCGGTTTAGGGTACGGGTTGGGATTAGGGTACGCGTTAGTGTTAGGGTAGGTGTTAGGGTTAGGGTACGCGTTAGGGTGAGGGTAGTTATTAAACCTATCACACTCTCTAGATACACCTTAGCACATAAAGGAATATTATTTGGGGGTCCAGCCATGGAGAAGAGTTTAGACACTAGGAGAAGATAAGGAACACACCCATTATCAAGAAATCACATTAGGATTCTCTTTTTAACCTGTTCCTTAAAACACTAGTGCTTAGGAAATCTATTGGAGGCAGAAGCCGTCAAGGGTAGCTTAGGGTTAGGGTTAGGGTTAGGGTGAGGGGTAGGGTACGGCTTAGGGTACGGGTTCAGGGAGGGGTTCGGGTAGGGCGTAGGGTATGGGTTAGGGTTAGGGTTAGGGTTAGTGTTAGGATTAGGGGTCGGTTAGGTTACGGGTTAAGATTAGGGTATGCGTTAGGGTTAGGGTAGGGGTTAGGGTTAGGGTACGCGTTAGGGTGAGGGTAGTTATTAAACCTATCCCACTCTCTAGATACCCCTTAGCACGTAAAGGAATATTATTTGGGGGTCCAGCCATGGAGAAGAGTTTAGACACTAGGAGAATATAAGGAACACACCCATTATCAAGAAATCACATTAGGATTCTCTTTTTAACCTGTTCCTTAAAACACTAGTGCTTAGGAAATCTATTGGAGGCAGAAGCAGTCAAGGGTAGCTTAGGGTTAGGGTTAGGGTTAGGGTGAGGGTTAGGGTATGGCTTAGGGTACGGGTTCGGGGAGGGGTTCGGGTGGGGCATAGGGTATGGGTTAGGGTGAGGGTTAGGGTTAGTGTTAGGGTTAGGGCTCGGTTTAGGGTACGGGTTAGGATTAGGGTACGCGTTAGGGTTAGGGTAGGGGTTAGGGTTAGGGTACGCGATAGGGTGAGGTTAGTTATGAAACCTATCCCACTCTCTAGATACCCCTTAGCACGTAAAGGAATATTATTTGGGGGTCCAGCCATGGAGAAGAGTTTAGACACTAGGAGAAGATAAGGAACACACCCATTATAACGAAATCACATTAGGATTCTCTTTTTAACCTGTTCCTTAAACCACTAGTGCTTAGGAAATCTATTGGAGGCAGAAGCAGTTAAGGGTAGCTTAGGGTTAGGGTTAGGGTTAGGGTGAGGGTTAGAGTATGGCTTAGGGTACGGGTTCGGGGAGGGGTTCGGGTACGGCGTAGGGTATGGGTTAGGGTTAGGGTTAGGGTTAGTGTTAGGGTTAGGGCTCGATTTAGGATACGGGTTAGGATTAGGGTACGCGTTAGGGTTAGGGTAGGGGTTAGGGTTAGGGTACGCGTTAGGGTGAGGGTAGTTATTAAACCTATCCCACTCTCTAGATACCCCTTAGCACGTAAAGGAATATTATTTGGGGGTCCAGCCTTGGAGAAGAGGTTAGACACTAGGAGAAGATAAGGAACACACCCATTATCAAGAAATCACATTAGGATTCTCTTTTAAACCTGTTCCTTAAAACACTAGTGCTTAGGAAATCTATTGGAGGCAGAAGCAGTCAAGGGTAGCTTAGGGTTAGGGTTAGGGTTAGGGTGAGGGTTAGGGTACGGCTTAGGGTACGGGTTAGGATTAGGGTACGCGTTAGGGTTAAGGTAGGGGTAAGGGTTAGGGTACGCGATAGGGTGAGGTTAGTTATTAAACCTATCCCACTCTCTAGATACCCCTTAGCACGTAAAGGAATATTATTTGGGGGTCCAGCCATGGAGAAGAGGTTAGACACTAGGAGAAGATAAGGAACACACCCATTATCAAGAAATCACATTAGGATTCTCTTTTAAACCTGTTCCTTAAAACACTAGTGCTTAGCAAATCTATTGGAGGCAGAAGCAGTCAAGGGTAGCTTAGGGTTAGGGTTAGGGTTAGGGTGAGGGTTAGGGTACGGCTTAGGGTACAGTTCGGGGAGGGGTTCGGGTAGGGCGTAGGGTATGGGATAGGGTTAGGGTTAGGGTTAGTGTTAGGGTTAGGGCTCGGTTTAGGGTACGGGTTAGGATTAGGGTACGCGTTAGGGTTAGGGTAGGGGTTAGGGTTAGGGTACGCTTTAGGGTGAGGGTAGTTATTAAAACTATCCCACTCTCTAGATATCCCTTAGCACGTAAAGGAATATTATTTGGGGGTCCAGCCATGGAGAAGAGTTTAGATACTAGGAGAAGATAAGGAACACACCCATTATCAAGAAATCACAATATGATTCTCTTTTTAAACTGTTCCTTAAAACACTAGTGCTTAGGAAATCTATTGCAGGCAGAAGCCGTCAAGGGTAGCTTAGGGTTAGGGTTAGGGTTAGGGTGAGGGTTAGGGTACGGCTTAGGGTACGGGTTCGAGGAGGGGTTCGGGTAGGGCGTAGGGTATGGGTTAGGGTTAGGGTTAGGGGTAGTGTTAGGGTTAGGGCTCGGTTTAGGGTACGGGTTAGGATTAGGGTACGCGTTAGGGTTAGGGTAGGGGTTAGGGTTAGGGTACGCGATAGGGTGAGGGTAGTTATTAAACCCATCACACTCTCTACATACACCTTAGCACGTAAAGGAATATTATTTGGGGGTCCAGCCATGGAGAAGAGTTTAGACACTAGGAGAAGATAAGGAACACACCCATTATCACGAAATCACATTAGGATTCTCTTTTTAACCTGTTCCTTAAAACACTAGTGCTTAGGAAATCTACTGGAGGTAGAAGCAGTGAAGGTTGCTTAGGGTTAGGGTTAGGGTTAGGGTGAGGGTTAGGGTATGGCTTAGGGTACGTGTTCGGGGAGGGGTTCGGGTAGGGCGTAGGGTATGGGTTAGGGTTAGGTTTAGGGTTAGTGTTAGGGTTAGGGCTCGGTTTAGGGTACGGGTTAGGATTAGGGTACGCGTTAGTGTTAGGGTAGGGGTTAGGGTTAGGGTACGCGTTAGGGTGAGGGTAGTTATTAAACCTATCACACTCTCTACATACACCTTAGCACATAAAGGAATATTATTTGGGGGTCCAGCCATGGAGAAGAGTTTAGACACGAGGAGAAGATAAGGAACACACCCATTATCAAGAAATCACATTAGGATTCTCTTTTTAACCTGTTCCTTAAAACACTAGTGCTTAGGAAATCTATTGGAGGCAGAAGCCGTCAAGGGTAGCTTAGGGTTAGGTTTAGGGTTAGGGTGAGGGGTAGGGTACGGCTTAGGGTACGGGTTCAGGGAGGGGTTCGGGTAGGGCGTAGGGTATGGGTTAGGGTTAGGGTTAGGGTTAGTGTTAGGGTTAGGTGTCGGTTAGGGTACGGGTTAAGATTAGGGTACGCGTTAGGGTTAGGGTAGGGGTTAGGGTTAGGGTACGCGTTAGGGTGAGGGTAGTTATTAAACCTATCCCACTCTCTAGATACCCCTTAGCACGTAAAGGAATATTATTTGGGGGTCCAGCCATGGAGAAGAGTTTAGACACTAGGAGAAGATAAGGAACACACCCATTATCAAGAAATCACATTAGGATTCTCTTTTTAACCTGTTCCTTAAAACACTAGTGCTTAGGAAATCTATTGGAGGCAGAAGCAGTCAAGGGTAGCTTAGGGTTAGGGTTAGGGTTAGGGTGAGGGTTAGGGTATGGCTTAGGGTACGGGTTCGGGGAGGGGTTCGGGTAGGGCGTAGGGTATGGGTTAGGGTGAGGGTTAGGGTTAGTGTTAGGGTTAGGGCTCGGTTTAGGGTACGGGTTAGGATTAGGGTACGCGTTAGGGTTAGGGTAGGGGTTAGGGTTAGGGTACGCGATAGGGTGAGGTTAGTTATTAAACCTATCCCACTCTCTAGATACCCCTTAGCACGTAAAGGAATATTATTTGGGGGTCCAGCCATGGAGAAGAGTTTAGACACTAGGAGAAGATAAGGAACACACCCATTATAACGAAATCACATTAGGATTCTCTTTTTAACCTGTTCCTTAAAACACTAGTGCTTAGGAAATCTATTGGAGGCAGAAGCCGTCAAGGGTAGCTTAGGGATAGGGTTAGGGTTAGGGTGAGGGTTAGAGTATGGCTTAGGGTACGGGTTCGGGGAGATGTTCGGGTACGGCGTAGGGTATGGGTTAGGGTTAGGGTTAGTGTTAGGGTTAGGGCTCGATTTAGGGTATGGGTTAGGATTAGGGTACGCGTTAGGGTTAGGGTAGGGGTTAGGGTTAGGGTACGCGTTAGGGTGAGGGTAGTTATTAAACCTATCCCACTATCTAGATACCCCTTAGCACGTAAAGGAATATTATTTGGGGGTCCAGCCATGGAGAAGAGTTTAGACAGGAGGAGAAGATAAGGAACACACCCATTATCAGGAAATCACATTAGGATTCTGTTTTTAACCTGTTCCTTAAAACACTAGTGCTTAGGAAATCTATTGGAGGCAGAAGCAGTCAAGGGTAGCTTAGGGTTAGTGTTAGGGTTAGGTTGAGGGTTAGGGTATGGCTTAGGGTACGGGTTCGGGGAGGGGTTCGGGTAGGGCGTAGGGTATGGGTTAGGGTTAGGGTTAGGGTTAGTGTTAGGGTTAGGGCTCGGTTTAGGGTACGGGTTAGGATTAGGGTACGTGTTAGTGTTAGGGTAGGGGTTAGGGTTAGGGTACGCGATAGGGTGAGGTTAGTTATTAAACCTATCCCACTCTCTAGATACCCCTTAGCACGTAAAGGAATATAATTTGGGGGTTCAGCCATGGAGAAGAGTTTATACACTAGGAGAAGATAAGGAACACCCCCATTATCAAGAAATCACATTAGGATTCTCTTTTTAACCTGTTCCTTAAAACACTAGTGCGTAGGAAATCTATTGGAGGCAGAAGCAATCAAGGGTAGCTTAGGGTTAGGGTTAGGGTTAGGGTGAGGGTTAGGGTACGGCTTAGGGTACGGGTTCGGGGAGGGGTTCGGGTAGGGCGTATGGTATGGGTTAGGGTTAGGGTTAGGGTTAGTGTTAGGGTTAGGGCTCGGTTTAGGGTACGGGTTAGGATTAGGGTAGGCGTTAGGGTTAGGGTAGGGGTTAGGGTTAGGGTACGCGTTAGGGTGAGGGTAGTTATTAAACCTTTCCCTCTCTCTAGATACCCCTTAGCACGTAAAGGAATATTATTTGGGGGTCCAGCCATGGAGAAGAGTTTAGACACTAGGAGAAGATAAGGAACACACCCATTATCAAGAAATCACATTAGGATTCTCTTTTTAACCTGTTCCTTAAAACACTAGTGCTTAGGAAATCTATTGGAGGCAGAGGCAGTCAAGGGTAGCTTAGGGTTAGGGTTAGGGTTAGGGTGAGGGTTAGGGTATGGCTTAGGGTACGGGTTCGGGTAGGGGTTCGTGTAGGGCGTAGGGTATGGGTTAGGGTTAGGGTTAGGGTTAGGGCTCGGTTTAGGGTACGGGTTAGGATTAGGGTACGCGTTAGGTTTACGGTAGGGGTAAGGGTTAGGGTACGCGTTAGGGTGAGGGTAGTTATTAAACCTATCCCACTCTCTAGATACCCCTTAGCACGTAAAGGAATATTATTTGGGGGTCCAGCCATGGAGAAGAGGTTAGACACTAGGAGAAGATAAGGAACACACCCATTATCAAGAAATCACATTAGGATTCTCTTTTAAACCTGTTCCTTAAAACACTAGTGCTTAGGAAATCTATTGGAGGCAGAAGCAGTCAAGGGTAGCTTAGGGTTAGGGTTAGGGTTAGGGTGAGGGTTAGGGTACGGCTTAGGGTACGGTTCGGGGAGGGGTTCGGTAGGGCGTAGGGTATGGGTTAGGGTTAGGGTTAGGGTTAGTGTTAGGGTTAGGTGTCGGTTAGGGTACGGGTTAGGATTAGGGTACGCGTTAGGGTTAGGGTAGGGGTTAGGGTTAGGGTACGCGTTAGGGTGAGGGTAGTTATTAAACCTATCCCACTCTCTAGATACCCCTTAGCACGTAAAGGAATATTATTTGGGGGTCCAGCCATGGAGAAGAGTTTAGACACTAGGAGAAGATAAGGAACACACCCATTATCAAGAAATCACATTAGGATTCTCTTTTTAACCTGTTCCTTAAAACACTAGTGCTTAGGAAATCTATTGGAGGCAGAAGCAGTCAAGGGTAGCTTAGGGTTAGGGTTAGGGTTAGGGTGAGGGTTAGGGTATGGCTTAGGGTACGGGTTCGGGGAGGGGTTCGGGTAGGGCGTAGGGTATGGGTTAGGGTGAGGGTTAGGGTTAGTGTTAGGGTTAGGGCTCGGTTTAGGGTACGGGTTAGGATTAGGGTACGCGTTAGGGTTAGGGTAGGGGTTAGGGTTAGGGTACGCGATAGGGTGAGGTTAGTTATTAAACCTATCCCACTCTCTAGATACCCCTTAGCACGTAAAGGAATATTATTTGGGGGTCCAGCCATGGAGAAGAGTTTAGACACTAGGAGAAGATAAGGAACACACCCATTATAACGAAATCACATTAGGATTCTCTTTTTAACCTGTTCCTTAAACCACTAGTGCTTAGGAAATCTATTGGAGGCAGAAGCAGTTAAGGGTAGCTTAGGGTTAGGGTTAGGGTTAGGGTGAGGGTTAGAGTATGGCTTAGGGTACGGGTTCGGGGAGGGGTTCGGGTACGGCGTAGGGTATGGGTTAGGGTTAGGGTTAGTGTTAGAGTTAGGGCTCGATTTAGGGTATGGGTTAGGATTAGGGTACGCGTTAGGGTTAGGGTAGGGGTTAGGGTTAGGGTACGCGTTAGGGTGAGGGTAGTTATTAAACCTATCCCACTATCTAGATACCCCTTAGCACGTAAAGGAATATTATTTGGGGGTCCAGCCATGGAGAAGAGTTTAGACAGGAGGAGAAGATAAGGAACACACCCATTATCAGGAAATCACATTAGGATTCTGTTTTTAACCTGTTCCTTAAAACACTAGTGCTTAGGAAATCTATTGGAGGCAGAAGCAGTCAAGGGTAGCTTAGGGTTAGTGTTAGGGTTAGGTTGAGGGTTAGGGTATGGCTTAGGGTACGGGTTCGGGGAGGGGTTCGGGTAGGGCGTAGGGTATGGGTTAGGGTTAGGGTTAGGGTTAGTGTTAGGGTTAGGGCTCGGTTTAGGGTACGGGTTAGGATTAGGGTACGTGTTAGTGTTAGGGTAGGGGTTAGGGTTAGGGTACGCGATAGGGTGAGGTTAGTTATTAAACCTATCCCACTCTCTAGATACCCCTTAGCACGTAAAGGAATATACTTTGGGGGTTCAGCCATGGAGAAGAGTTTAGACACTAGGAGAAGATAAGGAACACCCCCATTATCAAGAAATCACATTAGTATTCTCTTTTTAACCTGTTCCTTAAAACACTAGTGCGTAGGAAATCTATTGGAGGCAGAAGCAATCAAGGGTAGCTTAGGGTTAGGGTTAGGGTTAGGGTGAGGGTTAGGGTACGGCTTAGGGTACGGGTTCGGGGAGTGGTTCGGGTAGGGCGTATGGTATGGGTTAGGGTTAGGGTTAGGGTTAGTGTTAGGGTTAGGGCTCGGTTTAGGGTACGGGTTAGGATTAGGGTAGGCGTTAGGGTTAGGGTAGGGGTTAGGGTTAGGGTACGCGTTAGGGTGAGGGTAGTTATTAAACCTGTCCCTCTCTCTAGATACCCCTTAGCACGTAAAGGAATATTATTTGGGGGTCCAGCCATGGAGAAGAGTTTAGACACTAGGAGAAGATAAGGAACACACCCATTATCAAGAAATCACATTAGGATTCTCTTTTTAACCTGTTCCTTAAAACACTAGTGCTTAGGAAATCTATTGGAGGCAGAGGCAGTCAAGGGTAGCTTAGGGTTAGGGTTAGGGTTAGGGTGAGGGTTAGGGTATGGCTTAGGGTACGGGTTCGGGTAGGGGTTCGTGTAGGGCGTAGGGTATGGGTTAGGGTTAGGGTTAGGGTTAGGGCTCGGTTTAGGGTACGGGTTAGGATTAGGGTACGCGTTAGGGTTACGGTAGGGGTAAGGGTTAGGGTACGCGTTAGGGTGAGGGTAGTTATTAAACCTATCCCACTCTCTAGATACCCCTTAGCACGTAAAGGAATATTATTTGGGGGTCCAGCCATGGAGAAGAGGTTAGACACTAGGAGAAGATAAGGAACACACCCATTATCAAGAAATCACATTAGGATTCTCTTTTAAACCTGTTCCTTAAAACACTAGTGCTTAGGAAATCTATTGGAGGCAGAAGCAGTCAAGGGTAGCTTAGGGTTAGGGTTAGGGTTAGGGTGAGGGTTAGGGTACGGCTTAGCGTACAGTTCGGGGAGGGGTTCGGGTAGGGCGTAGGGTATGGGTTAGGGTTAGGGTTAGGGTTAGTGTTAGGGTTAGGGCTCGGTTTAGGGTACGGGTTAGGATTAGGGTACGCGTTAGGGTTAGGGTAGGGGTTAGGGTTAGGGTACGCTTTAGGGTGAGGGTAGTTATTAAAACTATCCCACTCTCTAGATACCCCTTAGCACGTAAAGGAATATTATTTGGGGGTCCAGCCATGGAGAAGAGTTTAGATACTAGGAGAAGATAAGGAACACACCCATTATCAAGAAATCACAATATGATTCTCTTTTTAAACTGTTCCTTAAAACACTAGTGCTTAGGAAATCTATTGCAGGCAGAAGCCGTCAAGGGTAGCTTAGGGTTAGGGTTAGGGTTAGGGTGAGGGTTAGGGTACGGCTTAGGGTACGGGTTCGGGGAGGGGTTCGGGTAGGGCGTAGGGTATGGGTTAGGGTTAGGTTTAGGGTTAGTGTTAGGCTTAGGGCTCGGTTTAGGGTACGGGTTAGGATTAGGGTACGCGTTAGGGTTAGGGTATGGGTTAGGGTTAGGGTACGCGATAGGGTGAGGGTAGTTATTAAACCTCTCCCTCTCTCTAGATACCCCTTAGCACGTAAAGGAATATTATTTGGGGGTCCAGCCATGGAGAAGAGTTCAGACACTAGGAGAAGATAAGGAACATACCCATTATGAAGAAATCACATTAGGATTCTCTTTTTAACCTGTTCCTGAAAACACTAGTGCTTAGGAAATCTATTGGAGGCAGAAGCAGTCAAGGGTAGCTTAGGGTTAGGGTTAGGGTTAGGGTGAGGATTAGGGTACGGCTTAGGGTACGGGTTCGGGGAGGGGTTCGGGTAGGGCGTAGGGTATGTGTTAGGGTTAGGGTTAGGGTTAGTGTTAGGGTTAGGGCTCGGTTTAGGGTACATGTTAGGATTAGGGTATGCGTTAGTGTTAGGGTAGGGGTTAGGGTTAGGGTACGCGATAGGTTGAGGTTAGTTATTAAACCTATCCCACTCTCTAGCTACCCCTTAGCACGTAAAGGAATATTATTTGGGGGTCCAGCCATGGAGAAGAGTTTAGACACTAGGAGAACATAAGGAACACAGCCATTATCACGAAATCACATTAGGATTCTCTTTTTAACCTGTTCCTTAAAACACTAGTGCTTAGGAAATCTATTGGAGGCAGAAGCCATCAAGGGTAGCTTAGGGTTAGGGTTAGGGTTAGGGTATGGCTTAGGGTACGGGTTCAGGGAGGGGTTCGGGTAGGGCGTAGGGTATGGGTTAGGGTTAGGGTTAGGGTTAGTGTTAGGGTTAGGGCTCGGTGTAGGGTACGGGTTAGGATTAGGGTACGGGATAGGGTTAGGGTAGGGGTTAGGGTACGCGATAGGGTGAGGTTAGTTATTAAACCTATCCCACTCTCTAGATACCCCTTAGCACGTAAAGGAATATTATTTGGGGGTCCAGCCATGGAGAAGAATTTAGACACTAGGAGAAGATAAGGGACACACCCATTATCAAGAAATCACATTAGGATTCTCTTTTTAACCTGTTCCTTAAAACACTAGTGCGTAGGAAATCTATTGGAGGCAGAAGCAATCAAGGGTAGCTTAGGGTTAGGGTTAGGGTTAGGGTGAGGGTTAGGGTACGGCTTAGGGTACGGGTTCGGGGAGGGGTTCGGGTAGGGCGTATGGTATGGGTTAGGGTTAGGGTTAGGGTTAGTGTTAGGGTTAGGGCTCGGTTTAGGGTACGGGTTAGGATTACGGTACGCGTTAGGGTTAGGGTAGGGGTTAGGGTTAGGGTACGAGTTAGGGTGAGGGTAGTTATTAAACCTCTCCCTCCCTCTAGATACCCCTTAGCACGTAAAGGAATATTATTTGGGGGTCCAGCCATGGAGAAGAGTTTAGACACTAGGAGAAGATAGGGAACACACCCATTATCAAGAAATCACATTAGGATTCTCTTTTTAACCTGTTCCTTAAAACACTAGTGCTTAGGAAATCTATTGGAGGCAGAAGCAGTCAAGGGTAGCTTAGGGTTAGGGTTAGGGTTAGGGTACGGCTTAGGGTACGGGTTCGGGGAGGGGTTCGGGTAGGGCGTAGGGTATGGGTTAGGGTTAGGTTTAGGGTTAGTGTTAGGCTTAGGGCTCGGTTTAGGGTACGGGTTAGGATTAGGGTACGCGTTAGGGTTAGGGTATGGGTTAGGGTTAGGGTACGCGATAGGGTGAGGGTAGTTATTAAACCTATCACACTCTCTACATACACCTTAGCACGTAAAGGAATATTATTTGGGGGTCCAGCCATGGAGAAGAGTTTAGACACTAGGAGAAGATAAGGAACACATCCATTATCAAGAAATCACATTAGGATTCTCTTTTTAACCTGTTCCTGAAAACACTAGTGCTTAGGAAATCTATTGGAGGCAGAAGCAGTCAAGGGTAGCTTAGGGATAGGGTTAGGGTTAGGGTGAGGATTAGGGTACGGCTTAGGGTACGGGTTCGGGGAGGGGTTCGGGTAGGGCGTAGGGTATGTGTTAGGGTTAGGGTTAGGGCTAGTGTTAGGGTTAGGGCTCGGTTTAGGGTACGGGTTAAGATTAGGGTACGCGTTAGTGTTAGGGTAGGGGTTAGGGTTAGTGTACGCATTAGGGTGAGGGTAGTTATTAAACCTATCCCACTCTCTAGATACCCCTTAGCACGTAAAGGAATATTATTTGGGGGTCCAGCCATGGAGAAGAGTTTACACACTAGGAGAAGATAAGGAACACACCCATTATCAAGAAATCACATTAGGATTCTCTTTTTAACCTGTTCCTTAAAACACTAGTGCTTAGGAAATCTATTGGAGGCAGAAGCCGTCAAGGGTAGCTTAGGGTTAGAGTTAGGGATAGGGTGAGGGTTAGGGTATGGCTTAGGGTACGGGTTCGGAGAGGGGTTCGGATAGGGCGTAGGGTATGTGTTAGGGTTAGGGTTAGGGTTAGTGTTAGGGTTAGGGCTCGGTTTAGGGTACGGGTTAGGATTAGGGTATGCGTTAGTGTTAGGGTAGGGGTTAGGGTTAGGGTACGCGTTAGGGTGAGGGTAGTTATTAAACCTATCCCACTCTCTAGATACCCCTTAGCACGTAAAGTAATATTATTTGTGGGTCCAGCCATGGAGAAGAGTTTAGACACTAGGAGAAGATAAGGAACACACCCATTATCAAGAAATCACATTAGGATTCTCTTTTTAACCTGTTCCTTAAAACACTAGTGCTTAGGAAATCTATTGGAGGCAGAAGCAGTCAAGGGTAGCTTAGGGTTAGGGTTAGGGTTAGGGAGAGGGTTAGGGTACGGCTTAGGGTATGGGTTCGGGGAGGGGTTCGGGTAGGGCGTAGGGTATGGGTTAGGGTTAGGGTTAGGGTTAGGGCTCGGTGTAGGTTACGGGTTAGGATTAGGGTACGCGTTAGGGTTAGGGTAGGGGTTAGGGTTAGGGTACGCGTTAGGGTGAGGGTAGTTATTAAACCTATCACACTCTCTAGATACCCCTTAGCACGTAAAGGAATATTATTTGGGGGTCCAGCCATGGAGAAGAGTTTAGACACGAGGAGAAGATAAGGAACACACCCATTATGAAGAAATCACATTAGGATTCTCTTTTTAACTTGTTCCTTAAAACACTAGTGCTTAGGAAATCTATTGGAGGCAGAAGCCGTCAAGGGTAGCTTAGGGTTAGGGTTAGGGTTAGGGTATGGCTTAGGGTACGGGTTCGGGGAGGGGTTCGGGTAGGGCGTAGGGTATGGGTTAGGGTTAGGGTTAGGGTTAGTGTTAGGGTTAGGGCTCGGTTTAGGGTACGGGTTAGGAATAGGGTACGGGTTAGGGTTAGGGTAGGGGTTAGGGTTAGGGTACGCGATAGGGTGAGGTTAGTTATTAAACCTATCCCACTCTCTAGATAACGCTTAGCACGTAAAGGAATATTATTTGGGGGTCCAGCCATGGAGAAGAGTTTAGACACTAGGAGAAGATAAGGAACACACCCATTATCAAGAAATCACATTAGGATTCTCTTTTTAACCTGTTCCTTAAAACACTAGAGCTTAGGAAATCTATTGGAGGCAGAAGCCGTCAAGGGTAGCTTAGGGTTAGGGTTAGGGATAGGGTGACGGTTAGGGTATGGCTTAGGGTACGGGTTCGGGGAGGGGTTCGGGTAAGGCGTATGGTATGGGTTAGGGTTAGGGTTAGGGTTAGTGTTAGGGTTAGGGCTCGGTTTAGGGTACGGGTTAGGATTAGGGTACGCGTTAGTGTTAGGGTAGGGGTTAGGGTTAGGGTACGCGATAGGGTGAGGGTAGTTATTAAACCTATCACACTCTCTACATACACCTTAGCACGTAAAGGAATATTATTTGGGGGTCCAGCCATGGAGAAGAGTTTAGACACTAGGAGAAGATAAGGAACACACCCATTATCAAGAAATCACATTAGTATTCTCTTTTTAACCTGTTCCTGAAAACACTATTCCTTAGGAAATCTATTGGAGGCAGAAGCAGTCAAGGGTAGCTTAGGGTTAGGGTTAGGGTTAGGGTGAGGATTAGGGTACGGCTTAGGGTACGGGTTCGGGGAGGGGTTCGGGTAGGGCGTAGGGTATGTGTTAGGGTTAGGGTTAGGGCTAGTGTTAGGGTTAGTGCTCGGTTTAGGGTACGGGTTAGTATTAGGGTACGCGTTAGTGTTAGGGTAGGGGTTAGGGTTAGTGTACGCATTAGGGTGAGGGTAGTTATTAAACCTATCCCACTCTCTAGATACCCCTTAGCACGTAAAGGAATATTATTTGGGGGTCCAGCCATGGAGAAGAGTTTAGACACTAGGAGAAGATAAGGAACACACCCATTATCACGAAATCACATTAGGATTTTCTTTTTAACCTGTTCCTTAAAACACTAGTGCTTAGGAAATCTATTGGAGGCAGAAGCAGTCAAGGGTAGCTTAGGGTTAGGGTTAGGGTTAGGGTGAGGGTTAGGGTATGGCTTAGGGTACGTGTTCGGGGAGGGGTTCGGGTAGGGCGTAGGGTATGGGTTAGGGTTAGGGTTAGGGTTAGTGTTAGGGTTAGGGGTCGGTTAGGGTACGGGTTAAGATTAGGGTACGCGTTAGGGTTAGGGTAGGGGTTAGGGTTAGGGTACGCGTTAGGGTGAGGGTAGTTATTAAACCTATCCCACTCTCTAGATACCCCTTAGCATGTAAAGGAATATTATTTGGGGGTCCAGCCATGGAGAAGAGTTTAGACACGAGGAGAAGATAAGGAACACACCCATTATCAAGAAATCACATTAGGATTCTCTTTTTAACCTGTTCCTTAAAACACTAGTGCTTAGGAAGTCTATTGGAGGCAGAAGCAGTCAAGTGTAGCATAGGGTTAGGGTTAGGGTTAGGGTGAGGGTTAGGGTACGGCTTAGGGTACGGGTTCGGGGAGGGGTTCGGGTAGGGCGAAGGGTATGCGTTAGGGTTAGGGTTAGGTCTAGTGTTAGGGTTAGGGCTCGGTTTAGGGTACGGGTTAGGATTAGGGTACGCGTTAGGGTTAGGGTAGGGGTTGGGTTAGTGTACGCATTAGGGTGAGGGTAGTTATTAAACCTATCCCACTCTCTAGATACCCCTTAGTACGTAAAGGAATATTATTTGGGGGTCCAGCCATGGAGAAGAGTTTAGACACGAGGAGAAGATAAGGAACACACCCATTATCAAGAAATGACATTAGGATTCTCTTTTTAACCTGTTCCTTAAAACACTAGTGTTTTGGAAATCTATTGGAGGCAGAAGCAGTCAAGGGTAGCTTAGGGTTAGGGTTAGGGTTAGGGTGAGGGTTAGGGTACGGCTTAGGGTACGGGTTCGGGGAGGGGTTCGG
The DNA here is from genome assembly GCF_949987535.1 of Balaenoptera acutorostrata. Taxonomy (NCBI): domain Eukaryota; kingdom Metazoa; phylum Chordata; class Mammalia; order Artiodactyla; family Balaenopteridae; genus Balaenoptera; species Balaenoptera acutorostrata. The sequence continues at coordinate 114,301 of NW_026645578.1, forward strand.
GTAGGGCGAAGGGTATGCGTTAGGGTTATGGTTAGGTCTAGTGTTAGGTTTAGGGCTCGGTTTAGGGTACGGGTTAGGATTAGGGTACGCGTTAGGGTTACGGTAGGGGTAAGGGTTAGGGTACGCGATAGGGTGAGGTTAGTTATTAAACCTATCCCACTCTCTAGATACCCCTTAGCACGTAAAGGAATATTATTTGGGGGTCCAGCCATGGAGAAGAGGTTAGACACTAGGAGAAGATAAGGAACACACCCATTATCAAGAAATCACATTAGGATTCTCTTTTAAACCTGTTCCTTAAAACACTAGTGCTTAGGAAATCTATTGGAGGCAGAAGCAGTCAAGGGTAGCTTAGGGTTAGGGTTAGGGTTAGGGTGAGGGTTAGGGTACGGCTTAGGGTACAGTTCGGGGAGGGGTTCGGGTAGGGCGTAGGGTATGGGATAGGGTTAGGGTTAGGGTTAGTGTTAGGGTTAGGGCTCGGTTTAGGGTACGGGTTAGGATTAGGGTACGCGTTAGGGTTAGGGTAGGGGTTAGGGTTAGGGTACGCTTTAGGGTGAGGGTAGTTATTAAAACTATCCCACTCTCTAGATATCCCTTAGCACGTAAAGGAATATTATTTGGGGGTCCAGCCATGGAGAAGAGTTTAGATACTAGGAGAAGATAAGGAACACACCCATTATCAAGAAATCACAATATGATTCTCTTTTTAAACTGTTCCTTAAAACACTAGTGCTTAGGAAATCTATTGCAGGCAGAAGCCGTCAAGGGTAGCTTAGGGTTAGGGTTAGGGTTAGGGTGAGGGTTAGGGTACGGCTTAGGGTACGGGTTCGAGGAGGGGTTCGGGTAGGGCGTAGGGTATGGGTTAGGGTTAGGGTTAGGGGTAGTGTTAGGGTTAGGGCTCGGTTTAGGGTACGGGTTAGGATTAGGGTACGCGTTAGGGTTAGGGTAGGGGTTAGGGTTAGGGTACGCGATAGGGTGAGGTTAGTTATTTAACCTATCCCACTCTCTAGATACCCCTTACCACGTAAAGGAATATTATTTGTGTGTCCAGCCATGGAGAAGAGTTTAGACACTAGGAGAAGATAAGGAACACCCCCATTATCAAGAAATCACATTAGGATTCTCTTTTTAACCTGTTCCTTAAAACACTAGTGCGTAGGAAATCTATTGGAGGCAGAAGCAATCAAGGGTAGCTTAGGGTTAGGGTTAGGGTTAGGGTGAGGGTTAGGGTACGGCTTAGGGTACGGGTTCGGGGAGGGGTTCGGGTAGGGCGTATGGTATGGGTTAGGGTTAGGGTTAGGGTTAGTGTTAGGGTTAGGGCTCGGTTTAGGGTACGGGTTAGGATTAGGGTACGCGTTAGGGTTAGGGTAGGGGTTAGGGTTAGGGTACGCGTTAGGTTGAGGGTAGTTATTAAACCTCTCCCTCTCTCTAGATACCCCTTAGCACGTAAAGGAATATTATTTGGGGGTCCAGCCATGGAGAAGAGTTTAGACATTAGGAGAATATAAGGAACACACTCATTATCAAGAAATCACATTAGGATTCTCTTTTTAACCTGTTCCTTAAAACACTAGTGCTTAGGAAATCTATTGGAGGCAGAGGCAGTCAAGGGTAGCTTAGGGTTAGGTTTAGGGTGAGGGTTAGGGTATGGCTTAGGGTACGGGTTCGGGTAGGGGTTCGTGTAGGGCGTAGGGTATGGGTTAGGGTTAGGGTTAGGGTTAGGGCTCGGTTTAGGGTACGGGTTAGGATTAGGGTACGCGTTAGGGTTACGGTAGGGGTAAGGGTTAGGGTACGCGTTAGGGTGAGGGTAGTTATTAAACCTATCCCACTCTCTAGATACCCCTTAGCACTTAAAGGAATATTATTTGGGGGTCCAGCCATGGAGAAGAGGTTAGACACTAGGAGAAGATAAGGAACACACCCATTATCAAGAAATCACATTAGGATTCTCTTTTAAACCTGTTCCTTAAAACACTAGTGCTTAGGAAATCTATTGGAGGCAGAAGCAGTCAAGGGTAGCTTAGGGTTAGGGTTAGGGTGAGGGTTAGGGTACGGCTTAGGGTACGGTTCGGGGAGGGGTTCGGGTAGGGCGTAGGGTATGGGTTAGGGTTAGGGTTAGGGTTAGTGTTAGGGTTAGGGCTCGATTTAGGGTACGGGTTAGGATTAGGGTACGCGTTAGGGTTAGGGTAGGGGTTAGGGTTAGGGTACGCTTTAGGGTGAGGGTAGTTATTAAAACTATCCCACTCTCTAGATACCCCTTAGCACGTAAAGGAATATTATTTGGGGGTCCAGCCATGGAGAAGAGTTTAGATACTAGGAGAAGATAAGGAACACACCCATTATCAAGAAATCACAATATGATTCTCTTTTTAAACTGTTCCTTAAAACACTAGTGCTTAGTAAATCTATTGCAGGCAGAAGCCGTCAAGGGTAGCTTAGGGTTAGGGTTAGGGTTAGGGTGAGGGTTAGGGTACGGCTTAGGGTATGGGTTCGAGGAGGGGTTCGGGTAGGGCGTAGGGTATGGTTTAGGGTTAGGGTTAGGGGTAGTGTTAGGGTTAGGGCTCGGTTTAGGGTACGGGTTAGGATTAGGGTACGCGTTAGGGTTAGGGTAGGGGTTAGGGTTAGGGTACGCGATAGGGTGAGGGTAGTTATTAAACCTATCACACTCTCTACATACACCTTAGCACGTAAAGGAATATTATTTGGGGGTCCAGCCATGGAGAAGAGTTTAGACACTAGGAGAAGATAAGGAACACACCCATTATCACGAAATCACATTAGGATTCTCTTTTTAACCTGTTCCTTAAAACACTAGTGCTTAGGAAATCTATTGGAGGCAGAAGCAGTCAAGGTTGCTTAGGGTCAGGGTTAGGGTTAGGGTGAGGGTTAGGGTATGGCTTAGGGTACGTGTTCGGGGAGGGGTTCGGGTAGGGCGTAGGGTATGTGTTAGGGTTAGGTTTAGGGTTAGTGTTAGGGTTAGGGCTCGGTTTAGGGTACGGGTTAGGATTAGGGTACGTGTTAGTGTTAGGGTAGGGGTTAGGGTTAGGGTACGCGTTAGGGTGAGGGTAGTTATTAAACCTATCATACTCTCTAGATACACCGTAGCACATAAAGGAATATTATTTGGGGGTCCAGCCATGGAGAAGAGTTTAGACACGAGGAGAAGATAAGGAACACACCCATTATCAAGAAATCACATTAGGATTCTCTTTTTAACCTGTTCCTTAAAACATTAGTGCTTAGGAAATCTATTGGAGGCAGAAGCCGTCAAGGGTAGCTTAGGGTTAGTTTTAGGGTTAGGGTGAGGGGTAGGGTACGGCTTAGGGTACGGGTTCAGGGAGGGGTTCGGGTAGGCCGTAGGGTATGGGTTAGGGTTAGTGTTAGGGTTAGGGGTCGGTTAGGGTACGGGTTAAGATTAGGGTACGCGTTAGGGTTAGGGTAGGGGTTAGGGTTAGGGTACGCGTTAGGGTGAGGGTAGTTATTAAACCTATCCCACTCTCTAGATACCCCTTAGCACGTAAAGGAATATTATTTGGGGGTCCAGCCATGGAGAAGAGTTTAGACACGAGGAGAAGATAAGGAACACACCCATTATCAAGAAATCACATTAGGATTCTCTTTTTAACCTGTTCCTTAAAACACTAGTGCTTAGGAAGTCTATTGGAGGCAGAAGCAGTCAAGGGTAGCTTAGGGTTAGGGTTAGGGTTAGGGTGAGGGTTAGGGTACGGCTTAGGGTACGGGTTCGGGGAGGGGTTCGGGTAGGGCGAAGGGTATGCGTTAGGGTTATGGTTAGGTCTAGTGTTAGGTTTAGGGCTCGGTTTAGGGTACGGGTTAGGATTAGGGTACGCGTTAGGGTTACGGTAGGGGTAAGGGTTAGGGTACGCGATAGGGTGAGGTTAGTTATTAAACCTATCCCACTCTCTAGATACCCCTTAGCACGTAAAGGAATATTATTTGGGGGTCCAGCCATGGAGAAGAGGTTAGACACTAGGAGAAGATAAGGAACACACCCATTATCAAGAAATCACATTAGGATTCTCTTTTAAACCTGTTCCTTAAAACACTAGTGCTTAGGAAATCTATTGGAGGCAGAAGCAGTCAAGGGTAGCTTAGGGTTAGGGTTAGGGTTAGGGTGAGGGTTAGGGTACGGCTTAGGGTACAGTTCGGGGAGGGGTTCGGGTAGGGCGTAGGGTATGGGATAGGGTTAGGGTTAGGGTTAGTGTTAGGGTTAGGGCTCGGTTTAGGGTACGGGTTAGGATTAGGGTACGCGTTAGGGTTAGGGTAGGGGTTAGGGTTAGGGTACGCTTTAGGGTGAGGGTAGTTATTAAAACTATCCCACTCTCTAGATATCCCTTAGCACGTAAAGGAATATTATTTGGGGGTCCAGCCATGGAGAAGAGTTTAGATACTAGGAGAAGATAAGGAACACACCCATTATCAAGAAATCACAATATGATTCTCTTTTTAAACTGTTCCTTAAAACACTAGTGCTTAGGAAATCTATTGCAGGCAGAAGCCGTCAAGGGTAGCTTAGGGTTAGGGTTAGGGTTAGGGTGAGGGTTAGGGTACGGCTTAGGGTACGGGTTCGAGGAGGGGTTCGGGTAGGGCGTAGGGTATGGGTTACGGTTAGGGTTAGGGGTAGTGTTAGGGTTAGGGCTCGGTTTAGGGTACGGGTTAGGATTAGGGTACGCGTTAGGGTTAGGGTAGGGGTTAGGGTTAGGGTACGCGATAGGGTGAGGTTAGTTATTTAACCTATCCCACTCTCTAGATACCCCTTACCACGTAAAGGAATATTATTTGTGTGTCCAGCCATGGAGAAGAGTTTAGACACTAGGAGAAGATAAGGAACACCCCCATTATCAAGAAATCACATTAGGATTCTCTTTTTAACCTGTTCCTTAAAACACTAGTGCGTAGGAAATCTATTGGAGGCAGAAGCAATCAAGGGTAGCTTAGGGTTAGGGTTAGGGTTAGGGTGAGGGTTAGGGTACGGCTTAGGGTACGGGTTCGGGGAGGGGTTCGGGTAGGGCGTATGGTATGGGTTAGGGTTAGGGTTAGGGTTAGTGTTAGGGTTAGGGCTCGGTTTAGGGTACGGGTTAGGATTAGGGTACGCGTTAGGGTTAGGGTAGGGGTTAGGGTTAGGGTACGCGTTAGGTTGAGGGTAGTTATTAAACCTCTCCCTCTCTCTAGATACCCCTTAGCACGTAAAGGAATATTATTTGGGGGTCCAGCCATGGAGAAGAGTTTAGACATTAGGAGAATATAAGGAACACACTCATTATCAAGAAATCACATTAGGATTCTCTTTTTAACCTGTTCCTTAAAACACTAGTGCTTAGGAAATCTATTGGAGGCAGAGGCAGTCAAGGGTAGCTTAGGGTTAGGTTTAGGGTGAGGGTTAGGGTATGGCTTAGGGTACGGGTTCGGGTAGGGGTTCGTGTAGGGCGTAGGGTATGGGTTAGGGTTAGGGTTAGGGTTAGGGCTCGGTTTAGGGTACGGGTTAGGATTAGGGTACGCGTTAGGGTTACGGTAGGGGTAAGGGTTAGGGTACGCGTTAGGGTGAGGGTAGTTATTAAACCTATCCCACTCTCTAGATACCCCTTAGCACTTAAAGGAATATTATTTGGGGGTCCAGCCATGGAGAAGAGGTTAGACACTAGGAGAAGATAAGGAACACACCCATTATCAAGAAATCACATTAGGATTCTCTTTTAAACCTGTTCCTTAAAACACTAGTGCTTAGGAAATCTATTGGAGGCAGAAGCAGTCAAGGGTAGCTTAGGGTTAGGGTTAGGGTGAGGGTTAGGGTACGGCTTAGGGTACGGTTCGGGGAGGGGTTCGGGTAGGGCGTAGGGTATGGGTTAGGGTTAGGGTTAGGGTTAGTGTTAGGGTTAGGGCTCGATTTAGGGTACGGGTTAGGATTAGGGTACGTGTTAGGGTTAGGGTAGGGGTTAGGGTTAGGGTACGCTTTAGGGTGAGGGTAGTTATTAAAACTATCCCACTCTCTAGATACCCCTTAGCACGTAAAGGAATATTATTTGGGGGTCCAGCCATGGAGAAGAGTTTAGATACTAGGAGAAGATAAGGAACACACCCATTATCAAGAAATCACAATATGATTCTCTTTTTAAACTGTTCCTTAAAACACTAGTGCTTAGTAAATCTATTGCAGGCAGAAGCCGTCAAGGGTAGCTTAGGGTTAGGGTTAGGGTTAGGGTGAGGGTTAGGGTACGGCTTAGGGTATGGGTTCGAGGAGGGGTTCGGGTAGGGCGTAGGGTATGGTTTAGGGTTAGGGTTAGGGGTAGTGTTAGGGTTAGGGCTCGGTTTAGGGTACGGGTTAGGATTAGGGTACGCGTTAGGGTTAGGGTAGGGGTTAGGGTTAGGGTACGCGATAGGGTGAGGGTAGTTATTAAACCTATCACACTCTCTACATACACCTTAGCACGTAAAGGAATATTATTTGGGGGTCCAGCCATGGAGAAGAGTTTAGACACTAGGAGAAGATAAGGAACACACCCATTATCACGAAATCACATTAGGATTCTCTTTTTAACCTGTTCCTTAAAACACTAGTGCTTAGGAAATCTATTGGAGGCAGAAGCAGTCAAGGTTGCTTAGGGTCAGGGTTAGGGTTAGGGTGAGGGTTAGGGTATGGCTTAGGGTACGTGTTCGGGGAGGGGTTCGGGTAGGGCGTAGGGTATGTGTTAGGGTTAGGTTTAGGGTTAGTGTTAGGGTTAGGGCTCGGTTTAGGGTACGGGTTAGGATTAGGGTACGTGTTAGTGTTAGGGTAGGGGTTAGGGTTAGGGTACGCGTTAGGGTGAGGGTAGTTATTAAACCTATCATACTCTCTAGATACACCGTAGCACATAAAGGAATATTATTTGGGGGTCCAGCCATGGAGAAGAGTTTAGACACGAGGAGAAGATAAGGAACACACCCATTATCAAGAAATCACATTAGGATTCTCTTTTTAACCTGTTCCTTAAAACATTAGTGCTTAGGAAATCTATTGGAGGCAGAAGCCGTCAAGGGTAGCTTAGGGTTAGTTTTAGGGTTAGGGTGAGGGGTAGGGTACGGCTTAGGGTACGGGTTCAGGGAGGGGTTCGGGTAGGCCGTAGGGTATGGGTTAGGGTTAGTGTTAGGGTTAGGGGTCGGTTAGGGTACGGGTTAAGATTAGGGTACGCGTTAGGGTTAGGGTAGGGGTTAGGGTTAGGGTACGCGTTAGGGTGAGGGTAGTTATTAAACCTATCCCACTCTCTAGATACCCCTTAGCACGTAAAGGAATATTATTTGGGGGTCCAGCCATGGAGAAGAGTTTAGACACGAGGAGAAGATAAGGAACACACCCATTATCAAGAAATCACATTAGGATTCTCTTTTTAACCTGTTCCTTAAAACACTAGTGCTTAGGAAGTCTATTGGAGGCAGAAGCAGTCAAGGGTAGCTTAGGGTTAGGGTTAGGGTTAGGGTGAGGGTTAGGGTACGGCTTAGGGTACGGGTTCGGGGAGGGGTTCGGGTAGGGCGAAGGGTATGCGTTAGGGTTATGGTTAGGTCTAGTGTTAGGTTTAGGGCTCGGTTTAGGGTACGGGTTAGGATTAGGGTACGCGTTAGGGTTAGGTTAGGGGTCAGGGTTAGGGTACGCGATAGGGTGAGGTTAGTTATTAAACCTATCCCACTCTCTAGATGCCCCTTAGCACGTAAAGGAATATTATTTGGGGGTCCAGCCATGGAGAAGAGTTTAGACACTAGGAGAAGATAAGGAACACACCCATTATCACGAAATCACATTAGGATTCTCTTTTTAACCTGTTCCTTAAAACACTAGTGCTTAGGAAATCTATTGGAGGCAGAAGCAGTCAAGGGTAGCTTAGGGTTAGGGTTAGGGTTAGGGTGAGTGTTAGGGTATGGCTTAGGGTACGTGTTCGGCGAGGGGTTCGGGTAGGGCGTAGGGTATGGGTTAGGGTTAGGTTTAGGGTTAGTGTTAGGGTTAGGGCTCGGTTTAGGGTACGGGTTGGGATTAGGGTACGCGTTAGTGTTAGGGTAGGTGTTAGGGTTAGGGTACGCGTTAGGGTGAGGGTAGTTATTAAACCTATCACACTCTCTAGATACACCTTAGCACATAAAGGAATATTATTTGGGGGTCCAGCCATGGAGAAGAGTTTAGACACTAGGAGAAGATAAGGAACACACCCATTATCACGAAATCACATTAGGATTCTCTTTTTAACCTGTTCCTTAAAACACTAGTGCTTAGGAAATCTATTGGAGGCAGAAGCCGTCAAGGGTAGCTTAGGGTTAGGGTTAGGGTTAGGGTGAGGGGTAGGGTACGGCTTAGGGTACGGGTTCAGGGAGGGGTTCGGGTAGGGCGTAGGGTATGGGTTAGGGTTAGGGTTAGGGTTAGTGTTAGGATTAGGGGTCGGTTAGGTTACGGGTTAAGATTAGGGTACGCGTTAGGGTTAGGGTAGGGGTTAGGGTTAGGGTACGCGTTAGGGTGAGGGTAGTTATTAAACCTATCCCACTCTCTAGATACCCCTTAGCACGTAAAGGAATATTATTTGGGGGTCCAGCCATGGAGAAGAGTTTAGACACTAGGAGAATATAAGGAACACACCCATTATCAAGAAATCACATTAGGATTCTCTTTTTAACCTGTTCCTTAAAACACTAGTGCTTAGGAAATCTATTGGAGGCAGAAGCAGTCAAGGGTAGCTTAGGGTTAGGGTTAGGGTTAGGGTGAGGGTTAGGGTATGGCTTAGGGTACGGGTTCGGGGAGGGGTTCGGGTGGGGCGTAGGGTATGGGTTAGGGTGAGGGTTAGGGTTAGTGTTAGGGTTAGGGCTCGGTTTAGGGTACGGGTTAGGATTAGGGTACGCGTTAGGGTTAGGGTAGGGGTTAGGGTTAGGGTACGCGATAGGGTGAGGTTAGTTATTAAACCTATCCCACTCTCTAGATACCCCTTAGCACGTAAAGGAATATTATTTGGGGGTCCAGCCATGGAGAAGAGTTTAGACACTAGGAGAAGATAAGGAACACACCCATTATAACGAAATCACATTAGGATTCTCTTTTTAACCTGTTCCTTAAACCACTAGTGCTTAGGAAATCTATTGGAGGCAGAAGCAGTTAAGGGTAGCTTAGGGTTAGGGTTAGGGTTAGGGTGAGGGTTAGAGTATGGCTTAGGGTACGGGTTCGGGGAGGGGTTCGGGTACGGCGTAGGGTATGGGTTAGGGTTAGGGTTAGGGTTAGTGTTAGGGTTAGGGCTCGATTTAGGATACGGGTTAGGATTAGGGTACGCGTTAGGGTTAGGGTAGGGGTTAGGGTTAGGGTACGCGTTAGGGTGAGGGTAGTTATTAAACCTATCCCACTCTCTAGATACCCCTTAGCACGTAAAGGAATATTATTTGGGGGTCCAGCCTTGGAGAAGAGGTTAGACACTAGGAGAAGATAAGGAACACACCCATTATCAAGAAATCACATTAGGATTCTCTTTTAAACCTGTTCCTTAAAACACTAGTGCTTAGGAAATCTATTGGAGGCAGAAGCAGTCAAGGGTAGCTTAGGGTTAGGGTTAGGGTTAGGGTGAGGGTTAGGGTACGGCTTAGGGTACGGGTTAGGATTAGGGTACGCGTTAGGGTTACGGTAGGGGTAAGGGTTAGGGTACGCGATAGGGTGAGGTTAGTTATTAAACCTATCCCACTCTCTAGATACCCCTTAGCACGTAAAGGAATATTATTTGGGGGTCCAGCCATGGAGAAGAGGTTAGACACTAGGAGAAGATAAGGAACACACCCATTATCAAGAAATCACATTAGGATTCTCTTTTAAACCTGTTCCTTAAAACACTAGTGCTTAGGAAATCTATTGGAGGCAGAAGCAGTCAAGGGTAGCTTAGGGTTAGGGTTAGGGTTAGGGTGAGGGTTAGGGTACGGCTTAGGGTACAGTTCGGGGAGGGGTTCGGGTAGGGCGTAGGGTATGGGATAGGGTTAGGGTTAGGGTTAGTGTTAGGGTTAGGGCTCGGTTTAGGGTACGGGTTAGGATTAGGGTACGCGTTAGGGTTAGGGTAGGGGTTAGGGTTAGGGTACGCTTTAGGGTGAGGGTAGTTATTAAACCTATCCCACTCTCTAGATATCCCTTAGCACGTAAAGGAATATTATTTGGGGGTCCAGCCATGGAGAAGAGTTTAGATACTAGGAGAAGATAAGGAACACACCCATTATCAAGAAATCACAATATGATTCTCTTTTTAAACTGTTCCTTAAAACACTAGTGCTTAGGAAATCTATTGCAGGCAGAAGCCGTCAAGGGTAGCTTAGGGTTAGGGTTAGGGTTAGGGTGAGGGTTAGGGTACGGCTTAGGGTACGGGTTCGAGGAGGGGTTCGGGTAGGGCGTAGGGTATGGGTTACGGTTAGGGTTAGGGGTAGTGTTAGGGTTAGGGCTCGGTTTAGGGTACGGGTTAGGATTAGGGTACGCGTTAGGGTTAGGGTAGGGGTTAGGGTTAGGGTACGCGATAGGGTGAGGGTAGTTATTAAACCCATCACACTCTCTACATACACCTTAGCACGTAAAGGAATATTATTTGGGGGTCCAGCCATGGAGAAGAGTTTAGACACTAGGAGAAGATAAGGAACACACCCATTATCACGAAATCACATTAGGATTCTCTTTTTAACCTGTTCCTTAAAACACTAGTGCTTAGGAAATCTACTGGAGGCAGAAGCAGTGAAGGTTGCTTAGGGTTAGGGTTAGGGTTAGGGTGAGGGTTAGGGTATGGCTTAGGGTACGTGTTCGGGGAGGGGTTCGGGTAGGGCGTAGGGTATGGGTTAGGGTTAGGTTTAGGGTTAGTGTTAGGGTTAGGGCTCGGTTTAGGGTACGGGTTAGGATTAGGGTACGCGTTAGTGTTAGGGTAGGGGTTAGGGTTAGGGTACGCGTTAGGGTGAGGGTAGTTATTAAACCTATCACACTCTCTACATACACCTTAGCACATAAAGGAATATTATTTGGGGGTCCAGCCATGGAGAAGAGTTTAGACACGAGGAGAAGATAAGGAACACACCCATTATCAAGAAATCACATTAGGATTCTCTTTTTAACCTGTTCCTTAAAACACTAGTGCTTAGGAAATCTATTGGAGGCAGAAGCCGTCAAGGGTAGCTTAGGGTTAGGTTTAGGGTTAGGGTGAGGGGTAGGGTACGGCTTAGGGTACGGGTTCAGGGAGGGGTTCGGGTAGGGCGTAGGGTATGGGTTAGGGTTAGGGTTAGGGTTAGTGTTAGGGTTAGGTGTCGGTTAGGGTACGGGTTAAGATTAGGGTACGCGTTAGGGTTAGGGTAGGGGTTAGGGTTAGGGTACGCGTTAGGGTGAGGGTAGTTATTAAACCTATCCCACTCTCTAGATACCCCTTAGCACGTAAAGGAATATTATTTGGGGGTCCAGCCATGGAGAAGAGTTTAGACACTAGGAGAAGATAAGGAACACACCCATTATCAAGAAATCACATTAGGATTCTCTTTTTAACCTGTTCCTTAAAACACTAGTGCTTAGGAAATCTATTGGAGGCAGAAGCAGTCAAGGGTAGCTTAGGGTTAGGGTTAGGGTTAGGGTGAGGGTTAGGGTATGGCTTAGGGTACGGGTTCGGGGAGGGGTTCGGGTAGGGCGTAGGGTATGGGTTAGGGTGAGGGTTAGGGTTAGTGTTAGGGTTAGGGCTCGGTTTAGGGTACGGGTTAGGATTAGGGTACGCGTTAGGGTTAGGGTAGGGGTTAGGGTTAGGGTACGCGATAGGGTGAGGTTAGTTATTAAACCTATCCCACTCTCTAGATACCCCTTAGCACGTAAAGGAATATTATTTGGGGGTCCAGCCATGGAGAAGAGTTTAGACACTAGGAGAAGATAAGGAACACACCCATTATAACGAAATCACATTAGGATTCTCTTTTTAACCTGTTCCTTAAACCACTAGTGCTTAGGAAATCTATTGGAGGCAGAAGCAGTTAAGGGTAGCTTAGGGTTAGGGTTAGGGTTAGGGTGAGGGTTAGAGTATGGCTTAGGGTACGGGTTCGGGGAGGTGTTCGGGTACGGCGTAGGGTATGGGTTAGGGTTAGGGTTAGTGTTAGGGTTAGGGCTCGATTTAGGGTATGGGTTAGGATTAGGGTACGCGTTAGGGTTAGGGTAGGGGTTAGGGTTAGGGTACGCGTTAGGGTGAGGGTAGTTATTAAACCTATCCCACTATCTAGATACCCCTTAGCACGTAAAGGAATATTATTTGGGGGTCCAGCCATGGAGAAGAGTTTAGACAGGAGGAGAAGATAAGGAACACACCCATTATCAGGAAATCACATTAGGATTCTGTTTTTAACATGTTCCTTAAAACACTAGTGCTTAGGAAATCTATTGGAGGCAGAAGCAGTCAAGGGTAGCTTAGGGTTAGTGTTAGGGTTAGGTTGAGGGTTAGGGTATGGCTTAGGGTACGGGTTCGGGGAGGGGTTCGGGTAGGGCGTAGGGTATGGGTTAGGGTTAGGGTTAGGGTTAGTGTTAGGGTTAGGGCTCGGTTTAGGGTACGGGTTAGGATTAGGGTACGTGTTAGTGTTAGGGTAGGGGTTAGGGTTAGGGTACGCGATAGGGTGAGGTTAGTTATTAAACCTATCCCACTCTCTAGATACCCCTTAGCACGTAAAGGAATATAATTTGGGGGTTCAGCCATGGAGAAGAGTTTAGACACTAGGAGAAGATAAGGAACACCCCCATTATCAAGAAATCACATTAGGATTCTCTTTTTAACCTGTTCCTTAAAACACTAGTGCGTAGGAAATCTATTGGAGGCAGAGGCAGTCAAGGGTAGCTTAGGGTTAGGGTTAGGGTTAGGGTGAGGGTTAGGGTATGGCTTAGGGTACGGGTTCGGGTAGGGGTTCGTGTAGGGCGTAGGGTATGGGTTAGGGTTAGGGTTAGGGTTAGGGCTCGGTTTAGGGTACGGGTTAGGATTAGGGTACGCGTTAGGGTTACGGTAGGGGTAAGGGTTAGGGTACGCGTTAGGGTGAGGGTAGTTATTAAACCTATCCCACTCTCTAGATACCCCTTAGCACGTAAAGGAATATTATTTGGGGGTCCAGCCATGGAGAAGAGGTTAGACACTAGGAGAAGATAAGGAACACACCCATTATCAAGAAATCACATTAGGATTCTCTTTTAAACCTGTTCCTTAAAACACTAGTGCTTAGGAAATCTATTGGAGGCAGAAGCAGTCAAGGGTAGCTTAGGGTTAGGGTTAGGGTTAGGGTGAGGGTTAGGGTACGGCTTAGGGTACGGTTCGGGGAGGGGTTCGGTAGGGCGTAGGGTATGGGTTAGGGTTAGGGTTAGGGTTAGTGTTAGGGTTAGGTGTCGGTTAGGGTACGGGTTAGGATTAGGGTACGCGTTAGGGTTAGGGTAGGGGTTAGGGTTAGGGTACGCGTTAGGGTGAGGGTAGTTATTAAACCTATCCCACTCTCTAGATACCCCTTAGCACGTAAAGGAATATTATTTGGGGGTCCAGCCATGGAGAAGAGTTTAGACACTAGGAGAAGATAAGGAACACACCCATTATCAAGAAATCACATTAGGATTCTCTTTTTAACCTGTTCCTTAAAACACTAGTGCTTAGGAAATCTATTGGAGGCAGAAGCAGTCAAGGGTAGCTTAGGGTTAGGGTTAGGGTTAGGGTGAGGGTTAGGGTATGGCTTAGGGTACGGGTTCGGGGAGGGGTTCGGGTAGGGCGTAGGGTATGGGTTAGGGTGAGGGTTAGGGTTAGTGTTAGGGTTAGGGCTCGGTTTAGGGTACGGGTTAGGATTAGGGTACGCGTTAGGGTTAGGGTAGGGGTTAGGGTTAGGGTACGCGATAGGGTGAGGTTAGTTATTAAACCTATCCCACTCTCTAGATACCCCTTAGCACGTAAAGGAATATTATTTGGGGGTCCAGCCATGGAGAAGAGTTTAGACACTAGGAGAAGATAAGGAACACACCCATTATAACGAAATCACATTAGGATTCTCTTTTTAACCTGTTCCTTAAACCACTAGTGCTTAGGAAATCTATTGGAGGCAGAAGCAGTTAAGGGTAGCTTAGGGTTAGGGTTAGGGTTAGGGTGAGGGTTAGAGTATGGCTTAGGGTACGGGTTCGGGGAGGGGTTCGGGTACGGCGTAGGGTATGGGTTAGGGTTAGGGTTAGTGTTAGGGTTAGGGCTCGATTTAGGGTATGGGTTAGGATTAGGGTACGCGTTAGGGTTAGGGTAGGGGTTAGGGTTAGGGTACGCGTTAGGGTGAGGGTAGTTATTAAACCTATCCCACTATCTAGATACCCCTTAGCACGTAAAGGAATATTATTTGGGGGTCCAGCCATGGAGAAGAGTTTAGACAGGAGGAGAAGATAAGGAACACACCCATTATCAGGAAATCACATTAGGATTCTGTTTTTAACCTGTTCCTTAAAACACTAGTGCTTAGGAAATCTATTGGAGGCAGAAGCAGTCAAGGGTAGCTTAGGGTTAGTGTTAGGGTTAGGTTGAGGGTTAGGGTATGGCTTAGGGTACGGGTTCGGGGAGGGGTTCGGGTAGGGCGTAGGGTATGGGTTAGGGTTAGGGTTAGGGTTAGTGTTAGGGTTAGGGCTCGGTTTAGGGTACGGGTTAGGATTAGGGTACGTGTTAGTGTTAGGGTAGGGGTTAGGGTTAGGGTACGCGATAGGGTGAGGTTAGTTATTAAACCTATCCCACTCTCTAGATACCCCTTAGCACGTAAAGGAATATAATTTGGGGGTTCAGCCATGGAGAAGAGTTTAGACACTAGGAGAAGATAAGGAACACCCCCATTATCAAGAAATCACATTAGTATTCTCTTTTTAACCTGTTCCTTAAAACACTAATGCGTAGGAAATCTATTGGAGGCAGAAGCAATCAAGGGTAGCTTAGGGTTAGGGTTAGGGTGAGGGTTAGGGTACGGCTTAGGGTACGGGTTCGGGGAGTGGTTCGGGTAGGGCGTATGGTATGGGTTAGGGTTAGGGTTAGGGTTAGTGTTAGGGTTAGGGCTCGGTTTAGGGTACGGGTTAGGATTAGGGTAGGCGTTAGGGTTAGGGTAGGGGTTAGGGTTAGGGTACGCGTTAGGGTGAGGGTAGTTATTAAACCTTTCCCTCTCTCTAGATACCCCTTAGCACGTAAAGGAATATTATTTGGGGGTCCAGCCATGGAGAAGAGTTTAGACACTAGGAGAAGATAAGGAACACACCCATTATCAAGAAATCACATTAGGATTCTCTTTTTAACCTGTTCCTTAAAACACTAGTGCTTAGGAAATCTATTGGAGGCAGAGGCAGTCAAGGGTAGCTTAGGGTTAGGGTTAGGGTTAGGGTGAGGGTTAGGGTATGGCTTAGGGTACGGGTTCGGGTAGGGGTTCGTGTAGGGCGTAGGGTATGGGTTAGGGTTAGGGTTAGGGTTAGGGCTCGGTTTAGGGTACGGGTTAGGATTAGGGTACGCGTTAGGGTTACGGTAGGGGTAAGGGTTAGGGTACGCGTTAGGGTGAGGGTAGTTATTAAACCTATCCCACTCTCTAGATACCCCTTAGCACGTAAAGGAATATTATTTGGGGGTCCAGCCATGGAGAAGAGGTTAGACACTAGGAGAAGATAAGGAACACACCCATTATCAAGAAATCACATTAGGATTCTCTTTTAAACCTGTTCCTTAAAACACTAGTGCTTAGGAAATCTATTGGAGGCAGAAGCAGTCAAGGGTAGCTTAGGGTTAGGGTTAGGGTTAGGGTGAGGGTTAGGGTACGGCTTAGGGTACGGTTCGGGGAGGGGTTCGGTAGGGCGTAGGGTATGGGTTAGGGTTAGGGTTAGGGTTAGTGTTAGGGTTAGGGCTCGGTTTAGGGTACGGGTTAGGATTAGGGTACGCGTTAGGGTTAGGGTAAGGGTTAGGGTTAGGGTACGCTTTAGGGTGAGGGTAGTTATTAAAACTATCCCACTCTCTAGATACCCCTTAGCACGTAAAGGAATATTATTTGTGGGTCCAGCCATGGAGAAGAGTTTAGATACTAGGAGAAGATAAGGAACACACCCATTATCAAGAAATCACAATATGATTCTCTTTTTAAACTGTTCCTTAAAACACTAGTGCTTACGAAATCTATTGCAGGCAGAAGCCGTCAAGGGTAGCTTAGGGTTAGGGTTAGGGTTAGGGTGAGGGTTAGGGTACGGCTTAGGGTACGGGTTCGAGGAGGGGTTCGGGTAGGGCGTAGGGTATGGGTTAGGGTTAGGGTTAGGGGTAGTGTTAGGGTTAGGGCTCGGTTTAGGGTACAGGTTAGGATTAGGGTACGTGTTAGGGTTAGGGTAGGGGTTAGGGTTAGGGTACGCGATAGGGTGAGGTTAGTTATTAAACCTATCACACCCTCTACATACACCTTAGCACGTAAAGGAATATTATTTGGGGGTCCAGCCATGGAGAAGAGTTTAGACACTAGGAGAAGATAAGGAACACACCCATTATCACGAAATCACATTAGGATTCTCTTTTTAACCTGTTCCTTAAAACACTAGTGCTTAGGAAATCTATTGGAGGCAGAAGCCGTCAAGGGTAGCTTAGGGTTAGGTTTAGGGTTAGGGTGAGGGGTAGGGTACGGCTTAGGGTACGGGTTCAGGGAGGGGTTCGGGTAGGGCGTAGGGTATGGGTTAGGGTTAGGGTTAGGGTTAGTGTTAGGGTTAGGGGTCGGTTAGGGTACGGGTTAAGATTAGGGTACGCGTTAGGGTTAGGGTAGGGGTTAGGGTTAGGTTACGCGTTAGGGTGAGGGTAGTTATTAAACCTATCCCACTCGCTAGATACCACTTAGCACGTAAAGGAATATTATTTGGGGGTCCAGCCATGGAGAAGAGTTTAGACACGAGGAGAAGATAAGGAACACACCCATTATCAAGAAATCACATTAGGATTCTCTTTTTAACCTGTTCCTTAAAACACTAGTGCTTAGGAAGTCTATTGGTGGCAGAAGCAGTCAAGGGTAGCATAGGGTTAGGGTTAGGGTTAGGGTGAGGGTTAGGGTACGGCTTAGGGTACGGGTTCGGGGAGGGGTTCGGGTAGGGCGAAGGGTATGCGTTAGGGTTATGGTTAGGTCTAGTGTTAGGTTTAGGGCTCGGTTTAGGGTACGGGTTAGGATTAGGGTACGCGTTAGGGTTAGGGTAGGGGTTGGGTTAGTGTACGCATTAGGGTGAGGGTAGTTATTAAACCTATCCCACTCTCTAGATACCCCTTAGTACGTAAAGGAATATTATTTGGGGGTCCAGCCATGGAGAAGAGTTTAGACACTAGGAGAAGATAAGGAACACACCCATTATCAAGAAATGACATTAGGATTCTCTTTTTAACCTGTTCCTTAAAACACTAGTGCTTTGGAAATCTATTGGAGGCAGAAGCAATCAAGGGTAGCTTAGGGTTAGGGTTAGGGTTAGGGTGAGGGTTAGGGTACGGCTTAGGTTACGGGTTCGGGGAGGGGTTCGGGTAGGACGTAGGGTATGGTTTAGGGATAGGGTTAGGGTTAGTGTTAGGGTTAGGGCTCGGTTTAGGGTACGGGTTAGGATTAGGGTACGCGTTAGGGTTAGGGTAGGGGTTAGGGTTAGGGTACGCGATAGGGTGAGGTTAGTTATTAAACCTATCCCACTCTCTAGATACCCCTTAGCACGTAAAGGAATATTATTTGGGGGTCCAGCCATGGAGAAGAGGTTAGACACTAGGAGAAGATAAGGAACACACCCATTATCAAGAAATCACATTAGGATTCTCTTTTAAACCTGTTCCTTAAAACACTAGTGCTTAGGAAATCTATTGGAGGCAGAAGCAGTCAAGGGAAGCTTAGGGTTAGGGTTAGGGTTAGGGTGAGGGTTAGGGTACGGCTTAGGGTACGGTTCGGGGAGGGGTTCGGGTAGGGCGTAGGGTATGGGTTAGGGTTAGGGTTAGGGTTAGTGTTAGGGTTAGGGCTCGGTTTAGGGTACGGGTTAGGATTAGGGTACGCGTTAGGGTTAGGGTAGGGGTTAGGGTTAGGGTACGCTTTAGGGTGAGGGTAGTTATTAAAACTATCCCACTCTCTAGATACCCCTTAGCACGTAAAGGAATATTATTTGGGGGTCCAGCCATGGAGAAGAGTTTAGATACTAGGAGAAGATAAGGAACACACCCATTATCAAGAAATCACAATATGATTCTCTTTTTAAACTGTTCCTTAAAACACTAGTGCTTAGGAAATCTATTTCAGGCAGAAGCCGTCAAGGGTAGCTTAGGGTTAGGGTTAGGGTTAGGGTGAGGGTTAGGGTACGGCTTAGGGTACGGGTTCGAGGAGGGGTTCGGGTAGGGCGTAGGGTATGGGTTAGGGTTAGGGTTAGGGGTAGTGTTAGGGTTAGGGCTCGGTATAGGGTACGGGTTAGGATTAGGGTACGCGTTAGGGTTAGGGTAGGGGTTAGGGTTAGGGTACGCGATAGGGTGAGGGTAGTTATTAAACCTATCACACTCTCTACATACACCTTAGCACGTAAAGGAATATTATTTGGGGGTCCAGCCATGGAGAAGAGTTTAGACACTAGGAGAAGATAAGGAACACACCCATTATCACGAAATCACATTAGGATTCTCTTTTTAACCTGTTCCTTAAAACACTAGTGCTTAGGAAATCTATTGGAGGCAGAAGCAGTCAAGGTTGCTTAGGGTTAGGGTTAGGGTTAGGGTGAGGGTTAGGGTATGGCTTAGGGTACGTGTTCGGGGAGGGGTTCGGGTAGGGCGTAGGGTATGGGTTAGGGTTAGGTTTAGGGTTAGTGTTAGGGTTAGGGCTCGGTTTAGGGTACGGGTTAGGATTAGGGTACGCGTTAGTGTTAGGGTAGGGGTTAGGGTTAGGGTACGCGTTAGGGTGAGGGTAGTTATTAAACCTATCACACTCTCTAGATACACCTTAGCACATAAAGGAATATTATTTGGGGGTCCAGCCATGGAGAAGAGTTTAGACACGAGGAGAAGATAAGGAACACACCCATTATCAAGAAATCACATTAGGATTCTCTTTTTAACCTGTTCCTTAAAACACTAGTGCTTAGGAAATCTATTGGAGGCAGAAGCCGTCAAGGGTAGCTTAGGGTTAGGTTTAGGGTTAGGGTGAGGGGTAGGGTACGGCTTAGGGTACGGGTTTAGGGAGGGGTTCGGGTAGGGCGTAGGGTATGGGTTAGGGTTAGGGTTAGGGTTATTGTTAGGGTTAGGGGTCGGTTAGGGTACGGGTTAAGATTAGGGTACGCGTTAGGGTTAGGGTAGGGGTTAGGGTTAGGGTACGCGTTAGGGTGAGGGTAGTTATTAAACCTATCCCACTCTCTAGATACCCCTTAGCACGTAAAGGAATATTATTTGGGGGTCCAGCCATGGAGAAGAGTTTAGACACGAGGAGAAGATAAGGAACACACCCATTATCAAGAAATCACATTAGGATTCTTTTTTTAACCTGTTCCTTAAAACACTAGTGCTTAGGAAGTCTATTGGAGGCAGAAGGAGTCAAGGGTAGCATAGGGTTAGGGTTAGGGTTAGGGTGAGGGTTAGGGTACGGCTTAGGGTACGGGTTCGGGGAGTGGTTCGGGTAGGGCGTACGGTATGGGTTAGGGTTAGGGTTAGTGTTAGGGTTAGGGCTCGGTTTAGGGTACGGGTTAGGATTAGGGTACGCGTTAGGGTTAGGGTAGGGGTTAGGGTTAGGGTACGCGTTAGGGTTAGGGTAGTTATTAAACCTTTCCCTCTCTCTAGATACCCCTTAGCACGTAAAGGAATATTATTTGGGGGTCCAGCCATGGAGAAGAGTTTAGACACTAGGAGAAGATAAGGAACACACCCATTATCAAGAAATCACATTAGGATTCTCTTTTTAACCTGTTCCTTAAAACACTAGTGCTTAGGAAATCTATTGGAGGCAGAGGCAGTCAAGGGTAGCTTAGGGTTAGGGTTAGGGTTAGGGTGAGGGTTAGGGTATGGCTTAGGGTACGGGTTCGGGTAGGGGTTCGTGTAGGGCGTAGGGTATGGGTTAGGGTTAGGGTTAGGGTTAGGGCTCGGTTTAGGGTACGGGTTAGGATTAGGGTACGCGTTAGGGTTACGGTAGGGGTAAGGGTTAGGGTACGCGTTAGGGTGAGGGTAGTTATTAAACCTATCCCACTCTCTAGATACCCCTTAGCACGTAAAGGAATATTATTTGGGGGTCCAGCCATGGAGAAGAGGTTAGACACTAGGAGAAGATAAGGAACACACCCATTATCAAGAAATCACATTAGGATTCTCTTTTAAACCTGTTCCTTAAAACACTAGTGCTTAGGAAATCTATTGGAGGCAGAAGCAGTCAAGGGTAGCTTAGGGTTTGGGTTAGGGTTAGGGTGAGGGTTAGGGTACGGCTTAGGGTACGGTTCGGGGAGGGGTTCGGGTAGGGCGTAGGGTATGGGTTAGGGTTAGGGTTAGGGTTAGTGTTAGGGTTAGGGCTCGGTTTAGGGTACGGGTTAGGATTAGGGTACGCGTTAGGGTTAGGGTAAGGGTTAGGGTTAGGGTACGCTTTAGGGTGAGGGTAGTTATTAAAACTATCCCACTCTCTAGATACCCCTTAGCACGTAAAGGAATATTATTTGGGGGTCCAGCCATGGAGAAGAGTTTAGATACTAGGAGAAGATAAGGAACACACCCATTATCAAGAAATCACAATATGATTCTCTTTTTAAACTGTTCCTTAAAACACTAGTGCTTAGGAAATCTATTGCAGGCAGAAGCCGTCAAGGGTAGCTTAGGGTTAGGGTTAGGGTTAGGGTGAGGGTTAGGGTACGGCTTAGGGTACGGGTTCGAGGAGGGGTTCGGGTAGGGCGTAGGGTATGGGTTAGGGTTAGGGTTAGGGGTAGTGTTAGGGTTAGGGCTCGGTTTAGTGTACAGGTTAGGATTAGGGTACGTGTTAGGGTTAGGGTAGGGGTTAGGGTTAGGGTACGCGATAGGGTGAGGTTAGTTATTAAACCTATCACACTCTCTACATACACCTTAGCACGTAAAGGAATATTATTTGTGGGTCCAGCCATGGAGAAGAGTTTAGACACTAGGAGAAGATAAGGAACACACCCATTATCACGAAATCACATTAGGATTCTCTTTTTAACCTGTTCCTTAAAACACTAGTGCTTAGGAAATCTATTGGAGGCAGAAGCAGTCAAGGTTGCTTAGGGTTAGGGTTAGGGTTAGGGTGAGGGTTAGGGTATGGCTTAGGGTACGTGTTCGGGGAGGGGTTCGGGTAGGGCGTAGGGTATGGGTTAGGGTTAGGTTTAGGGTTAGTGTTAGGGTTAGGGCTCGGTTAAGGGTACGGGTTAGGATTAGGGTACGCGTTAGTGTTAGGGTAGGGGTTAGGGTTAGGGTACGCGTTAGGGTGAGGGTAGTTATTAAACCTATCACACTCTCTAGATACACCTTAGCACATAAAGGAATATTATTTGGGGGTCCAGCCATGGAGAAGAGTTTAGACACGAGGAGAAGATAAGGAACACACCCATTATCAAGAAATCACATTAGGATTCTCTTTTTAACCTGTTCCTTAAAACACTAGTGCTTAGGAAATCTATTGGAGGCAGAAGCCGTCAAGGGTAGCTTACGGTTAGGTTTAGGGTTAGGGTGAGGGGTAGGGTACGGCTTAGGGTACGGGTTCAGGGAGGGGTTCGGGTAGGGCGTAGCGTATGGGTTAGGGTTAGGGTTAGGGTTAGTGTTAGGGTTAGGGGTCGGTTAGGGTACGGGTTAAGATTAGGGTACGCGTTAGGGTTAGGGTAGGGGTTAGGGTTAGGGTACGCGTTACGGTGAGGGTAGTTATTAAACCTATCCCACTCGCTAGATACCCCTTAGCACGTAAAGGAATATTATTTGGGGGTCCAGCCATGGAGAAGAGTTTAGACACGAGGAGAAGATAAGGAACACACCCATTATCAAGAAATCACATTAGGATTCTCTTTTTAACCTGTTCCTTAAAACACTAGTGCTTAGGAAGTCTATTGGTGGCAGAAGCAGTCAAGGGTAGCATAGGGTTAGGGTTAGGGTTAGGGTGAGGGTTAGGGTACGGCTTAGGGTACGGGTTCGGGGAGGGGTTCGGGTAGGGCGAAGGATATGCGTTAGGGTTAGGGTTAGGTCTAGTGTTAGGTTTAGGGCTCGGTTTAGGGTACGGGTTAGGATTAGGGTACGCGTTAGGGTTAGGATAGGGGTTGGGTTAGTGTACGCATTAGGGTGAGGGTAGTTATTAAACCTATCCCACTCTCTAGATACCCCTTAGTACGTAAAGGAATATTATTTGGGGGTCCAGCCATGGAGAAGAGTTTAGACACTAGGAGAAGATAAGGAACACACCCATTATCAAGAAATGACATTAGGATTCTCTTTTTAACCTGTTCCTTAAAACACTAGTGCTTTGGAAATGTATTGGAGGCAGAAGCAATCAAGGGTAGCTTAGGGTTAGGGTTAGGGTTAGGGTGAGGGTTAGGGTACGGCTTAGGTTACGGGTTCGGGGAGGGGTTCGGGTAGGACGTAGGGTATGGTTTAGGGATAGGGTTAGGGTTAGTGTTAGGGTTAGGGCTCGGTTTAGTGTACGGGTTAGGATTAGGGTACGCGTTAGGGTTAGGGTAGGGGTTAGGGTTAGGGTACGCGATAGGGTGAGGTTAGTTATTAAACCTATCCCACTCTCTAGATACCCCTTAGCACGTAAAGGAATATTATTTGGGGGTCCAGCCATGGAGAAGAGGTTAGACACTAGGAGAAGATAAGGAACACACCCATTATCAAGAAATCACATTAGGATTCTCTTTTAAACCTGTTCCTTAAAACACTAGTGCTTAGGAAATCTATTGGAGGCAGAAGCAGTCAAGGGAAGCTTAGTGTTAGGGTTAGGGTGAGGGTTAGGGTACGGCTTAGGGTACGGTTCGGGGAGGGGTTCGGGTAGGGCGTAGGGTATGGGTTAGGGTTAGGGTTAGGTTTAGTGTTAGGGTTAGGGCTCGGTTTAGGGTACGGGTTAGGATTAGGGTACGCGTTAGGGTTAGGGTAGGGGTTAGGGTTAGGGTACGCTTTAGGGTGAGGGTAGTTATTAAAACTATCCCACTCTCTAGATACCCCTTAGCACGTAAAGGAATATTATTTGGGGGTCCAGCCATGGAGAAGAGTTTAGATACTAGGAGAAGATAAGGAACACACCCATTATCAAGAAATCACAATATGATTCTCTTTTTAAACTGTTCCTTAAAACACTAGTGCTTAGGAAATCTATTGCAGGCAGAAGCCGTCAAGGGTAGCTTAGGGTTAGGGTTAGGGTTAGGGTGAGAGTTAGGGTACGGCTTAGGGTACGGGTTCGAGGAGGGGTTCGGGTAGGGCGTAGGGTATGGGTTAGGGTTAGGGTTAGGGTTAGTGTTAGGGTTAGGGCTCGGTTTAGGGTACGGGTTAGGATTAGGGTACGCGTTAGGGTTAGGGTAGGGGTTAGGGTTAGGGTACGCGATAGGGTGAGGGTAGTTATTAAACCTATCACACTCTCTACATACACCTTAGCACGTAAAGGAATATTATTTGGGGGTCCAGCCATGGAGAAGAGTTTAGACACTAGGAGAAGATAAGGAACACACCCATTATCACGAAATCACATTAGGATTCTCTTTTTAACCTGTTCCTTAAAACACTAGTGCTTAGGAAATCTATTGGAGGCAGAAGCAGTCAAGGTTGCTTAGGGTTAGGGTTAGGGTTAGGGTGAGGGTTAGGGTATGGCTTAGGGTACGTGTTCGGGGAGGGGTTCGGGTAGGGCGTAGGGTATGGGTTAGGGTTAGGTTTAGGGTTAGTGTTAGGGTTAGGGCTCGGTTTAGGGTACGGGTTAGGATTAGGGTACGCGTTAGTGTTAGGGTAGGGGTTAGGGTTAGGGTACGCGTTAGGGTGAGGGTAGTTATTAAACCTATCACACTCTCTAGATACACCTTAGCACATAAAGGAATATTATTTGGGGGTCCAGCCATGGAGAAGAGTTTAGACACGAGGAGAAGATAAGGAACACACCCATTATCAAGAAATCACATTAGGATTCTCTTTTTAACCTGTTCCTTAAAACACTAGTGCTTAGGAAATCTATTGGAGGCAGAAGCCGTCAAGGGTAGCTTAGGGTTAGGTTTAGGGTTAGGGTGAGGGGTAGGGTACGGCTTAGGGTACGAGTTTAGGGAGGGGTTCGGGTAGGGCGTAGGGTATGGGTTAGGGTTAGGGTTAGGGTTATTGTTAGGGTTAGGGGTCGGTTAGGGTACGGGTTAAGATTAGGGTACGCGTTAGGGTTAGGGTAGGGGTTAGGGTTAGGGTACGCGTTAGGGTGAGGGTAGTTATTAAACCTATCCCACTCTCTAGATACCCCTTAGCACGTAAAGGAATATTATTTGGGGGTCCAGCCATGGAGAAGAGTTTAGACACGAGGAGAAGATAAGGAACACACCCATTATCAAGAAATCACATTAGGATTCTCTTTTTAACATGTTCCTTAAAACACTAGTGCTTAGGAAGTCTATTGGAGGCAGAAGGAGTCAAGGGTAGCATAGGGTTAGGGTTAGGGTTAGGGTGAGGGTTAGGGTTCGGCTTAGGGTACGGGTTCGGGGAGGGGTTCGGGTAGGGCGAAGGGTATGCGTTAGGGTTAGGATTAGGTCTAGGGTTAGGTTTAGGGCTCGGTTTAGGGTACGGGTTAGGATTAGGGTACGCGTTAGGGTTAGGGTAGGGGTTGGGTTAGTGTACGCATTAGGGTGAGGGTAGTTATTAAACCTATCCCACTCTCTAGATACCCCTTAGTACGTAAAGGAATATTATTTGGGGGTCCAGCCATGGAGAAGAGTTTAGACACTAGGAGAAGATAAGGAACACACCCATTATCAAGAAATGACATTAGGATTCTCTTTTTAACCTGTTCCTTAAAACACTAGTGCTTTGGAAATCTATTGGAGGCAGAAGCAATCAAGGGTAGCTTAGGGTTAGGGTTAGGGTTAGGGTGAGGGTTAGGGTACGGCTTAGGTTACGGGTTCGGGGAGGGGTTCGGGTAGGACGTAGGGTATGGGTTAGGGATAGGGTTAGGGTTAGTGTTAGGGTTAGGGCTCGGTTTAGGGTACGGGTTAGGATTAGGGTACGCGTTAGGGTTAGGGTAGGGGTTAGGGTTAGGGTACGCGATAGGGTGAGGTTAGTTATTAAACCTATCCCACTCTCTAGATACCCCTTAGCACGTAAAGGAATATTATTTGGGGGTCCAGCCATGGAGAAGAGGTTAGACACTAGGAGAAGATAAGGAACACACCCATTATCAAGAAAACACATTAGGATTCTCTTTTAAACCTGTTCCTTAAAACACTAGTGCTTAGGAAATCTATTGGAGGCAGAAGCAGTCAAGGGTAGCTTAGGGTTAGGGTTAGGGTTAGGGTGAGGGTTAGGGTACGGCTTAGGGTACGGTTCGGGGAGGGGTTCGGGTAGGGCGTAGGGTATGGGTTAGGGTTAGGGTTAGGGTTAGTGTTAGGGTTAGGGCTCGGTTTAGGGTACGGGTTAGGATTAGGGTACGCGTTAGGGTTAGGGTAGGGGTTAGGGTTAGGGTACGCTTTAGGGTGAGGGTAGTTATTAAAACTATCCCACTCTCTAGATACCCCTTAGCACGTAAAGGAATATTATTTGGGGGTCCAGCCATGGAGAAGAGTTTAGATACTAGGAGAAGATAAGGAACACACCCATTATCAAGAAATCACAATATGATTCTCTTTTTAAACTGTTCCTTAAAACACTAGTGCTTAGGAAATCTATTGCAGGCAGAAGCCGTCAAGGGTAGCTTAGGGTTAGGGTTAGGGTTAGGGTGAGGGTTAGGGTACGGCTTAGGCTACGGGTTCGAGGAGGGGTTCGGGTAGGGCGTAGGGTATGGGTTAGGGTTAGGGTTAGGGGTAGTGTTAGGGTTAGGGCTCGGTTTAGGGTACGGGTTAGGATTAGGGTACGCGTTAGGGTTAGGGTAGGGGTTAGGGTTAGGGTACGCGATAGGGTGAGGGTAGTTATTAAACCTATCACACTCTCTACATACCCCTTAGCACGTAAAGGAATATTATTTGGGGGTCCAGCCATGGAGAAGAGTTTAGACACTAGGAGAAGATAAGGAACACACCCATTATCACGAAATCACATTAGGATTCTCTTTTTAACCTGTTCCTTAAAACACTAGTGCTTAGGAAATCTATTGGAGGCAGAAGCAGTCAAGGTTGCTTAGGGTTAGGGTTAGGGTTAGGGTGAGGGTTAGGGTATGGCTTAGGGTACGTGTTCGGGGAGGGGTTCGGGTAGGGCGTAGGGTATGGGTTAGGGTTAGGTTTAGGGTTAGTGTTAGGGTTAGGGCTCGGTTTAGGGTACGGGTTAGGATTAGGGTACGCGTTAGTGTTAGGGTAGGGGTTAGGGTTAAGGTACGCGTTAGGGTGAGGGTAGTTATTAAACCTATCTCACTCTCTAGATACACCTTAGCACATAAAGGAATATTATTTGGGGGTCCAGCCATGGAGAAGAGTTTAGACACGAGGAGAAGATAAGGAACACACCCATTATCAAGAAATCACATTAGGATTCTCTTTTTAACCTGTTCCTTAAAACACTAGTGCTTAGGAAATCTATTGGAGGCAGAAGCCGTCAAGGGTAGCTTAGGGTTAGGTTTAGGGTTAGGGTGAGGGGTAGGGTACGGCTTAGGGTACGGGTTTAGGGAGGGGTTCGGATAGGGCGTAGGGTATGGGTTAGGGTTAGGGTTAGGGTTATTGTTAGGGTTAGGGGTCGGTTAGGGTACGGGTTAAGATTAGGGTACGCGTTAGGGTTAGGGTAGGGGTTAGGGTTAGGGTACGCGTTAGGGTGAGGGTAGTTATTAAACCTATCCCACTCTCTGGATACCCCTTAGCACGTAAAGGAATATTATTTGGGGGTCCAGCCATGGAGAAGAGTTTAGACACGAGGAGAAGATAAGGAACACACCCATTATCAAGAAATCACATTAGGATTCTCTTTTTAACCTGTTCCTTAAAACACTAGTGCTTAGGAAGTCTATTGGAGGCAGAAGGAGTCAAGGGTAGCATAGGGTTAGGGTTAGGGTTAGGGTGAGGGTTAGGGTACGGCTTAGGGTACGGGTTCGGGGAGGGGTTCGGGTAGGGCGAAGGGTATGCGTTAGGGTTAGGGTTAGGTCTAGTGTTAGGTTTAGGGCTCGGTTTAGGGTACGGGTTAGGATTAGGGTACGCGTTAGGGTTAGGGTAGGGGTTGGGTTAGTGTACGCATTAGGGTGAGGGTAGTTATTAAACCTATCCCACTCTCTAGATACCCCTTAGTACGTAAAGGAATATTATTTGGGGGTCCAGCCATGGAGAAGAGTTTAGACACTAGGAGAATATAAGGAACACACCCATTATCAAGAAATGACATTAGGATTCTCTTTTTAACCTGTTCCTTAAAACACTAGTGCTTTGGAAATCTATTGGAGGCAGAAGCAATCAAGGGTAGCTTAGGGTTAGGGTTAGGGTTAGGGTGAGGGTTAGGGTACGGCTTAGGTTACGGGTTCGGGGAGGGGTTCGGGTAGGACGTAGGGTATGGGTTAGGGATAGGGTTAGGGTTAGTGTTAGGGTTAGGGCTCGGTTTAGGGTACGGGTTAGGATTAGGGTACGCGTTAGGGTTAGGGTAGGGGTTAGGGTTAGGGTACGCGATAGGGTGAGGTTAGTTATTAAACCTATCCCACTCTCTAGATACCCCTTAGCACGTAAAGGAATATTATTTGGGGGTCCAGCCATGGAGAAGAGGTTAGACACTAGGAGAAGATAAGGAACACACCCATTATCAAGAAATCACATTAGGATTCTCTTTTAAACCTGTTCCTTAAAACACTAGTGCTTAGGAAATCTATTGGAGGCAGAAGCAGTCAAGGGTAGCTTAGGGTTAGGGTTAGGGTTAGGGTGAGGGTTAGGGTACGGCTTAGGGTACGGTTCGGGGAGGGGTTCGGGTAGGGCGGAGGGTATGGGTTAGGGTTAGGGTTAGGGTTAGTGTTAGGGTTAGGGCTCGGTTTAGGGTACGGGTTAGGATTAGGGTACGCGTTAGGGTTAGGGTAGGGGTTAGGGTTAGGGTACGATTTAGGGTGAGGGTAGTTATTAAACCTATCCCACTCTCTAGATACCCCTTAGCACGTAAAGGAATATTATTTGGGGGTCCAGCCATGGAGAAGAGTTTAGACACGAGGAGAAGATAAGGAACACACCCATTATCAAGAAATCACATTAGGATTCTCTTTTTAACCTGTTCCTTAAAACACTAGTGCTTAGGAAGTCTATTGGAGGCAGAAGGAGTCAAGGGTAGCATAGGGTTAGGGTTAGGGTTAGGGTGAGGGTTAGGGTACGGCTTAGGGTACGGGTTCGAGGAGGGGTTCGGGTAGGGCGTAGGGTATGCGTTAGGGTTAGGGTTAGGGGTAGTGTTAGGGTTAGGGCTCGGTTTAGGGTACGGGTTAGGATTAGGGTACGCGTTAGGGTTAGGGTAGGGGTTGGGTTAGTGTACGCATTAGGGTGAGGGTAGTTATTAAACCTATCCCACTCTCTAGATACCCCTTAGTACGTAAAGGAATATTATTTGGGGGTCCAGCCATGGAGAAGAGTTTAGACACTAGGAGAAGATAAGGAACACACCCATTATCAAGAAATGACATTAGGATTCTCTTTTTAACCTGTTCCTTAAAACACTAGTGCTTTGGAAATCTATTGGAGGCAGAAGCAATCAAGGGTAGCTTAGGGTTAGGGTTAGGGTTAGGGTGAGGGTTAGGGTACGGCTTAGGTTACGGGTTCGGGGAGGGGTTCGGGTAGGACGTAGGGTATGGGTTAGGGATAGGGTTAGGGTTAGTGTTAGGGTTAGGGCTCGGTTTAGGGTACGGGTTAGGATTAGGGTACGCGTTAGGGTTAGGGTAGGGGTTAGGGTTAGGGTACGCGATAGGGTGAGGTTAGTTATTAAACCTATCCCACTCTCTAGATACCCCTTAGCACGTAAAGGAATATTATTTGGGGGTCCAGCCATGGAGAAGAGGTTAGACACTAGGAGAAGATAAGGAACACACCCATTATCAAGAAATCACATTAGGATTCTCTTTTAAACCTGTTCCTTAAAACACTAGTGCTTAGGAAATCTATTGGAGGCAGAAGCAGTCAAGGGTAGCTTAGGGTTAGGGTTAGGGTTAGGGTGAGGGTTAGGGTACGGCTTAGGGTACGGTTCGGAGAGGGGTTCGGGTAGGGCGTAGGGTATGGGTTAGGGTTAGGGTTAGGGTTAGGGCTCGGTTTAGGGTACGGGTTAGGATTAGGGTACGGGTTAGGGTTAGGGTAGGGGTTAGGGTTAGGGTACGCGATAGGGTGAGGGTAGTTTTTAAACCTATCACACTCTCTACATACACCTTAGCACGTAAAGGAATATTATTTGGGGGTCCAGCCATGGAGAAGAGTTTAGACACTAGGAGAAGATAAGGAACACACCCATTATCACGAAATCACATTAGGATTCTCTTTTTAACCTGTTCCTTAAAACACTAGTGCTTAGGAAATCTATTGGAGGCAGAAGCAGTCAAGGTTGCTTAGGGTTAGGGTTAGGGTTAGGGTGAGGGTTAGGGTATGGCTTAGGGTACGTGTTCGGGGAGGGGTTCGGGTAGGGCGTAGGGTATGGGTTAGGGTTAGGTTTAGGGTTAGTGTTAGGGTTAGGGCTCGGTTTAGGGTACGGGTTAGGATTAGGGTACGCGTTAGTGTTACGGTAGGGGTTAGGGTTAGGGTACGCGTTAGGGTGAGGGTAGTTATTAAACCTATCACACTCTCTAGATACACCTTAGCACATAAAGGAATATTATTTGGGGGTCCAGCCATGGAGAAGAGTTTAGACACGAGGAGAAGATAAGGAACACACCCATTATCAAGAAATCACATTAGGATTCTCTTTTTAACCTGTTCCTTAAAACACTAGTGCTTAGGAATTCTATTGGGGGCAGAAGCAGTCAAGGGTAGCATAGGGTTAGGGTTAGGGTTAGGGTGAGGATTAGGGTACGGCTTAGGTTACGGGTTCGGGGAGGGGTTCGGGTAGGGCGTAGGGTATGGGTTAGGGATAGGGTTAGGGTTAGTGTTAGGGTTAGGGCTCGGTTTAGGGTACGGGTTAGGATTAGGGTACGCGTAAGGGTTAGGGTAGGGGTTAGGGTTAGGGTAAGCGATAGGGTGAGGTTAGTTATTAAACCTATCCCACTCTCTAGATAACCCTTAGCACGTAAAGGAATATTATTTGGGGGTCCAGCCATGGAGAAGAGGTTAGACACTAGGAGAAGATAAGGAACACACCCATTATCAAGAAATCACATTAGGATTCTCTTTTAAACCTGTTCCTTAAAACACTAGTGCTTAGGAAATCTATTGGAGGCAGAAGCAGTCAAGGGTAGCTTAGGGTTAGGGTTAGGGTTACGGTGAGGGTTAGGGTATGGCTTAGGGTACGGTTCGGGGAGTGGTTCGGGTAGGGCGTAGGGTATGGGTTAGGGTTAGGGTTAGGGTTAGTGTTAGAGTTAGGGCTCGGTTTAGGGTACGGGTTAGGATTAGGGTACGCGTTAGGGTTAGGGTAGGGGTTAGGGTTAGGGTACGATTTAGGGTGAGGGTAGTTATTAAAACTATCCCACTCTCTAGATACCCCTTAGCACGTAAAGGAATATTATTTGGGGGTCCAGCCATGGAGAAGAGTTTAGATACTAGGAGAAGATAAGGAACACACCCATTATCAAGAAATCACAATATGATTCTCTTTTTAAACTGTTCCTTAAAACACTAGTGCTTAGGAAATCTATTGCAGGCAGAAGCCGTCAAGGGTAGCTTAGGGTTAGGGTTAGGGTTAGGGTGAGGGTTAGGGTACGGCTTAGGGTACGGGTTCGAGGAGGGGTTCGGGTAGGGCGTAGGGTATGGGTTAGGGTTAGGGTTAGGGGTAGTGTTAGGTTTAGGGCTCGGTTTAGGGTACGGGTTAGGATTAGGGTACGCGTTAGGGTTAGGGTAGGGGTTAGGGTTAGGGTACGCGATAGGGTGAGGGTAGTTATTAAACCTATCACACTCTCTACATACACCTTAGCACATAAAGGAATATTATTTGGGGGTCCAGCCATGGAGAAGAGTTTAGACACTAGGAGAAGATAAGGAACACACCCATTATAACGAAATCACATTAGGATTCTCTTTTTAACCTGTTCCTTAAAACACTAGTGCTTAGGAAATCTATTGGAGGCAGAAGCAGTCAAGGGTAGCTTAGGGTTAGGGTTAGGGTTAGGGTGAGGGTTAGGGTATGGCTTAGGGTACGGGTTCGGGGAGGGGTTCGGGTAATGCGTAGGGTATGGGTTAGGGTTAGGGTTAGGGCTAGTGTTAGGTTTAGGGTACAGGTTAGGATTAGGGTACGCGTTAGGTTTAGGGTATGGGTTAGGGTTAGGGTACGCGTTATGGTGAGGGTAGTTATTAAACCTATCCCACTCTCTAGATACCCCTTAGCACGTAAAGGAATATTATTTGTGGGTCCAGCCATGGAGAAGAGTTTAGACACTAGGAGAAGATAAGGAACACACCCATTATAACGAAATCACATTAGGATTCTCTTTTTAACCTGTTCCTTAAAACACTAGTGCTTAGGAAATCTATTGGAGGCAGAAGCAGTCAAGGGTAGCTTAGGGTTAGGGTTAGGGTTAGGGAGAGGGTTAGGGTACGGCTTAGGGTATGGGTTTGGGGAGGGGTTCCGGTAGGGCGTAGGGTATGGGTTAGGGTTAGGGTTAGGGTTAGGGTTAGGGCTCGGTTTAGGTTACGGGTTAGGATTAGGGTACGCGTTAGGGTTAGGGTAGGGGTTAGGGTTAGGGTACGCGTTAGGGTGAGGGTAGTTATTAAACCTATCACACTCTCTAGATACACCTTAGCACGTAAAGGAATATTATTTGGGGGTCCAGCCATGGAGAAGAGTTTAGACACGAGGAGAAGATAAGGAACACACCCATTATGAAGAAATCACATTAGGATTCTCTTTTTAACCTGTTCCTTAAAACACTAGTGCTTAGGAAATCTATTGGAGGCAGAAGCCGTCAAGGGTAGCTTAGGGTTAGGGTTAGGGTTAGGGTATGGCTTAGGGTACGGGTTCAGGGAGGGGTTCGGGTAGGGCGTAGGGTATGGGTTAGGGTTAGGGTTAGGGTTAGTGTTAGGGTTAGGGCTCGGTTTAGGGTACGGGTTAGGATTAGGGTACGGGTTAGGGTTAGGGTAGGGGTTAGGGTACGCGATAGGGTGAGGTTAGTTATTAAACCTATCCCACTCTCTAGATACCCCTTAGCACGTAAAGGAATATTATTTGGGGGTCCAGCCATGGAGAAGAGTTTAGACACTAGGAGAAGATAAGGAACACACCCATTATCAAGAAATCACATTAGGATTCTCTTTTTTACCTGTTCCTTAAAACACTAGTGCTTAGGAAATCTATTGGAGGCAGTAGCAGTCAAGGGTAGCTTAGGGTTAGGGTTAGGGTTAGGGTGAGGGTTAGGGTATGGCTTAGGGTACGGGTTCGGGTAGGGGTTCGGGTAGGGCGTAGGGTATGGGTTAGGGTTAGGGTTAGGGTTAGGGCTCGGTTTAGGGTACGGGTTAGGATTAGGGTACGCGTTAGGGTTACGGTAGGGGTTAGGGTTAGGGTACGCGTTAGGGTGAGGGTAGTTATTAAACCTATCCCACTCTCTAGATACCCCTTAGCACGTAAAGGAATATTATTTGGGGGTCCAGCCATGGAGAAGAGGTTAGACACTAGGAGAAGATAAGGAACACACCCATTATCAAGAAATCACATTAGGATTCTCTTTTAAACCTGTTCCTTAAAACACTAGTGCTTAGGAAATCTATTGGAGGCAGAAGCAGTCAAGGGTAGCTTAGGGTTAGGGTTAGGGTTAGGGTGAGGGTTAGGGTACGGCTTAGGTAACGGTTCGGGGAGGGCTTCGGGTAGGGCGTAGGGTATGGGTTAGGGTTAGGGTTAGGGTTAGTGTTAGGGTTAGGGCTCGGTTTAGGGTACGGGTTAGGATTAGGGTACGCGTTAGGGTTAGGGTAGGGGTTAGGGTTAGGGTACGCTTTAGGGTGAGGGTAGTTATTAAAACTATCCCACTCTCTAGATACCCCTTAGCACGTAAAGGAATATAATTTGGGGGTCCAGCCATGGAGAAGAGTTTAGATACTAGGAGAAGATAAGGAACACACCCATTATCAAGAAATCACAATATGATTCTCTTTTTAAACTGTTCCTTAAAACACTAGTGCTTAGGAAATCTATTGCAGGCAGAAGCCGTCAAGGGTAGCTTAGGGTTAGGGTTAGGGTTAGGGTGAGGGTTAGGGTACGGCTTAGGGTACGGGTTCGGGGAGGGGTTCGGGTAGGGCGTAGGGTATGGGTTAGGGTTAGGTTTAGGGTTAGTGTTAGGCTTAGGGCTCGGTTTAGGGTACGGGTTAGGATTAGGGTACGCGTTAGGGTTAGGGTATGGGTTAGGGTTAGGGTACGCGATAGGGTGAGGGTAGTTATTAAACCTATCACACTCTCTACATACACCTTAGCACGTAAAGGAATATTATTTGGGGGTCCAGCCATGGAGAAGAGTTTAGACACTAGGAGAAGATAAGGAACACACCCATTATCAAGAAATCACATTAGGATTCTCTTTTTAACCTGTTCCTGAAAACACTAGTGCTTAGGAAATCTATTGGAGGCAGAAGCAGTCAAGGGTAGGTTAGGGATAGGGTTAGGGTTAGGGTGAGGATTAGGGTAAGGCTTAGGGTACGGGTTCGGGGAGGGGTTCGGGTAGGGCGTAGGGTATGTGTTAGGGTTAGGGTTAGGGCTAGTGTTAGGGTTAGGGCTCGGTTTAGGGTACGGGTTAAGATTAGGGTACGCGTTAGTGTTAGGGTAGGGGTTAGGGTTAGTGTACGCATTAGGGTGAGGGTAGTTATTAAACCTATCCCACTCTCTAGATACCCCTTAGCACGTAAAGGAATATTATTTGGGGGTCCAGCCATGGAGAAGAGTTTACACACTAGGAGAAGATAAGGAACACACCCATTATCAAGAAATCACATTAGGATTCTCTTTTTAACCTGTTCCTTAAAACACTAGTGCTTAGGAAATCTATTGGAGGCAGAAGCCGTCAAGGGTAGCTTAGGGTTAGAGTTAGGGATAGGGTGAGGGTTAGGGTATGGCTTAGGGTACGGGTTCGGAGAGGGGTTCGGATAGGGCGTAGGGTATGTGTTAGGGTTAGGGTTAGGGTTAGTGTTAGGGTTAGGGCTCGGTTTAGGGTACGGGTTAGGATTAGGGTATGCGTTAGTGTTAGGGTAGGGGTTAGGGTTAGGGTACGCGTTAGGGTGAGGGTAGTTATTAAACCTATCCCACTCTCTAGATACCCCTTAGCACGTAAAGGAATATTATTTGTGGGTCCAGCCATGGAGAAGAGTTTAGACACTAGGAGAAGATAAGGAACACACCCATTATCAAGAAATCACATTAGGATTCTCTTTTTAACCTGTTCCTTAAAACACTAGTGCTTAGGAAATCTATTGGAGGCAGAAGCAGTCAAGGGTAGCTTAGGGTTAGGGTTAGGGTTAGGGAGAGGGTTAGGGTACGGCTTAGGGTATGGGTTCGGGGAGGGGTTCGGGTAGGGCGTAGGGTATGGGTTAGGGTTAGGGTTAGGGTTAGGGCTCGGTGTAGGTTACGGGTTAGGATTAGGGTACGCGTTAGGGTTAGGGTAGGGGTTAGGGTTAGGGTACGCGTTAGGGTGAGGGTAGCTATTAAACCTATCACACTCTCTAGATACCCCTTAGCACGTAAAGGAATATTATTTGGGGGTCCAGCCATGGAGAAGAGTTTAGACACGAGGAGAAGATAAGGAACACACCCATTATGAAGAAATCACATTAGGATTCTCTTTTTAACTTGTTCCTTAAAACACTAGTGCTTAGGAAATCTATTGGAGGCAGAAGCCGTCAAGGGTAGCTTAGGGTTAGGGTTAGGGTTAGGGTATGGCTTAGGGTACGGGTTCGGGGAGGGGTTCGGGTAGGGCGTAGGGTATGGGTTAGGGTTAGGGTTAGGGTTAGTGTTAGGGTTAGGGCTCGGTTTAGGGTACGGGTTAGGATTAGGGTACGGGTTAGGGTTAGGGTAGGGGTTAGGGTTAGGGTACGCGATAGGGTGAGGTTAGTTATTAAACCTATCCCACTCTCTAGATAACGCTTAGCACGTAAAGGAATATTATTTGGGGGTCCAGCCATGGAGAAGAGTTTAGACACTAGGAGAAGATAAGGAACACACCCATTATAACGAAATCACATTAGGATTCTCTTTTTAACCTGTTCCTTAAACCACTAGTGCTTAGGAAATCTATTGGAGGCAGAAGCAGTTAAGGGTAGCTTAGGGTTAGGGTTAGGGTTAGGGTGAGGGTTAGAGTATGGCTTAGGGTACGGGTTCGGGGAGGGGTTCGGGTAGGGCGTAGGGTATGGGTTAGGGTTAGGGTTAGTGTTAGTGTTAGGGTTAGGGCTCGATTTAGGGTACGGGTTAGGATTAGGGTACGCGTTAGGGTTAGGGTAGGGGTTAGGGTTAGGGTACGCGTTAGGGTGAGGGTAGTTATTAAACCTATCTCACTCTCTAGATACCCCTTAGCACGTAAAGGAATATTATTTGGGGGTCCAGCCATGGAGAAGAGTTTAGACACGAGGAGAAGATAAGGAACACACCCATTATCAAGAAATCACATTAGGATTCTCTTTTTAACCTGTTCCTGAAAACACTAGTGCTTAGGAAATCTATTGGAGGCAGAAGCAGTCAAGGGTAACATAGGGTTAGGGTTAGGGTTAGGGTGAGGATTAGGGTACGGCTTAGGGTACGGGTTCGGGGAGGGGTTCGGGTAGGGCGTAGGGTATGTGTTAGGGTTAGGGTTAGGGCTAGTGTTAGGTTTAGTGCTCGGTTTAGGGTACGGGTTAGGATTAGGGTACGCGTTTGTGTTAGGGTAGGGGTTAGGGTTAGTGTACGCATTAGGGTGAGGGTAGTTATTAAACCTATCCCACTCTCTAGATACCCCTTAGCACGTAAAGGAATATTATTTGGGGGTCCAGCCATGGAGAAGAGTTTACACACTAGGAGAAGATAAGGAACACACCCATTATCAAGAAATCACATTAGGATTCTCTTTTTAACCTGTTCCTTAAAACACTAGAGCTTAGGAAATCTATTGGAGGCAGAAGCCGTCAAGGGTAGCTTAGGGTTAGGGTTAGGGATAGGGTGAGGGTTAGGGTTTGGCTTAGGGTACGGGTTCGGGGAGGGGTTCGGGTAGGGCGTATGGTATGGGTTAGGGTTAGGGTTAGGGTTAGTGTTAGGTTTAGGGCTCGGTTTAGGGTACGGGTTAGGATTAGGGTACGCGTTAGTGTTAGGGTAGGGGTTAGGGTTAGGGTACGCGATAGGGTGAGGGTAGTTATTAAACCTATCACACTCTCTACATACACCTTAGCACGTAAAGGAATATTATTTGGGGGTCCAGCCATGGAGAAGAGTTTAGACACTAGGAGAAGATAAGGAACACACCCATTATCAAGAAATCACATTAGGATTCTCTTTTTAACCTGTTCCTGAAAACACTAGTCCTTAGGAAATCTATTGGAGGCAGAAGCAGTCAAGGGTAGCTTAGGGTTAGGGTTAGGGTTAGGGTGAGGATTAGGGTACGGCTTAGGGTACGGGTTCGGGGAGGGGTTCGGGTAGGGCGTAGGGTATGTGTTAGGGTTAGGGTTAGGGCTAGTGTTAGGGTTAGGGCTCGGTTTAGGGTACGGGTTAGGATTAGGGTACGCGTTAGTGTTAGGGTAGGGGTTAGGGTTAGTGTACGCATTAGGGTGAGGGTAGTTATTAAACCTATCCCACTCTCTAGATACCCCTTAGCACGTAAAGGAATATTATTTGGGGGTCCAGCCATGGAGAAGAGTTTAGACACTAGGAGAAGATAAGGAACACACCCATTATCACGAAATCACATTAGGATTTTCTTTTTAACCTGTTCCTTAAAACACTAGTGCTTAGGAAATCTATTGGAGGCAGAAGCAGTCAAGGGTAGCTTAGGGTTAGGGTTAGGGTTAGGGTGAGGGTTAGGGTATGGCTTAGGGTACGTGTTCGGGGAGGGGTTCGGGTAGGGCGTAGGGTATGGGTTAGGGTTAGGGTTAGGGTTAGTGTTAGGGTTAGGGGTCGGTTAGGGTACGGGTTAAGATTAGGGTACGCGTTAGGGTTAGGGTAGGGGTTAGGGTTAGGGTACGCGTTAGGGTGAGGGTAGTTATTAAACCTATCCCACTCTCTAGATACCCCTTAGCATGTAAAGGAATATTATTTGGGGGTCCAGCCATGGAGAAGAGTTTAGACACGAGGAGAAGATAAGGAACACACCCATTATCAAGAAATCACATTAGGATTCTCTTTTTAACCTGTTCCTTAAAACACTAGTGCTTAGGAAGTCTATTGGAGGCAGAAGCAGTCAAGGGTAGCATAGGGTTAGGGTTAGGGTGAGGGTTAGGGTACGGCTTAGGGTACGGGTTCGGGGAGGGGTTCGGGTAGGGCGAAGGGTATGCGTTAGGGTTAGGGTTAGGTCTAGTGTTAGGGTTAGGGCTCGGTTTAGGGTACGGGTTAGGATTAGGGTACGCGTTAGGGTTAGGGTAGGGGTTGGGTTAGTGTACGCATTAGGGTGAGGGTAGTTATTAAACCTATCCCACTCTCTAGATACCCCTTAGTACGTAAAGGAATATTATTTGGGGGTCCAGCCATGGAGAAGAGTTTAGACACTAGGAGAAGATAAGGAACACACCCATTATCAAGAAATGACATTAGGATTCTCTTTTTAACCTGTTCCTTAAAACACTAGTGTTTTGGAAATCTATTGGAGGCAGAGGCAGTCAAGGGTAGCTTAGGGTTAGGGTTAGGGTGAGGGTTAGGGTATGGCTTAGGGTACGGGTTCGGGTAGGGGTTCGTGTAGGGCGTAGGGTATGGGTTAGGGTTAGGGTTAGGGTTAGGGTTAGGCTTAGGGTTAGTGTTAGGGTTAGGGCTCGGTTTAGGGTACGGGTTAGGATTAGGGTACGCGTTAGGGTTAGGGTAGGGGTTAGGGTTAGGTTACGCGTTAGGTTGAGGGTAGTTATTAAACCTCTCCCTCTCTCTAGATACCCCTTAGCACGTAAAGGAATATTATTTGGGGGTCCAGCCATGGAGAAGAGTTTAGACACTAGGAGAATATAAGGAACACACCCATTATCAAGAAATCACATTAGGATTCTCTTTTTAACCTGTTCCTTAAAACACTAGTGCTTAGGAAATCTATTGGAGTCAGAGGCAGTCAAGGGTAGCTTAGGGTTAGGGTTAGGGTGAGGGTTAGGGTATGGCTTAGGGTACGGGTTCGGGTAGGGGTTCGTGTAGGGCGTAGGGTATGGGTTAGGGTTAGTGTTAGGGTTAGGGCTCGGTTTAGGGTACGGGTTAGGATTAGGGTACGCGTTAGGGTTACGGTAGGGGTAAGGGTTAGGGTACGCGTTAGGGTGAGGGTAGTTATTAAACCTATCCCACTCTCTAGATACCCCTTAGCACTTAAAGGAATATTATTTGGGGGTCCAGCCATGGAGAAGAGGTTAGACACTAGGAGAAGATAAGGAACACACCCATTATCAAGAAATCACATTAGGATTCTCTTTTAAACCTGTTCCTTAAAACACTAGTGCTTAGGAAATCTATTGGAGGCAGAAGCAGTCAAGGGTAGCTTAGGGTTAGGGTTAGGGTTAGGGTGAGGGTTAGGGTACGGCTTAGGGTACGGTTCGGGGAGGGGTTCGGGTAGGGCGTAGGGTATGGGTTAGGGTTAGGGTTAGGGTTAGTGTTAGGGTTAGGGCTCGATTTAGGGTACGGGTTAGGATTAGGGTACGCGTTAGGGTTAGGGTAGGGGTTAGGGTTAGGGTACGCTTTAGGGTGAGGGTAGTTATTAAAACTATCCCACTCTCTAGATACCACTTAGCACGTAAAGGAATATTATTTGGGGGTCCAGCCATGGAGAAGAGTTTAGATACTAGGAGAAGATAAGGAACACACCCATTATCAAGAAATCACAATATGATTCTCTTTTTAAACTGTTCCTTAAAACACTAGTGCTTAGGAAATCTATTGCAGGCAGAAGCCGTCAAGGGTAGCTTAGGGTTAGGGTTAGGGTTAGGGTGAGGGTTAGGGTACGGCTTAGGGTATGGGTTCGAGGAGGGGTTCGGGTAGGGTGTAGGGTATGGTTTAGGGTTAGGGTTAGGGGTAGTGTTAGGGTTAGGGCTCGGTTTAGCGTACGGGTTAGGATTAGGGTACGTGTTAGGGTTAGGGTAGGGGTTAGGGTTAGGGTACGCGATAGGGTGAGGGTAGTTATTAAACCTATCACACTCTCTACATACACCTTAGCACGTAAAGGAATATTATTTGGGGGTCCAGCCATGGAGAAGAGTTTAGACACTAGGAGAAGATAAGGAACACACCCATTATCACGAAATCACATTAGGATTCTCTTTTTAACCTGTTCCTTAAAACACTAGTGCTTAGGAAATCTACTGGAGGCAGAAGCAGTGAAGGTTGCTTAGGGTTAGGGTTAGGGTTAGGGTGAGGGTTAGGGTATGGCTTAGGGTACGTGTTCGGGGAGGGGTTCGGGTAGGGCGTAGGGTATGGGTTAGGGTTAGGTTTAGGGTTAGAGTTAGGGTTAGGGTTCGGTT
The DNA here is from genome assembly GCF_949987535.1 of Balaenoptera acutorostrata. NCBI lineage: Eukaryota > Metazoa > Chordata > Mammalia > Artiodactyla > Balaenopteridae > Balaenoptera > Balaenoptera acutorostrata. The sequence continues at coordinate 154,085 of NW_026645578.1, forward strand.
TAGGGTACGGGTTAGGATTAGGGTACGCGTTAGTGTTAGGGTAGGGGTTAGGGTTAGGGTACGCGTTAGGGTGAGGGTAGTTATTAAACCTATCACACTCTCTACATACACCTTAGCACATAAAGGAATATTATTTGGGGGTCCAGCCATGGAGAAGAGTTTAGACACGAGGAGAAGATAAGGAACACACCCATTATGAAGAAATCACATTAGGATTCTCTTTTTAACCTGTTCTTTAAAACACTAGTGTTTAGGAAATCTATTGGAGGCAGAAGCCGTCAAGGGTAGCTTAGGGTTAGGTTTAGGGTTAGGGTGAGGGGTAGGGTACGGCTTAGGGTACGGGTTCAGGGAGGGGTTCGGGTAGGGCGTAGGGTATGGGTTAGGGTTAGGGTTAGGATTAGTGTTAGGGTTAGGTGTCGGTTAGGGTACGGGTTAAGATTAGGGTACGCGTTAGGGTTAGGGTAGGGGTTAGGGTTAGGGTACGCGTTAGGGTGAGGGTAGTTATTAAACCTATCCCACTCTCTAGATACCCCTTAGCACGTAAAGGAATATTATTTGGGGGTCCAGCCATGGAGAAGAGTTTAGACACTAGGAGAAGATAAGGAACACACCCATTATCAAGAAATCACATTAGGATTCTCTTTTTAACCTGTTCCTTAAAACACTAGTGCTTAGGAAATCTATTGGAGGCAGAAGCAGTCAAGGGTAGCTTAGGGTTACGGTTAGGGTTAGGGTGAGGGTTAGGGTATGGCTTAGGGTACGGGTTCGGGGAGGGGTTCGGGTAGGGCGTAGGGTATGGGTTAGGGTGAGGGTTAGGGTTAGTGTTAGGGTTAGGGCTCGGTTTAGGGTACGGGTTAGGATTAGGGTACGCGTTAGGGTTAGGGTAGGGGTTAGGGTTAGGGTACGCGATAGGGTGAGGTTAGTTATTAAACCTATCCCACTCTCTAGATACCCCTTAGCACGTAAAGGAATATTATTTGGGGGTCCAGCCATGGAGAAGAGTTTAGACACTAGGAGAAGATAAGGAACACACCCATTATAACGAAATCACATTAGGATTCTCTTTTTAACCTGTTCCTTAAACCACTAGTGCTTAGGAAATCTATTGGAGGCAGAAGCAGTTAAGGGTAGCTTAGGGTTAGGGTTAGGGTTAGGGTGAGGGTTAGAGTATGGCTTAGGGTACGGGTTCGGGGAGGTGTTCGGGTACGGCGTAGGGTATGGGTTAGGGTTAGGGTTAGTGTTAGGGTTAGGGCTCGATTTAGGGTATGGGTTAGGATTAGGGTACGCGTTAGGGTTAGGGAAGGGGTTAGGGTTAGGGTACGCGTTAGGGTGAGGGTAGTTATTAAACCTATCCCACTATCTAGATACCCCTTAGCACGTAAAGGAATATTATTTGGGGGTCCAGCCATGGAGAAGAGTTTAGACAGGAGGAGAAGATAAGGAACACACCCATTATCAGGAAATCACATTAGGATTCTGTTTTTAACCTGTTCCTTAAAACACTAGTGCTTAGGAAATCTATTGGAGGCAGAAGCAGTCAAGGGTAGCTTAGGGTTAGTGTTAGGGTTAGGTTGAGGGTTAGGGTATGGCTTAGGGTACGGGTTCGGGGAGGGGTTCGGGTAGGGCGTAGGGTATGGGTTAGGGTTAGGGTTAGGGTTAGTGTTAGGGTTAGGGCTCGGTTTAGGGTACGGGTTAGGATTAGGGTACGTGTTAGTGTTAGGGTAGGGGTTAGGGTTAGGGTACGCGATAGGGTGAGGTTAGTTATTAAACCTATCCCACTCTCTAGATACCCCTTAGCACGTAAAGGAATATAATTTGGGGGTTCAGCCATGGAGAAGAGTTTAGACACTAGGAGAAGATAAGGAACACCCCCATTATCAAGAAATCACATTAGGATTCTCTTTTTAACCTGTTCCTTAAAACACTAGTGCGTAGGAAATCTATTGGAGGCAGAGGCAGTCAAGGGTAGCTTAGGGTTAGGGTTAGGGTTAGGGTGAGGGTTAGGGTATGGCTTAGGGTACGGGTTCGGGTAGGGGTTCGTGTAGGGCGTAGGGTATGGGTTAGGGTTAGGGTTAGGGTTAGGGCTCGGTTTAGGGTACGGGTTAGGATTAGGGTACGCGTTAGGGTTACGGTAGGGGTAAGGGTTAGGGTACGCGTTAGGGTGAGGGTAGTTATTAAACCTATCCCACTCTCTAGATACCCCTTAGCACGTAAAGGAATATTATTTGGGGGTCCAGCCATGGAGAAGAGGTTAGACACTAGGAGAAGATAAGGAACACACCCATTATCAAGAAATCACATTAGGATTCTCTTTTAAACCTGTTCCTTAAAACACTAGTGCTTAGGAAATCTATTGGAGGCAGAAGCAGTCAAGGGTAGCTTAGGGTTAGGGTTAGGGTTAGGGTGAGGGTTAGGGTACGGCTTAGGGTACGGTTCGGGGAGGGGTTCGGTAGGGCGTAGGGTATGGGTTAGGGTTAGGGTTAGGGTTAGTGTTAGGGTTAGGTGTCGGTTAGGGTACGGGTTAGGATTAGGGTACGCGTTAGGGTTAGGGTAGGGGTTAGGGTTAGGGTACGCGTTAGGGTGAGGGTAGTTATTAAACCTATCCCACTCTCTAGATACCCCTTAGCACGTAAAGGAATATTATTTGGGGGTCCAGCCATGGAGAAGAGTTTAGACACTAGGAGAAGATAAGGAACACACCCATTATCAAGAAATCACATTAGGATTCTCTTTTTAACCTGTTCCTTAAAACACTAGTGCTTAGGAAATCTATTGGAGGCAGAAGCAGTCAAGGGTAGCTTAGGGTTAGGGTTAGGGTTAGGGTGAGGGTTAGGGTATGGCTTAGGGTACGGGTTCGGGGAGGGGTTCGGGTAGGGCGTAGGGTATGGGTTAGGGTGAGGGTTAGGGTTAGTGTTAGGTTTAGGGCTCGGTTTAGGGTACGGGTTAGGATTAGGGTACGCGTTAGGGTTAGGGTAGGGGTTAGGGTTAGGGTACGCGATAGGGTGAGGTTAGTTATTAAACCTATCCCACTCTCTAGATACCCCTTAGCACGTAAAGGAATATTATTTGGGGGTCCAGCCATGGAGAAGAGTTTAGACACTAGGAGAAGATAAGGAACACACCCATTATAACGAAATCACATTAGGATTCTCTTTTTAACCTGTTCCTTAAACCACTAGTGCTTAGGAAATCTATTGGAGGCAGAAGCAGTTAAGGGTAGCTTAGGGTTAGGGTTAGGGTTAGGGTGAGGGTTAGAGTATGGCTTAGGGTACGGGTTCGGGGAGGGGTTCGGGTACGGCGTAGGGTATGGGTTAGGGTTAGGGTTAGTGTTAGGGTTAGGGCTCGATTTAGGGTATGGGTTAGGATTAGGGTACGCGTTAGGGTTAGGGTAGGGGTTAGGGTTAGGGTACGCGTTAGGGTGAGGGTAGTTATTAAACCTATCCCACTATCTAGATACCCCTTAGCACGTAAAGGAATATTATTTGGGGGTCCAGCCATGGAGAAGAGTTTAGACAGGAGGAGAAGATAAGGAACACACCCATTATCAGGAAATCACATTAGGATTCTGTTTTTAACCTGTTCCTTAAAACACTAGTGCTTAGGAAATCTATTGGAGGCAGAAGCAGTCAAGGGTAGCTTAGGGTTAGTGTTAGGGTTAGGTTGAGGGTTAGGGTATGGCTTAGGGTACGGGTTCGGGGAGGGGTTCGGGTAGGGCGTAGGGTATGGGTTAGGGTTAGGGTTAGGGTTAGTGTTAGGGTTAGGGCTCGGTTTAGGGTACGGGTTAGGATTAGGGTACGTGTTAGTGTTAGGGTAGGGGTTAGGGTTAGGGTACGCGATAGGGTGAGGTTAGTTATTAAACCTATCCCACTCTCTAGATACCCCTTAGCACGTAAAGGAATATAATTTGGGGGTTCAGCCATGGAGAAGAGTTTAGACACTAGGAGAAGATAAGGAACACCCCCATTATCAAGAAATCACATTAGTATTCTCTTTTTAACCTGTTCCTTAAAACACTAGTGCGTAGGAAATCTATTGGAGGCAGAAGCAATCAAGGGTAGCTTAGGGTTAGGGTTAGGGTTAGGGTGAGGGTTAGGGTACGGCTTAGGGTACGGGTTCGGGGAGTGGTTCGGGTAGGGCGTATGGTATGGGTTAGGGTTAGGGTTAGGGTTAGTGTTAGGGTTAGGGCTCGGTTTAGGGTACGGGTTAGGATTAGGGTAGGCGTTAGGGTTAGGGTAGGGGTTAGGGTTAGGGTACGCGTTAGGGTGAGGGTAGTTATTAAACCTTTCCCTCTCTCTAGATACCCCTTAGCACGTAAAGGAATATTATTTGGGGGTCCAGCCATGGAGAAGAGTTTAGACACTAGGAGAAGATAAGGAACACACCCATTATCAAGAAATCACATTAGGATTCTCTTTTTAACATGTTCCTTAAAACACTAGTGCTTAGGAAATCTATTGGAGGCAGAGGCAGTCAAGGGTAGCTTAGGGTTAGGGTTAGGGTTAGGGTGAGGGTTAGGGTATGGCTTAGGGTACGGGTTCGGGTAGGGGTTCGTGTAGGGCGTAGGGTATGGGTTAGGGTTAGGGTTAGGGTTAGGGCTCGGTTTAGGGTACGGGTTAGGATTAGGGTACGCGTTAGGGTTACGGTAGGGGTAAGGGTTAGGGTACGCGTTAGGGTGAGGGTAGTTATTAAACCTATCCCACTCTCTAGATACCCCTTAGCACGTAAAGGAATATTATTTGGGGGTCCAGCCATGGAGAAGAGGTTAGACACTAGGAGAAGATAAGGAACACACCCATTATCAAGAAATCACATTAGGATTCTCTTTTAAACCTGTTCCTTAAAACACTAGTGCTTAGGAAATCTATTGGAGGCAGAAGCAGTCAAGGGTAGCTTAGGGTTAGGGTTAGGGTTAGGGTGAGGGTTAGGGTACGGCTTAGGGTACGGTTCGGGGAGGGGTTCGGTAGGGCGTAGGGTATGGGTTAGGGTTAGGGTTAGGGTTAGTGTTAGGGTTAGGGCTCGGTTTAGGGTACGGGTTAGGATTAGGGTACGCGTTAGGGTTAGGGTAAGGGTTAGGGTTAGGGTACGCTTTAGGGTGAGGGTAGTTATTAAAACTATCCCACTCTCTAGATACCCCTTAGCACGTAAAGGAATATTATTTGGGGGTCCAGCCATGGAGAAGAGTTTAGATACTAGGAGAAGATAAGGAACACACCCATTATCAAGAAATCACAATATGATTCTCTTTTTAAACTGTTCCTTAAAACACTAGTGCTTAGGAAATCTATTGCAGGCAGAAGCCGTCAAGGGTAGCTTAGGGTTAGGGTTAGGGTTAGGGTGAGGGTTAGGGTACGGCTTAGGGTACGGGTTCGAGGAGGGGTTCGGGTAGGGCGTAGGGTATGGGTTAGGGTTAGGGTTAGGGGTAGTGTTAGGGTTAGGGCTCGGTTTAGGGTACAGGTTAGGATTAGGGTACGTGTTAGGGTTAGGGTAGGGGTTAGGGTTAGGGTACGCGATAGGGTGAGGTTAGTTATTAAACCTATCACACCCTCTACATACACCTTAGCACGTAAAGGAATATTATTTGGGGGTCCAGCCATGGAGAAGAGTTTAGACACTAGGAGAAGATAAGGAACACACCCATTATCACGAAATCACATTAGGATTCTCTTTTTAACCTGTTCCTTAAAACACTAGTGCTTAGGAAATCTATTGGAGGCAGAAGCCGACAAGGGTAGCTTAGGGTTAGGTTTAGGGTTAGGGTGAGGGGTAGGGTACGGCTTAGGGTACGGGTTCAGGGAGGGGTTCGGGTAGGGCGTAGGGTATGGGTTAGGGTTAGGGTTAGGGTTAGTGTTAGGGTTAGGGGTCGGTTAGGGTACGGGTTAAGATTAGGGTACGCGTTAGGGTTAGGGTAGGGGTTAGGGTTAGGTTACGCGTTAGGGTGAGGGTAGTTATTAAACCTATCCCACTCGCTAGATACCACTTAGCACGTAAAGGAATATTATTTGGGGGTCCAGCCATGGAGAAGAGTTTAGACACGAGGAGAAGATAAGGAACACACCCATTATCAAGAAATCACATTAGGATTCTCTTTTTAACCTGTTCCTTAAAACACTAGTGCTTAGGAAGTCTATTGGTGGCAGAAGCAGTCAAGGGTAGCATAGGGTTAGGGTTAGGGTTAGGGTGAGGGTTAGGGTACGGCTTAGGGTACGGGTTCGGGGAGGGGTTCGGGTAGGGCGAAGGGTATGCGTTAGGGTTAGGGTTAGGTCTAGTGTTAGGTTTAGGGCTCGGTTTAGGGTACGGGTTAGGATTAGGGTACGCGTTAGGGTTAGGGTAGGGGTTGGGTTAGTGTACGCATTAGGGTGAGGGTAGTTATTAAACCTATCCCACTCTCTAGATACCCCTTAGTACGTAAAGGAATATTATTTGGGGGTCCAGCCATGGAGAAGAGTTTAGACACTAGGAGAAGATAAGGAACACACCCATTATCAAGAAATGACATTAGGATTCTCTTTTTAACCTGTTCCTTAAAACACTAGTGCTTTGGAAATCTATTGGAGGCAGAAGCAATCAAGGGTAGCTTAGGGTTAGGGTTAGGGTTAGGGTGAGGGTTAGGGTACGGCTTAGGTTACGGGTTCGGGGAGGGGTTCGGGTAGGACGTAGGGTATGGTTTAGGGATAGGGTTAGGGTTAGTGTTAGGGTTAGGGCTCGGTTTAGGGTACGGGTTAGGATTAGGGTACGCGTTAGGGTTAGGGTAGGGGTTAGGGTTAGGGTACGCGATAGGGTGAGGTTAGTTATTAAACCTATCCCACTCTCTAGATACCCCTTAGCACGTAAAGGAATATTATTTGGGGGTCCAGCCATGGAGAAGAGGTTAGACACTAGGAGAAGATAAGGAACACACCCATTATCAAGAAATCACATTAGGATTCTCTTTTAAACCTGTTCCTTAAAACACTAGTGCTTAGGAAATCTATTGGAGGCAGAAGCAGTCAAGGGAAGCTTAGGGTTAGGGTTAGGGTGAGGGTGAGGGTTAGGGTACGGCTTAGGGTACGGTTCGGGGAGGGGTTCGGGTAGGGCGTAGGGTATGGGTTAGGGTTAGGGTTAGGGTTAGTGTTAGGGTTAGGGCTCGGTTTAGGGTACGGGTTAGGATTAGGGTACGCGTTAGGGTTAGGGTAGGGGTTAGGGTTAGGGTACGCTTTAGGGTGAGGGTAGTTATTAAAACTATCCCACTCTCTAGATACCCCTTAGCACGTAAAGGAATATTATTTGGGGGTCCAGCCATGGAGAAGAGTTTAGATACTAGGAGAAGATAAGGAACACACCCATTATCAAGAAATCACAATATGATTCTCTTTTTAAACTGTTCCTTAAAACACTAGTGCTTAGGAAATCTATTTCAGGCAGAAGCCGTCAAGGGTAGCTTAGGGTTAGGGTTAGGGTTAGGGTGAGGGTTAGGGTACGGCTTAGGGTACGGGTTCGAGGAGGGGTTCGGGTAGGGCGTAGGGTATGGGTTAGGGTTAGGGTTAGGGGTAGTGTTAGGGTTAGGGCTCGGTATAGGGTACGGGTTAGGATTAGGGTACGCGTTAGGGTTAGGGTAGGGGTTAGGGTTAGGGTACGCGATAGGGTGAGGGTAGTTATTAAACCTATCACACTCTCTACATACACCTTAGCACGTAAAGGAATATTATTTGGGGGTCCAGCCATGGAGAAGAGTTTAGACACTAGGAGAAGATAAGGAACACACCCATTATCACGAAATCACATTAGGATTCTCTTTTTAACCTGTTCCTTAAAACACTAGTGCTTAGGAAATCTATTGGAGGCAGAAGCAGTCAAGGTTGCTTAGGGTTAGGGTTAGGGTTAGGGTGAGGGTTAGGGTATGGCTTAGGGTACGTGTTCGGGGAGGGGTTCGGGTAGGGCGTAGGGTATGGGTTAGGGTTAGGTTTAGGGTTAGTGTTAGGGTTAGGGCTCGGTTAAGGGTACGGGTTAGGATTAGGGTACGCGTTAGTGTTAGGGTAGGGGTTAGGGTTAGGGTACGCGTTAGGGTGAGGGTAGTTATTAAACCTATCACACTCTCTAGATACACCTTAGCACATAAAGGAATATTATTTGGGGGTCCAGCCATGGAGAAGAGTTTAGACACGAGGAGAAGATAAGGAACACACCCATTATCAAGAAATCACATTAGGATTCTCTTTTTAACCTGTTCCTTAAAACACTAGTGCTTAGGAAATCTATTGGAGGCAGAAGCCGTCAAGGGTAGCTTACGGTTAGGTTTAGGGTTAGGGTGAGGGGTAGGGTACGGCTTAGGGTACGGGTTCAGGGAGGGGTTCGGGTAGGGCGTAGGGTATGGGTTAGGGTTAGGGTTAGGGTTAGTGTTAGGGTTAGGGGTCGGTTAGGGTACGGGTTAAGATTAGGGTACGCGTTAGGGTTAGGGTAGGGGTTAGGGTTAGGGTACGCGTTACGGTGAGGGTAGTTATTAAACCTATCCCACTCGCTAGATACCCCTTAGCACGTAAAGGAATATTATTTGGGGGTCCAGCCATGGAGAAGAGTTTAGACACGAGGAGAAGATAAGGAACACACCCATTATCAAGAAATCACATTAGGATTCTCTTTTTAACCTGTTCCTTAAAACACTAGTGCTTAGGAAGTCTATTGGTGGCAGAAGCAGTCAAGGGTAGCATAGGGTTAGGGTTAGGGTTAGGGTGAGGGTTAGGGTACGGCTTAGGGTACGGGTTCGGGGAGGGGTTCGGGTAGGGCGAAGGGTATGCGTTAGGGTTAGGGTTAGGTCTAGTGTTAGGTTTAGGGCTCGGTTTAGGGTACGGGTTAGGATTAGGGTACGCGTTAGGGTTAGGGTAGGGGTTGGGTTAGTGTACGCATTAGGGTGAGGGTAGTTATTAAACCTATCCCACTCTCTAGATACCCCTTAGTACGTAAAGGAATATTATTTGGGGGTCCAGCCATGGAGAAGAGTTTAGACACTAGGAGAAGATAAGGAACACACCCATTATCAAGAAATGACATTAGGATTCTCTTTTTAACCTGTTCCTTAAAACACTAGTGCTTTGGAAATGTATTGGAGGCAGAAGCAATCAAGGGTAGCTTAGGGTTAGGGTTAGGGTTAGGGTGAGGGTTAGGGTACGGCTTAGGTTACGGGTTCGGGGAGGGGTTCGGGTAGGACGTAGGGTATGGTTTAGGGATAGGGTTAGGGTTAGTGTTAGGGTTAGGGCTCGGTTTAGGGTACGGGTTAGGATTAGGGTACGCGTTAGGGTTAGGGTAGGGGTTAGGGTTAGGGTACGCGATAGGGTGAGGTTAGTTATTAAACCTATCCCACTCTCTAGATACCCCTTAGCACGTAAAGGAATATTTTTTGGGGGTCCAGCCATGGAGAAGAGGTTAGACACTAGGAGAAGATAAGGAACACACCCATTATCAAGAAATCACATTAGGATTCTCTTTTAAACCTGTTCCTTAAAACACTAGTGCTTAGGAAATCTATTGGAGGCAGAAGCAGTCAAGGGAAGCTTAGTGTTAGGGTTAGGGTGAGGGTTAGGGTACGGCTTAGGGTACGGTTCGGGGAGGGGTTCGGGTAGGGCGTAGGGTATGGGTTAGGGTTAGGGTTAGGGTTAGTGTTAGGGTTAGGGCTCGGTTTAGGGTACGGGTTAGGATTAGGGTACGCGTTAGGGTTAGGGTAGGGGTTAGGGTTAGGGTACGCGATAGGGTGAGGTTAGTTATTAAACCTATCCCACTCTCTAGATAACCCTTAGCACGTAAAGGAATATTATTTGGGGGTCCAGCCATGGAGAAGAGGTTAGACACTAGGAGAAGATAAGGAACACACCCATTATCAAGAAATCACATTAGGATTCTCTTTTAAACCTGTTCCTTAAAACACTAGTGCTTAGGAAATCTATTGCAGGCAGAAGCCGTCAAGGGTAGCTTAGGGTTAGGGTTAGGGTTAGGGTGAGGGTTAGGGTACGGCTTAGGGTACGGGTTCGAGGAGGGGTTCGGGTAGGGCGTAGGGTATGGGTTAGGGTTAGGGTTAGGGGTAGTGTTAGGGTTAGGGCTCGGTTTAGGGTACGGGTTAGGATTAGGGTACGCGTTAGGGTTAGGGTAGGGGTTAGGGTTAGGGTACGCGATAGGGTGAGGGTAGTTATTAAACCTATCACACTCTCTACATACACCTTAGCACGTAAAGGAATATTATTTGGGGGTCCAGCCATGGAGAAGAGTTTAGACACTAGGAGAAGATAAGGAACACACCCATTATCACGAAATCACATTAGGATTCTCTTTTTAACCTGTTCCTTAAAACACTAGTGCTTAGGAAATCTATTGGAGGCAGAAGCAGTCAAGGTTGCTTAGGGGTAGGGTTAGGGTTAGGGTGAGGGTTAGGGTATGGCTTAGGGTACGTGTTCGGGGAGGGGTTCGGGTAGGGCGTAGGGTATGGGTTAGGGTTAGGTTTAGGGTTAGTGTTAGGGTTAGGGCTCGGTTTAGGGTACGGGTTAGGATTAGGGTACGCGTTAGTGTTAGGGTAGGGGTTAGGGTTAGGGTACGCATTAGGGTGAGGGTAGTTATTAAACCTATCACACTCTCTAGATACACCTTAGCACATAAAGGAATATTATTTGGGGGTCCAGCCATGGAGAAGAGTTTAGACACGAGGAGAAGATAAGGAACACACCCATTATCAAGAAATCACATTAGGATTCTCTTTTTAACCTGTTCCTTAAAACACTAGTGCTTAGGAAATCTATTGGAGGCAGAAGCCGTCAAGGGTAGCTTAGGGTTAGGTTTAGGGTTAGGGTGAGGGGTAGGGTACGGCTTAGGGTACGGGTTTAGGGAGGGGTTCGGGTAGGGCGTAGGGTATGGGTTAGGGTTAGGGTTAGGGTTATTGTTAGGGTTAGGGGTCGGTTAGGGTACGGGTTAAGATTAGGGTACGCGTTAGGGTTAGGGTAGGGGTTAGGGTTAGGGTACGCGTTAGGGTGAGGGTAGTTATTAAACCTATCCCACTCTCTAGATACCCCTTAGCACGTAAAGGAATATTATTTGGGGGTCCAGCCATGGAGAAGAGTTTAGACACGAGGAGAAGATAAGGAACACACCCATTATCAAGAAATCACATTAGGATTCTCTTTTTAACCTGTTCCTTAAAACACTAGTGCTTAGGAAGTCTATTGGAGGCAGAAGGAGTCAAGGGTAGCATAGGGTTAGGGTTAGGGTTAGGGTGAGGGTTAGGGTACGGCTTAGGGTACGGGTTCGGGGAGGGGTTCGGGTAGGGCGAAGGGTATGCGTTAGGGTTAGGGTTAGGTCTAGTGTTAGGTTTAGGGCTCGGTTTAGGGTACGGGTTAGGATTAGGGTACGCGTTAGGGTTAGGGTAGGGGTTGGGTTAGTGTACGCATTAGGGTGAGGGTAGTTATTAAACCTATCCCACTCTCTAGATACCCCTTAGTACGTAAAGGAATATTATTTGGGGGTCCATCCATGGAGAAGAGTTTAGACACTAGGAGAAGATAAGGAACACACCCATTATCAAGAAATCACATTAGGATTCTCTTTTTAACCTGTTCCTTAAAACACTAGTGCTTTGGAAATCTATTGGAGGCAGAAGCAATCAAGGGTAGCTTAGGGTTAGGGTTAGGGTTAGGGTGAGGGTTAGGGTACGGCTTAGGTTACGGGTTCGGGGAGGGGTTCGGGTAGGACGTAGGGTATGGGTTAGGGATAGGGTTAGGGTTAGTGTTAGGGTTAGGGCTCGGTTTAGGGTACGGGTTAGGATTAGGGTACGCGTTAGGGTTAGGGTAGGGGTTAGGGTTAGGGTACGCGATAGGGTGAGGTTAGTTATTAAACCTATCCCACTCTCTAGATACCCCTTAGCACGTAAAGGAATATTATTTGGGGGTCCAGCCATGGAGAAGAGGTTAGACACTAGGAGAAGATAAGGAACACACCCATTATCAAGAAATCACATTAGGATTCTCTTTTAAACCTGTTCCTTAAAACACTAGTGCTTAGGAAATCTATTGGAGGCAGAAGCAGTCAAGGGTAGCTTAGGGTTAGGGTTAGGGTTAGGGTGAGGGTTAGGGTACGGCTTAGGGTACGGTTCGGGGAGGGGTTCGGGTAGGGCGTAGGGTATGGGTTAGGGTTAGGGTTAGGGTTAGTGTTAGGGTTAGGGCTCGGTTTAGGGTACGGGTTAGGATTAGGGTACGCGTTAGGGTTAGGGTAGGGGTTAGGGTTAGGGTACGCTTTAGGGTGAGGGTAGTTATTAAAACTATCCCACTCTCTAGATACCCCTTAGCACGTAAAGGAATATTATTTGGGGGTCCAGCCATGGAGAAGAGTTTAGATACTAGGAGAAGATAAGGAACACACCCATTATCAAGAAATCACAATATGATTCTCTTTTTAAACTGTTCCTTAAAACACTAGTGCTTAGGAAATCTATTGCAGGCAGAAGCCGTCAAGGGTAGCTTAGGGTTAGGGTTAGGGTTAGGGTGAGGGTTAGGGTACGGCTTAGGGTACGGGTTCGAGGAGGGGTTCGGGTAGGGCGTAGGGTATGGGTTAGGGTTAGGGTTAGGGGTAGTATTAGGGTTAGGGCTCGGTTTAGGGTACGGGTTAGGATTAGGGTACGGGTTAGGGTTAGGGTAGGGGTTAGGGTTAGGGTACGCGATAGGGTGAGGGTAGTTATTAAACCTATCACACTCTCTACATACACCTTAGCACGTAAAGGAATATTATTTGGGGGTCCAGCCATGGAGAAGAGTTTAGACACTAGGAGAAGATAAGGAACACACCCATTATCACGAAATCACATTAGGATTCTCTTTTTAACCTGTTCCTTAAAACACTAGTGCTTAGGAAATCTATTGGAGGCAGAAGCAGTCAAGGTTGCTTAGGGTTAGGGTTAGGGTTAGGGTGAGGGTTAGGGTATGGCTTAGGGTACGTGTTCGGGGAGGGGTTCGGGTAGGGCGTAGGGTATGGGTTAGGGTTAGGTTTAGGGTTAGTGTTAGGGTTAGGGCTCGGTTTAGGGTACGGGTTAGGATTAGGGTACGCGTTAGTGTTAGGGTAGGGGTTAGGGTTAGGGTACGCGTTAGGGTGAGGGTAGTTATTAAACCTATCACACTCTCTAGATACAACTTAGCACATAAAGGAATATTATTTGGGGGTCCAGCCATGGAGAAGAGTTTAGACACGAGGAGAAGATAAGGAATACACCCATTATCAAGAAATCACATTAGGATTCTCTTTTTAACCTGTTCCTTAAAACACTAGTGCTTAGGAAGTCTATTGGAGGCAGAAGCAGTCAAGGGTAGCATAGGGTCAGGGTTAGGGTTAGGGTGAGGATTAGGGTACGGCTTAGGTTACGGGTTCGGGGAGGGGTTCGGGTAGGGCGTAGGGTATGGGTTAGGGATAGGGTTAGGGTTAGTGTTAGGGTTAGGGCTCGGTTTAGGGTACGGGTTAGGATTAGGGTACGCGTTAGGGTTAGGGTAGGGGTTAGGGTTAGGGTACGCGATAGGGTGAGGTTAGTTATTAAACCTATCCCACTCTCTAGATAACCCTTAGCACGTAAAGGAATATTATTTGGGGGTCCAGCCATGGAGAAGAGGTTCGACACTAGGAGAAGATAAGGAACACACCCATTATCAAGAAATCACATTAGGATTCTCTTTTAAACCTGTTCCTTAAAACACTAGTGCTTAGGAAATCTATTGGAGGCAGAAGCAGTCAAGGGTAGCTTAGGGTTAGGGTTAGGGTTAGGGTGAGGGTTAGGGTATGGCTTAGGGTACGGTTCGGGGAGTGGTTCGGGTAGGGCGTAGGGTATGGGTTAGGGTTAGGGTTAGGGTTAGTGTTAGGGTTAGGGCTCGGTTTAGGGTACGGGTTAGGATTAGGGTACGCGTTAGGGTTAGGGTAGGGGTTAGGGTTAGGGTACGCTTTAGGGTGAGGGTAGTTATTAAAACTATCCCACTCTCTAGATACCCCTTAGCACGTAAAGGAATATTATTTGGGGGTCCAGCCATGGAGAAGAGTTTAGATACTAGGAGAAGATAAGGAACACACCCATTATCAAGAAATCACAATATGATTCTCTTTTTAAACTGTTCCTTAAAACACTAGTGCTCAGGAAATCTATTGCAGGCAGAAGCCGTCAAGGGTAGCTTAGGGTTAGGGTTAGGGTTAGGGTGAGGGTTAGGGTACGGCTTAGGGTACGGGTTCGAGGAGGGGTTCGGGTAGGGCGTAGGGTATGGGTTAGGGTTAGGGTTAGGGGTAGTGTTAGGGTTAGGGCTCGGTTTAGGGTACGGGTTAGGATTAGGGTACGCGTTAGGGTTAGGGTAGGGGTTAGGGTTAGGGTACGCGATAGGGTGAGGGTAGTTATTAAACCTATCACACTCTCTACATACACCTTAGCACATAAAGGAATATTATTTGGGGGTCCAGCCATGGAGAAGAGTTTAGACACTAGGAGAAGATAAGGAACACACCCATTATAACGAAATCACATTAGGATTCTCTTTTTAACCTGTTCCTTAAAACACTAGTGCTTAGGAAATCTATTGGAGGCAGAACCAGTCAAGGTTGCTTAGGGTTAGGGTTAGGGTTAGGGTGAGGGTTAGGGTATGGCTTAGGGTACGTGTTCGGGGAGGGGTTCGGGTAGGGCGTAGGGTATGGGTTAGGGTTAGGATTAGGGTTAGTGTTAGGGTTAGGGCTCGGTTTAGGGTACGGGTTAGGATTAGGGTACGCGTTAGTGTTAGGGTAGGGGTTAGGGTTAGGGTACGCGTTAGGGTGAGGGTAGTTATTAAACCGATCACACTCTCTAGATACACCTTAGCACATAAAGGAATATTATTTGGGGGTCCAGCCATGGAGAAGAGTTTAGATACTAGGAGAAGATAAGGAACACACCCATTATCAAGAAATCACAATATGATTCTCTTTTTAAACTGTTCCTTAAAACACTAGTGCTTAGGAAATCTATTGCAGGCAGAAGCCGTCAAGGGTAGCTTAGGGTTAGGGTTAGGGTTAGGGTGAGGGTTAGGGTACGGCTTAGGGTACGGGTTCGAGGAGGGGTTCGGGTAGGGCGTAGGGTATGGGTTAGGGTTAGGGGTAGTGTTAGGGTTAGGGCTCGGTTTAGGGTACGGGTTAGGATTAGGGTACGCGTTAGGGTTAGGGTAGGGGTTGGGTTAGTGTACGCCTTAGGGTGAAGGTAGTTATTAAAACTATCCCACTCTCTAGATACCCCTTAGTACGTAAAGGAATATTATTTGGGGGTCCAGCCATGGAGAAGAGTTTAGACACTAGGAGAAGATAAGGAACACACCCATTATCAAGAAATGACATTAGGATTCTCTTTTTAACCTGTTCCTTAAAACACTAGTGCTTTGGAAATCTATTGGAGGCAGAAGCAATCAAGGGTAGCTTAGGGTTAGGGTTACGGTTAGGGTGAGGGTTAGGGTACGGCTTAGGTTACGGGTTCGGGGAGGGGTTCGGGTAGGGCGTAGGGTATGGGTTAGGGATAGGGTTAGGGTTAGTGTTAGGGTTAGGGCTCGGTTTAGGGTACGGGTTAGGATTAGGGTACGCGTTAGGGTTAGGGTAGGGGTTAGGGTTAGGGTACGCGATAGGGTGAGGTTAGTTATTAAACCTATCCCACTCTCTAGATACCCCTTAGCACGTAAAGGAATATTATTTGGGGGTCCAGCCATGGAGAAGAGTTTAGACACGAGGAGAAGATAAGGAACACACCCATTATCAAGAAATCACATTAGGATTCTCTTTTTAACCTGTTCCTTAAAACACTAGTGCTTAGGAAGTCTATTGGAGGCAGAAGCAGTCAAGGGTAGCATAGGGTTAGGGTTAGGGTTAGGGTGAGGGTTAGGGTACGGCTTAGGGTACGGGTTCGGGGAGGGGTTCGGGTAGGGCGAAGGGTATGCGTTAGGGTTAGGGTTAGGTCTAGTGTTAGGGTTAGGGCTCGGTTTAGGGTACGGGTTAGGATTAGGGTACGCGTTAGGGTTAGGGTAGGGGTTGGGTTAGTGTACGCATTAGGGTGAGGGTAGTTATTAAACCTATCCCACTCTCTAGATACCCCTTAGTACGTAAAGGAATATTATTTGTGGGTCCAGCCATGGAGAAGAGTTTAGACACTAGGAGAAGATAAGGAACACACCCATTATCAAGAAATCACATTAGGATTCTCTTTTTAACCTGTTCCTTAAAACACTAGTGCTTAGGAAATCTATTGGAGGCAGAAGCAATCAAGGGTAGGTTAGGGTTAGGGTTAGGGTTAGGGTGAGGGTTAGGGTACGGCTTAGGGTACGGGTTCGGGGAGGGGTTCGGGTAGGGCGTAGGGTATGGGTTAGGGTTAGGGTTAGTGTTAGGGTTAGGGCTCGGTTTAGGGTACGGGTTAGGATTAGGGTACGCGTTAGGGTTAGGGTAGGGGTTAGGGTTAGGGTACGCGATAGGGTGAGGTTAGTTATTAAACCTATCCCACTCTCTAGATAACCCTTAGCACGTAAAGGAATATTATTTGGGGGTCCAGCCATGGAGAAGATGTTAGACACTAGGAGAAGATAAGGAACACACCCATTATCAAGAAATCACATTAGGATTCTCTTTTAAACCTGTTCCTTAAAACACTAGTGCTTAGGAAATCTATTGGAGGCAGAAGCAGTCAAGGGTAGCTTAGGGTTAGGGTTAGGGTTAGGGTGAGGGTTAGGGTATGGCTTAGGGTACGGTTCGGGGAGTGGTTCGGGTAGGGCGTAGGGTATGGGTTAGGGTTAGGGTTAGGGTTAGTGTTAGGGTTAGGGCTCGGTTTAGGGTACGGGTTAGGATTAGGGTACGCGTTAGGGTTAGGGTAGGGGTTAGGGTTAGGGTACGCTTTAGGGTGAGGGTAGTTATTAAAACTATCCCACTCTCTAGATACCCCTTAGCACGTAAAGGAATATTATTTGGGGGTCCAGCCATGGAGAAGAGTTTAGATACTAGGAGAAGATAAGGAACACACCCATTATCAAGAAATCACAATATGATTCTCTTTTTAAACTGTTCCTTAAAACACTAGTGCTCAGGAAATCTATTGCAGGCAGAAGCCGTCAAGGGTAGCTTAGGGTTAGGGTTAGGGTTAGGGTGAGGGTTAGGGTACGGCTTAGGGTACGGGTTCGAGGAGGGGTTCGGGTAGGGCGTAGGGTATGGGTTAGGGTTAGGGTTAGGGGTAGTGTTAGGGTTAGGGCTCGGTTTAGGGTACGGGTTAGGATTAGGGTACGCGTTAGGGTTAGGGTAGGGGTTAGGGTTAGGGTACGCGATAGGGTGAGGGTAGTTATTAATCCTATCACACTCTCTACATACACCTTAGCACATAAAGGAATATTATTTGGGGGTCCAGCCATGGAGAAGAGTTTAGACACTAGGAGAAGATAAGGAACACACCCATTATAACGAAATCACATTAGGATTCTCTTTTTAACCTGTTACTTAAAACACTAGTGCTTAGGAAATCTATTGGAGGCAGAACCAGTCAAGGTTGCTTAGGGTTAGGGTTAGGGTTAGGGTGAGGTTTAGGGTATGGCTTAGGGTACGTGTTCGGGGAGGGGTTCGGGTAGGGCGTAGGGTATGGGTTAGGGTTAGGATTAGGGTTAGTGTTAGGGTTAGGGCTCGGTTTAGGGTACGGGTTAGGATTAGGGTACGCGTTAGTGTTAGGGTAGGGGTTAGGGTTAGGGTACGCGTTAGGGTGAGGGTAGTTATTAAACCGATCACACTCTCTAGATACACCTTAGCACATAAAGGAATATTATTTGGGGGTCCAGCCATGGAGAAGAGTTTAGATACTAGGAGAAGATAAGGAACACACCCATTATCAAGAAATCACAATATGATTCTCTTTTTAAACTGTTCCTTAAAACACTAGTGCTTAGGAAATCTATTGCAGGCAGAAGCCGTCAAGGGTAGCTTAGGGTTAGGGTTAGGGTTAGGGTGAGGGTTAGGGTACGGCTTAGGGTACGGGTTCGAGGAGGGGTTCGGGTAGGGCGTAGGGTATGGGTTAGGGTTAGGGGTAGTGTTAGGGTTAGGGCTCGGTTTAGGGTACGGGTTAGGATTAGGGTACGCGTTAGGGTTAGGGTAGGGGTTGGGTTAGTGTACGCATTAGGGTGAAGGTAGTTATTAAAACTATCCCACTCTCTAGATACCCCTTAGTACGTAAAGGAATATTATTTGGGGGTCCAGCCATGGAGAAGAGTTTAGACACGAGGAGAAGATAAGGAACACACCCATTATCAAGAAATCACATTAGGATTCTCTTTTTAACCTGTTCCTTAAAACACTAGTGCTTTGGAAATCTATTGGAGGCAGAAGCAATCAAGGGTAGCTTAGGGTTAGGGTTAGGGTTATGGTGAGGGTTAGGGTACGGCTTAGGTTACGGGTTCGGGGAGGGGTTCGGGTAGGGCGTAGGGTATGGGTTAGGGATAGGGTTAGGGTTAGTGTTAGGGTTAGGGCTCGGTTTAGGGTACGGGTTAGGATTAGGGTACGCGTTAGGGTTAGGGTAGGGGTTAGGGTTAGGGTACGCGATAGGGTGAGGTTAGTTATTAAACCTATCCCACTCTCTAGATACCCCTTAGCACGTAAAGGAATATTATTTGGGGGTCCAGCCATGGAGAAGAGTTTAGACACGAGGAGAAGATAAGGAACACACCCATTATCAAGAAATCACATTAGGATTCTCTTTTTAACCTGTTCCTTAAAACACTAGTGCTTAGGAAGTCTATTGGAGGCAGAAGCAGTCAAGGGTAGCATAGGGTTAGGGTTAGGGTTAGGGTGAGGGTTAGGGTACGGCTTAGGGTACGGGTTCGGGGAGGGGTTCGGGTAGGGCGAAGGGTATGCGTTAGGGTTAGGGTTAGGTCTAGTGTTAGGGTTAGGGCTCGGTTTAGGGTACGGGTTAGGATTAGGGTACGCGTTAGGGTTAGGGTAGGGGTTGGGTTAGTGTACGCATTAGGGTGAGGGTAGTTATTAAACCTATCCCACTCTCTAGATACCCCTTAGCACGTAAAGGAATATTATTTGGGGGTCCAGCCATGGAGAAGAGTTTAGACACTAGGAGAAGATAAGGAACACACCCATTATCAAGAAATCACAATATGATTCTCTTTTTAAACTGTTCCTTAAAACACTAGTGCTTAGGAAATCTATTTCAGGCAGAAGCCGTCAAGGGTAGCTTAGGGTTAGGGTTAGGGTTAGGGTGAGGGTTAGGGTACGGCTTAGGGTACGGGTTCGGGGAGGGTTTCGGGTAGGGCGTAGGGTATGTGTTAGGGTTAGGGTTAGGGTTAGTGTTAGGGTTAGGGCTCGGTTTAGGGTACGGGTTAGGATTAGGGTACGCGTTAGGGTTAGGGTAGGGGTTAGGGTTAGGGTACGCGATAGGGTGAGGGTAGTTATTAAACCTATCACACTCTCTACATACACCTTAGCACGTAAAGGAATATTATTTGGGTGTCCAGCCATGGAGAAGAGTTTAGACACTAGGAGAAGATAAGGAACACACCCATTATCACGAAATCACATTAGGATTCTCTTTTTAACCTGTTCCTTAAAACACTAGTGCTTAGGAAATCTATTGGAGGCAGAAGCAGTCAAGGGTAGCTTAGGGTTAGGGTTAGGGTTAGGGTGAGGGTTAGGGTATGGCTTAGGGTACGTGTTCGGGGAGGGGTTCGGGTAGGGCGTAGGGTATGGGTTAGGTTTAGGTTTAGGGTTAGTGTTAGGGTTAGGGCTCGGTTTAGGGTACGGGTTAGGATTAGGGTACGCGTTAGTGTTAGGGTAGGGGTTAGGGTTAGGGTACGCGTTAGGGTGAGGGTAGTTATTAAACCTATCACACTCTCTAGATACACCTTAGCACATAAAGGAATATTATTTGGGGGTCCAGCCATGGAGAAGAGTTTAGACACGAGGAGAAGATAAGGAACACACCCATTATCAAAAAATCACATTAGGATTCTCTTTTTAACCTGTTCCTTAAAACACTAGTGCTTAGGAAATCTATTGGAGGCAGAAGCCGTCAAGGGTAGCTTAGGGTTAGGGTTAGGGTTAGGGTGAGGGGTAGGGTACGGCTTAGGGTACGGGTTAAGGGAGGGGTTCGGGTAGGGCGTAGGGTATGGGTTAGGGTTAGGGTTAGGGTTAGTGTTAGGGTTAGGGGTCGGTTAGGGTACGGGTTAAGATTAGGGTACGCGTTAGGGTTAGGGTAGGGGTTAGGGTTAGGGTACGCGTTAGGTTGAGGATAGTTATTAAACCTATCCCACTCTCTAGATACCCCTTAGCACGTAAAGGAATATTATTTGGGGGTCCAGCCATGGAGAAGAGTTTAGACACGAGGAAAAGATAAGGAACACACCCATTATCAAGAAATCACATTAGGATTCTCTTTTTAACCTGTTCCTTAAAACACTAGTGCTTAGGAAATCTACTGGAGGCAGAAGCAGTCAAGGGTAGCTTAGGGTTACGGTTAGGGTTAGGGTGAGGGTTAGGGTACGGCTTAGGGTACGGGTTCGGGGAGGGGTTCGGGTAGGGCGTAGGGTATGGGTTAGGGTTAGGGTTAGGATTAGGGTTAGGGCTAGTGTTAGGTTTAGGGTACAGGTTAGGATTAGGGTACGCGTTAGGGTTAGGTTAGGGGTTAGGGTTAGGGTACGCGTTAGGGTGAGGGTAGTTATTAAACCTATCACACTCTCTAGATACCCCTTAGCACGTAAAGGAATATTATTTGTGGGTCCAGCCATGGAGAAGAGTTTAGACATTAGGAGAAGATAAGGAACACACCCATTATCAAGAAATCACATTAGGATTCTCTTTTTAACCTGTTCCTTAAAACACTAGTGCTTAGGAAATCTATTGGAGGCAGAAGCAGTCAAGGGTAGCTTAGGGTTATGGTTAGGGTTAGGGTGAGTGTTAGGGTACAGCTTAGGGTACGGGTTCGGGGAGGGGTTCGGGTAGGGCGTAGGGTATGGGTTAGGGTTAGGTTTAGGGCTAGTGTTAGGGTTAGGGCTCGGTTTAGGGTACGGGTTAGGATTAGGGTACTCGTTAGGGTTAGGGTAGGGGTTAGGGTTAGGGTACGCATTAGGGTGAGCGTAGTTATTAAACCTATCCCACTCTCTAGATACCCCTTAGCACGTAAAGGAATATTATTTGGGGGTCCAGCCATGGAGAAGAGTTTAGACACTAGGAGAAGATAAGGAACAGACCCATTATCAAGAAATCACATTAGGATTCTCTTTTTAACCTGTTCCTTAAAACACTAGTGCTTAGGAAATCTATTGGAGGCAGAAGCCGTCAAGGGTAGCTTAGGGTTAGGGTTAGGGTTAGGGTGAGGGTTAGGGTACGGCTTAGGGTACGGGTTCAGGGAGGGGTTCGGGTAGGGCGTAGGGTATGGGTTAGGGTTAGGGTTAGGGTTAGTGTTAGGGTTAGGGCTCGGTTTAGGGTACGGGTTAGGATTAGGGTACGCGTTAGTGTTATGGTAGGGGTTAGGGTTAGGGTACGCGATAGGGTGAGGTTAGTTATTAAACCTATCCCAGTCTCTAGATACCCCTTAGCACGTAAAGGAATATTATTTGGGGGTCCAGCCATGGAGAAGAGGTTAGACACTAGGAGAAGATAAGGAACACACCCATTATCAAGAAATCACAATATGATTCTCTTTTTAAACTGTTCCTTAAAACAATAGTGCTTAGGAAATCTATTGCAGGCAGAAGCCGTCAAGGGTAGCTTAGGGTTAGGGTTAGGGTTAGGGTGAGGGTTAGGGTACGGCTTAGGGTACGGGTTCGGGGAGGGTTTCGGGTAGGGCGTAGGGTATGGGTTAGGGTTAGGGTTAGGGTTAGTGTTAGGGTTAGGGCTCGGTTTAGGGTACGGGTTAGGATTAGGGTACGCGTTAGGGTTAGGGTAGGGGTTAGGGTTAGGGTACGCGATAGGGTGAGGGTAGTTATTAAACCTATCACACTCTCTAGATACACCTTAGCACGTAAAGGAATATTATTTGGGGGTCCAGCCATGGAGAAGAGTTTAGACACTAGGAGAAGATAAGGAACACACCCATTATCACGAAATCACATTAGGATTCTCTTTTTAACCTGTTCCTTAAAACACTAGTGCTTAGGAAATCTATTGGAGGCAGAAGCAGTCAAGGGTAGCTTAGGGTTAGGGTTAGGGTTAGGGTGAGGGTTAGGGTATGGCTTAGGGTACGTGTTCGGGGAGGGGTTCGGGTAGGGCGTAGGGTATGGGTTAGGGTTAGGTTTAGGGTTAGTGTTAGGGTTAGGGCTCGGTTTAGGGTACGGGTTAGGATTAGGGTACGCGTTAGTGTTAGGGTAGGGGTTAGGGTTAGGGTACGCGTTAGGGTGAGGGTAGTTATTAAACCTATCACACTCTCTAGATACACCTTAGCACATAAAGGAATATTATTTGGGGGTCCAGCCATGGAGAAGAGTTTAGACACGAGGAGAAGATAAGGAACACACCCATTATCAAGAAATCACATTAGGATTCTCTTTTTAACCTGTTCCTTAAAACACTAGTGCTTAGGAAATCTATTGGAGGCAGAAGCCGTCAAGGGTAGCTTAGGGTTAGGGTTAGGGTTAGGGTGAGGGTTAGGGTACGGCTTAGGGTACGGGTTCAGGGAGGGGTTCGGGTAGGGCGTAGGGTATGGGTTAGGGTTAGGGTTAGGGTTAGTGTTAGGGTTATGGGTCGGTTAGGGTACGGGTTAAGATTAGGGTACGCGTTAGGGTTAGCTAGGGGTTAGGGTTAGGGTACGCGTTAGGGTGAGGATAGTTATTAAACCTATCCCACTCTCTAGATACCCCTTAGCACGTAAAGGAATATTATTTGGGGGTCCAGCCATGGAGATGAGTTTAGACACGAGGAAAAGATAAGGAACACACCCATTATCAAGAAATCACATTAGGATTCTCTTTTTAACCTGTTCCTTAAAACACTAGTGCTTAGGAAATCTACTGGAGGCAGAAGCAGTCAAGGTTAGCTTAGGGTTACGGTTAGGGTTAGGGTGAGGGTTAGGGTACGGCTTAGGGTACGGGTTCGGGGAGGGGTTCGGGTAGGGCGTAGGGCATGGGTTAGGGTTAGGGTTAGGATTAGGGTTAGGGCTAGTGTTAGGTTTAGGGTACAGGTTAGGATTAGGGTACGCGTTAGGGTTAGGGTAGGGGTTAGGGTTAGGGTACGCGTTAGGGTGAGGGTAGTTATTAAACCTATCCCACTCTCTAGATACCCCTTAGCACGTAAAGGAATATTATTTGTGGGTCCAGCCATGGAGAAGAGTTTAGACACTAGGAGAAGATAAGGAACACACCCATTATCAAGAAATCACATTAGGATTCTCTTTTTAACCTGTTCCTTAAAACACTAGTGCTTAGGAAATCTATTGGAGGCAGAAGCAGTCAAGGGTAGCTTAGGGTTATGGTTAGGGTTAGGGTGAGTGTTAGGGTAAAGCTTAGGGTACGGGTTCGGGGAGGGGTTCGGGTAGGGCGTAGGGTATGGGTTAGGGTTAGGTTTAGGGCTAGTGTTAGGGTTAGGGCTCGGTTTAGGGTACGGGTTAGGATTAGGGTACGCGTTAGGGTTAGGGTAGGGGTTAGGGTTAGGGTACGCATTAGGGTGAGGGTAGTTATTAAACCTATCCCACTCTCTAGATACCCCTTAGCACGTAAAGGAATATTATTTGGGGGTCCAGCCATGGAGAAGAGTTTAGACACTAGGAGAAGATAAGGAACAGACCCATTATCAAGAAATCACATTAGGATTCTCTTTTTAACCTGTTCCTTAAAACACTAGTGCTTAGGAAATCTATTGGAGGCAGAAGCCGTCAAGGGTAGCTTAGGGTTAGGGTTAGGGTTAGGGTGAGGGTTAGGGTACGGCTTAGGGTACGGGTTCAGGGAGGGGTTCGGGTAGGGCGTAGGGTATGGGTTAGGGTTAGGGTTAGGGTTAGTGTTAGGGTTAGGGCTCGGTTTAGGGTACGGGTTAGGATTAGGGTACGCGTTAGTGTTATGGTAGGGGTTAGGGTTAGGGTACGCGATAGGGTGAGGTTAGTTATTAAACCTATCCCAGTCTCTAGATACCCCTTAGCACGTAAAGGAATATTATTTGGGGGTCCAGCCATGGAGAAGAGGTTAGACACTAGGAGAAGATAAGGAACACACCCATTATCAAGAAATCACATTAGGATTCTCTTTTTAACCTGTTCCTTAAAACACTAGTGCTTAGGAAATCTATTGGAGGCAGAAGCAGTCAAGGGTAGCTTAGGGTTAGGGTTAGGGTTAGGGTGAGGGTTAGGGTATGGCTTAGGGTACGTGTTCGGGGAGGGGTTCGGGTAGGGCGTAGGGTATGGGTTAGGTTTAGGTTTAGGGTTAGTGTTAGGGTTAGGGCTCGGTTTAGGGTACGGGTTAGGATTAGGGTACGCGTTAGTTTTAGGGTAGTGGTTAGGGTTAGGGTACGCGTTAGGGTGAGGGTAGTTATTAAACCTATCACACTCTCTAGATACACCTTAGCACATAAAGGAATATTATTTGGGGGTCCAGCCATGGAGAAGAGTTTAGACACGAGGAGAAGATAAGGAACACACCCATTATCAAAAAATCACATTAGGATTCTCTTTTTAACCTGTTCCTTAAAACACTAGTGCTTAGGAAATCTATTGGAGGCAGAAGCCGTCAAGGGTAGCTTAGGGTTAGGGTTAGGGTTAGGGTGAGGGGTAGGGTACGGCTTAGGGTACGGGTTAAGGGAGGGGTTCGGGTAGGGCGTAGGGTATGGGTTAGGGTTAGGGTTAGGGTTAGTGTTAGGGTTAGGGGTCGGTTAGGGTACGGGTTAAGATTAGGGAACGCGTTAGGGTTAGGGTAGGGGTTAGGGTTAGGGTACGCGTTAGGGTGAGGATAGTTATTAAACCTATCCCACTCTCTAGATACCCCTTAGCACGTAAAGGAATATTATTTGGGGGTCCAGCCATGGAGAAGAGTTTAGACACGAGGAAAAGATAAGGAACACACCCATTATCAAGAAATCACATTAGGATTCTCTTTTTAACCTGTTCCTTAAAACACTAGTGCTTAGGAAATCTACTGGAGGCAGAAGCAGTCAAGGGTAGCTTAGGGTTACGGTTAGGGTTAGGGTGAGGGTTAGGGTACGGCTTAGGGTACGGGTTCGGGGAGGGGTTCGGGTAGGGCGTAGGGTATGGGTTAGGGTTAGGGTTAGGATTAGGGTTAGGGCTAGTGTTAGGTTTAGGGTACAGGTTAGGATTAGGGTACGCGTTAGGGTTAGGTTAGGGGTTAGGGTTAGGGTACGCGTTAGGGTGAGGGTAGTTATTAAACCTATCACACTCTCTAGATACCCCTTAGCACGTAAAGGAATATTATTTGTGGGTCCAGCCATGGAGAAGAGTTTAGACATTAGGAGAAGATAAGGAACACACCCATTATCAAGAAATCACATTAGGATTCTCTTTTTAACCTGTTCCTTAAAACACTAGTGCTTAGGAAATCTATTGGAGGCAGAAGCAGTCAAGGGTAGCTTAGGGTTATGGTTAGGGTTAGGGTGAGTGTTAGGGTACAGCTTAGGGTACGGGTTCGGGGAGGGGTTCGGGTAGGGCGTACGGTATGGGTTAGGGTTAGGTTTAGGGCTAGTGTTAGGGTTAGGGCTCGGTTTAGGGTACGGGTTAGGATTAGGGTACTCGTTAGGGTTAGGGTAGGGGTTAGGGTTAGGGTACGCAT
The DNA here is from genome assembly GCF_949987535.1 of Balaenoptera acutorostrata. Lineage (NCBI taxonomy): Eukaryota > Metazoa > Chordata > Mammalia > Artiodactyla > Balaenopteridae > Balaenoptera > Balaenoptera acutorostrata. The sequence goes on from NW_026645578.1 coordinate 179,803, forward strand.
TAGGGTGAGCGTAGTTATTAAACCTATCCCACTCTGTAGATACCCCTTAGCACGTAAAGGAATATTATTTGGGGGTCCAGCCATGGAGAAGAGTTTAGACACTAGGAGAAGATAAGGAACAGACCCATTATCAAGAAATCACATTAGGATTCTCTTTTTAACCTGTTCCTTAAAACACTAGTGCTTAGGAAATCTATTGGAGGCAGAAGCCGTCAAGGGTAGCTTAGGGTTAGGGTTAGGGTTAGGGTGAGGGTTAGGGTACGGCTTAGGGTACGGGTTCAGGGAGGGGTTCGGGTAGGGCGTAGGGTATGGGTTAGGGTTAGGGTTAGGGTTAGTGTTAGGGTTAGGGCTCGGTTTAGGGTACGGGTTAGGATTAGGGTACGCGTTAGTGTTATGGTAGGGGTTAGGGTTAGGGTACGCGATAGGGTGAGGTTAGTTATTAAACCTATCCCAGTCTCTAGATACCCCTTAGCACGTAAAGGAATATTATTTGGGGGTCCAGCCATGGAGAAGAGGTTAGACACTAGGAGAAGATAAGGAACACACCCATTATCAAGAAATCACAATATGATTCTCTTTTTAAACTGTTCCTTAAAACAATAGTGCTTAGGAAATCTATTGCAGGCAGAAGCCGTCAAGGGTAGCTTAGGGTTAGGGTTAGGGTTAGGGTGAGGGTTAGGGTACGGCTTAGGGTACGGTTTCGGGGAGGGTTTCGGGTAGGGCGTAGGGTATGGGTGAGGGTTAGGGTTAGGGTTAGTGTTAGGGTTAGGGCTCGGTTTAGGGTACGGGTTAGGATTAGGGTACGCGTTAGGGTTAGGGTAGGGGTTAGGGTTAGGGTACGCGATAGGGTGAGGGTAGTTATTAAACCTATCACACTCTCTAGATACACCTTAGCACGTAAAGGAATATTATTTGGGGGTCCAGCCATGGAGAAGAGTTTAGACACTAGGAGAAGATAAGGAACACACCCATTATCACGAAATCACATTAGGATTCTCTTTTTAACCTGTTCCTTAAAACACTAGTGCTTAGGAAATCTATTGGAGGCAGAAGCAGTCAAGGGTAGCTTAGGGTTAGGGTTAGGGTTAGGGTGAGGGTTAGGGTATGGCTTAGGGTACGTGTTCGGGGAGGGGTTCGGGTAGGGCGTAGGGTATGGGTTAGGGTTAGGTTTAGGGTTAGTGTTAGGGTTAGGGCTTGGTTTAGGGTACGGGTTAGGATTAGGGTACGCGTTAGTGTTAGGGTAGGGGTTAGGGTTAGGGTACGCGTTAGGGTGAGGGTAGTTATTAAACCTATCACACTCTCTAGATACACCTTAGCACATAAAGGAATATTATTTGGGGGTCCAGCCATGGAGAAGAGTTTAGACACGAGGAGAAGATAAGGAACACACCCATTATCAAGAAATCACATTAGGATTCTCTTTTTAACCTGTTCCTTAAAACACTAGTGCTTAGGAAATCTATTGGAGGCAGAAGCCGTCAAGGGTAGCTTAGGGTTAGGGTTAGGGTTAGGGTGAGGGTTAGGGTACGGCTTAGGGTACGGGTTCAGGGAGGGGTTCGGGTAGGGCGTAGGGTATGGGTTAGGGTTAGGGTTAGGGTTAGTGTTAGGGTTATGGGTCGGTTAGGGTACGGGTTAAGATTAGGGTACGCGTTAGGGTTAGCTAGGGGTTAGGGTTAGGGTACGCGTTAGGGTGAGGATAGTTATTAAACCTATCCCACTCTCTAGATACCCCTTAGCACGTAAAGGAATATTATTTGGGGGTCCAGCCATGGAGATGAGTTTAGACACGAGGAAAAGATAAGGAACACACCCATTATCAAGAAATCACATTAGGATTCTCTTTTTAACCTGTTCCTTAAAACACTAGTGCTTAGGAAATCTACTGGAGGCAGAAGCAGTCAAGGTTAGCTTAGGGTTACGGTTAGGGTTAGGGTGAGGGTTAGGGTACGGCTTAGGGTACGGGTTCGGGGAGGGGTTCGGGTAGGGCGTAGGGCATGGGTTAGGGTTAGGGTTAGGATTAGGGTTAGGGCTAGTGTTAGGTTTAGGGTACAGGTTAGGATTAGGGTACGCGTTAGGGTTAGGGTAGGGGTTAGGGTTAGGGTACGCGTTAGGGTGAGGGTAGTTATTAAACCTATCCCACTCTCTAGATACCCCTTAGCACGTAAAGGAATATTATTTGTGGGTCCAGCCATGGAGAAGAGTTTAGACACTAGGAGAAGATAAGGAACACACCCATTATCAAGAAATCACATTAGGATTCTCTTTTTAACCTGTTCCTAAAACACTAGTGCTTAGGAAATCTATTGGAGGCAGAAGCAGTCAAGGGTAGCTTAGGGTTATGGTTAGGGTTAGGGTGAGTGTTAGGGTAAAGCTTAGGGTACGGGTTCGGGGAGGGGTTCGGGTAGGGCGTAGGGTATGGGTTAGGGTTAGGTTTAGGGCTAGTGTTAGGGTTAGGGCTCGGTTTAGGGTACGGGTTAGGATTAGGGTACGCGTTAGGGTTAGGGTAGGGGTTAGGGTTAGGGTACGCATTAGGGTGAGGGTAGTTATTAAACCTATCCCACTCTCTAGATACCCCTTAGCACGTAAAGGAATATTATTTGGGGGTCCAGCCATGGAGAAGAGTTTAGACACTAGGAGAAGATAAGGAACAGACCCATTATCAAGAAATCACATTAGGATTCTCTTTTTAACCTGTTCCTTAAAACACTAGTGCTTAGGAAATCTATTGGAGGCAGAAGCCGTCAAGGGTAGCTTAGGGTTAGGGTTAGGGTTAGGGTGAGGGTTAGGGTACGGCTTAGGGTACGGGTTCAGGGAGGGGTTCGGGTAGGGCGTAGGGTATGGGTTAGGGTTAGGGTTAGGGTTAGTGTTAGGGTTAGGGCTCGGTTTAGGGTACGGGTTAGGATTAGGGTACGCGTTAGTGTTATGGTAGGGGTTAGGGTTAGGGTACGCGATAGGGTGAGGTTAGTTATTAAACCTATCCCAGTCTCTAGATACCCCTTAGCACGTAAAGGAATATTATTTGGGGGTCCAGCCATGGAGAAGAGGTTAGACACTAGGAGAAGATAAGGAACACACCCATTATCAAGAAATCACATTAGGATTCTCTTTTTAACCTGTTCCTTAAAACACTAGTGCTTAGGAAATCTATTGGAGGCAGAAGCAATCAAGGGTAGCTTAGGGTTAGGGTTAGGGTTAGGGTGAGGGTTAGGGTACGGCTTAGGGTACGGGTTCGGGGAGGGGTTCGGGTAGGGCGTAGGGTATGGGTTAGGGTTAGGGTTAGTGTTAGGGTTAGGGCTCGGTTTAGGGTACGGGTTAGGATTAGGGTACGCGTTAGGGTTAGGGTAGGGGTTAGGGTTAGGGTACGCGATAGGGTGAGGGTAGTTATTAAACCTATCACACTCTCTACATACACCTTAGCACGTAAAGGAATATTATTTGGGGGTCCAGCCATGGAGAAGAGTTTAGACACTAGGAGAAGATAAGGAACACACCCATTATCACGAAATCACATTAGGATTCTCTTTTTAACCTGTTCCTTAAAACACTAGTGCTTAGGAAATCTATTGGAGGCAGAAGCAGTCAAGGGTAGCTTAGGGTTAGGGATAGGGTTAGGGTGAGGGCTAGGGTATGGCTTAGGGTACGTGTTTGGGGAGGGGTTCGGGTAGGGCGTAGGGTATGGGTTAGGGTTAGGTTTAGGGTTAGTGTTAGGGTTAGGGCTCGGTTTAGGGTACGGGTTAGGATTAGGGTACGCGTTAGTGTTAGGGTAGGGGTTAGGGTTAGGGTACGCGTTAGGGTGAGGGTAGTTATTAAACCTATCACACTCTCTAGATACACCTTAGCACATAAAGGAATATTATTTGGGTGTCCAGCCATGGAGAAGAGTTTAGACACGAGGAGAAGATAAGGAACACACCCATTATCAAGAAATCACATTAGGATTCTCTTTTTAACCTGTTCCTTAAAACACTAGTGCTTAGGAAATCTATTGGAGGCAGAAGCCGTCAAGGGTAGCTTAGGGTTAGGGTTAGGGTTAGGGTGAGGGGTAGGGTACGGCTTAGGGTACGGGTTCAGGGAGGGGTTCGGGTAGGGCGTAGGGTATGGGTTAGGGTTAGGGTTAGGGTTAGTGTTAGGGTTAGGGGTCGGTTAGGGTACGGGTTAAGATTAGGGTACGCGTTAGGGTTAGGGTAGGGGTTAGGGTTAGGGTACGCGTTAGGGTGAGGGTAGTTATTAAACCTATCCCACTCTCTAGATAACCCTTAGCACGTAAAGGAATATTATTTGTGGGTCCAGCCATGGAGAAGAGTTTAGACACTAGGAGAAGATAAGGAACACACCCATTATCACGAAATCACATTAGGATTCTCTTTTTAACCTGTTCCTTAAAACACTAGTGCTTAGGAAATCTATTGGAGGCAGAAGCAGTCAAGGGTAGCTTAGGGTTAGGGTTAGGGTTAGGGTGAGGGTTAGGGTATGGCTTAGGGTACGTGTTCGGTGAGGGGTTCGGGTAGGGCGTAGCGTATGGGTTAGGGTTAGGTTTAGGGTTAGTGTTAGGGTTAGGGCTCGGTTTAGGGTACGGGTTAGGATTAGGGTACGCGTTAGGGTTAGGGTAGGGGTTAGGGTTAGGGTACGCGTTAGGGTGAGGGTAGTTATTAAACCTATCCCACTCTCTAGATACACCTTAGCACATAAAGGAATATTATTTGGGGGTACAGCCATGGAGAAGAGTTTAGACACTAGGAGAAGATAAGGAACACACCCATTATCAAGAAATCACATTAGGATTCTCTTTTTAACCTGTTCCTTAAAACACTAGTGCTTAGGAAATCTATTGGAGGCAGAAGCCGTCAAGGTTGGCTTAGGGTTAGGGTTAGGGTTAGGGTGAGGGTTAGGGTACGGCTTAGGGTACGGGTTCAGGGAGGGGTTCGGGTAGGGCGTAGGGTATGGGTTAGGGTTAGGGTTAGGGTTAGTGTTAGGGTTAGGGGTCGGTTAGGGTACGGGTTAAGATTAGGGTACGCGTTAGGGTTAGCGTAGGGGTTAGGGTTAGGTTACGCGTTAGGGTGAGGGTAGTTATTAAACCTATCCCACTCTCTAGATACCCCTTAGCACGTAAAGGAATATTATTTGGGGGTCCAGCCATGGAGAAGAGTTTAGACACTAGGAGAAGATAAGGAACACACCCATTATCAAGAAATCACATTAGGATTCTCTTTTTAACCTTTTCCTTAAAACACTAGTGCTTAGGAAATCTATTGGAGGCAGAAGCCGTCAAGGGTAGCTTAGGGTTAGGGTTAGGGTTAGGGTGAGGGTTAGGGTATGGCTTAGGGTACGAGTTCGGGGAGGGGTTCGGGTAGGGCGTAGGGTATGGGTTAGGGTTAGGGTTAGGGTTAGTGTTAGGGTTAGGGCTCGGTTTAGGTTACGGGTTAGGATTAGGGTACGCGTTAGTGTTAGGGTAGGGGTTAGGGTTAGGGTACGCGATAGGGTGAGGTTAATTATTAAACCTATCCCACTCTCCAGATACCCCTTAGCACGTAAAGGAATATTATTTGGGGGTCCAGCCATGGAGAAGAGTTTAGACACTAGGAGAAGGTAAGGAACACACCCATTATCAAGAAATCACATTAGGATTCTCTTTTTAACCTGTTCCTTAAAACACTAGTGCTTAGGAAATCTATTGGAGGCAGAAGCAGTCAAGGGTAGCTTAGGGTTAGGGTTAGGGTTAGGGTGAGGGTTAGGGTACGGCTTAGGGTACGGTTTCGTGGAGGGGTTCGGGTAGGGCGTAGGGTATGGGTTAGGGTTAGGGTTAGGGCTAGTTTTAGGTTTAGGGTACGGGTTAGGATTAGGGTACGCGTTAGGGTTAGGGTAGGGGTTAGGGTTAGGGTACGCGTTAGGGTGAGGGTATTTATTAAACCTATCCCACTCTCTAGATACCCCTTAGAATGTAAAGGAATATTATTTGTGGGTCCAGCCATGGAGAAGAGTTTAGACACTAGGAGAAGATAAGGAACACACCCATTATCAAGAAATCACATTAGGATTCTATTTTAACCTGTTCCTTAAAACACTAGTGCTTAGGAAATCTATTGGAGGCAGAAGCAGTGAAGGGTAGCTTAGGGTTAGGTTTAGGGTTAGGGTGAGGGTTAGGGTACGGCTTAGGGTACGGGTTCGGGGAGGGGTTCGGGTAGGGCGTAGGGTATGGGTTAGGGTTAGGGTTAGGGTTATTGTTAGGGTTAGGGGTCGGTTAGGGTACGGGTTAAGATTAGTGTACACGTTTGTGTTAGGGTAGGGGTTAGGGTTAGGGTACGCGTTAGGGTGAGGGTAGTTATTAAACTATCCCACTCTCTAGATACCCCTTAGCACGGTAAAGGAATATTATTTGGGGGTCCAGCCATGGAGAAGAGTTTAGACACTAGGAGAAGATAAGGAACACACCCATTATCAAGAAATCACATTAGGATTCTCTTTTTAACCTGTTCCTTAAAACACTAGTGCTTAGGAAATCTACTGGAGGCAGAAGCAGTCAAGGGTAGCTTAGGGTTAGGGTTAGGGTTAGGGTGAGGGTTAGGGTACGGCTTAGGGTACGGGTTCGGGGAGGGGTTCGGGTAGGGCGTAGGGTATGGGTTAGGGTTAGGGTTAGGGCTAGTGTTAGGTTTACGGTACGGGTTAGGATTAGGGTACGCATTAGGGTTAGGGTAGGGGTTAGGGTTAGGGTACGCGTTAGGGTGAGGGTAGTTATTAAACCTATCCCACTCTCTAGATACCCCTTAGCACGTAAAGGAATATTATTTGTGGGTCCAGCCATGAAGAAGAGTTTAGACACTAGGAGAAGATATGGAACACACCCATTATCAAGAAATCACATTAGGATTCTCTTTTTAACCTGTTCCTTAAAACACTAGTGCTTAGGAAATCTATTGGAGGCAGAAGCAGTCAAGGGTAGCTTAGGGTTAGGGTTAGGGTTAGGGTGAGGGTTAGGGTATGGCTTAGGGTACGTGTTCGGGGAGGGGTTCGGGTAGGGCGTAGGGTATGGGTTAGGGTTAGGTTTAGGGTTAGTGTTAGGGTTAGGGCTCGGTTTAGGGTACGGGTTAGGATTAGGGTACGCGTTAGTGTTAGGGTAGGGGTTAGGGTTAGGGTACGCGTTAGGGTGAGGGTAGTTATTAAACCTATCACACTCTCTAGATACACCTTAGCACATAAAGGAATATTATTTGGGGGTCCAGCCATGGAGAAGAGTTTAGACACGAGGAGAAGATAAGGAACACACCCATTATCAAGAAATCACATTAGGATTCTCTTTTTAACCTGTTCCTTAAAACACTAGTGCTTAGGAAATCTATTGGAGGCAGAAGCCGTCAAGGGTAGCTTAGGGTTAGGGTTAGGGTTAGGGTGAGGGGTAGGGTACGGCTTAGGGTACGGGTTCAGGGAGGGGTTCGTGTAGGGCGTAGGGTATGGGTTAGGGTTAGGGTTAGGGTTAGTGTTAGGGTTAGGGGTCGGTTAGGGTACGGGTTAAGATTAGGGTACGCGTTAGGGTTAGGGTAGGGGTTAGGGTTAGGGTACGCGATAGGGTGAGGGTAGTTATTAAACCTATCCCACTCTCTAGATACCCCTTAGCACGTAAAGGAATATTATTTGTGGGTCCAGCCATGGAGAAGAGTTTAGACACTAGGAGAAGATAAGGAACACACCCATTATCAAGAAATCACATTAGGATTCTCTTTTTAACCTGTTCCTTAAAACACTAATGCTTAGGAAATCTATTGGAGGCAGAAGCAGTCAAGGGTAGCTTAGGGTTAGGGTTAGGGTTAGGGTGAGGGTTAGGGTACGGCTTAGGGTACGGGTTCTGGGAGGGGTTCGGGTAGGGCGTAGGGTATGGGTTAGGGTTAGTGTTAGGGTTAGGGCTCGGTTTAGGGTACGGGTTAGGATTAGGGTACGCGTTAGGGTTAGGGTAGGGGTTAGGGTTAGGGTACGCGTTAGGGTGAGGGTAGTTATTAAACCTATCCCACTCTCTAGATACCCCTTAGCACGTAAAGGAATATTATTTGGGGGTCCAGCCATGGAGAATAGTTTAGACACTAGGAGAAGATAAGGAACACACCCATTATCAAGAAATCACATTAGGATTCTCTTTTTAACCTGTTCCTTAAAACACTAGTGCTTAGGAAATCTATTGGAGGCAGAAGCAGTCAAGGGTAGCTTAGGGTTAGTGTTAGGGTAGGAGTGAGGGTTAGGGTACGGCTTAGGGTACGGGTTCGGGGAGGGGTTCGGGTAGGGCGTAGGGTATGGGTTCGGGTTAGGGTTAGGGTTAGTGTTAGGGTTAGGGCTCGGTTTAGGGTACGGGTTAGGATTAGGGTACGCGTTAGTGTTAGGGTAGGGGTTAGGGTAAGTGTACGCGATAGGGTGAGGGTAGTTATTAAACCTATCCCACTCTCTAGATACCCCTTAGCACGTAAAGGAATATTATTTGGGGGTCCAGCCATGGAGATGAGGTTAGACACTTGGAGAAGATAAGGAACACACCCATTATCAAGAAATCACATTAGGATTCTCTTTTTAACCTGTTCCTTAAAACACTAGTGCTTAGGAAATCTATTGGAGGCAGAAGCAATCAAGGGTAGCTTATGGTTAGGGTTAGGGTTAGGGTGAGGGTTAGGGTACGGCTTAGGGTACGGGTTCAGGGAGGGGTTCGGGTAGGGCGTAGGTTATGGGTTAGGTTTAGGGTTAGGGTTAGTGTTAGGGTTAGGGCTCGGTTTAGGGTACGAGTTAGGATTAGGGTACGCGTTAGGGTTAGGGTAGGGGTTAGGGTTAGGGTACGCTTTTTGGTGAGGGTAGTTATTAAACCTATCCCACTCTCTAGATACCCCTTAGCACGTAAAGGAATATTATTTGGGGTTCCAGCCATGGAGAAGAGGTTAGACACTGGGAGAAGATAAGGAACACACCCATTATCAAGAAATCACATTAGGATTCTCTTTTTAACCTGTTCCTTAAAACACTAGTGCTTAGGAAATCTATTGGAGGCAGAAGCCGTCAACGGTAGCTTAGGGTTAGGTTTAGGGTTAGGGTGAGGGTTAGGGTACGGCTTAGGGTACGGGTTCGGGGAGGGGTTCGGGTAGGGCGTAGGGTATGGGTTAGGTTTAGGGTTAGGGTTAGTGTTAGGGTTAGGGCTCGGTTTAGGGTATGGGTTAGAATTAGGGTACGCGTTAGGGTTAGGGTAGGGGTTAGGGTTAGGGTACGCATTAGGGTGAGGGTAGTTATTAAACCTATCCCACTCTCTAGATACCACTTAGCACGTAAAGGAATATTATTTGGGGGTCCAGCCATGGAGAAGAGGTTAGACACTAGGAGAAGATAAGGAACACACGCATTATCAAGAAATCACATTAGGATTCTCTTTTTAACCTGTTCCTTAAAACACTAGTGCTTAGGAAATCTATTGGAGGCAGAAGCATTCAAGGGTAGCTTAGGGTTAGGGTTAGGGTGAGGGTTTGGGTACGGCTTAGGGTACGGGTTCGGGGAGGGGTTCGGGTAGGGCGTAGGGTATGGGTTAGGGTTAGGGTTAGGGCTAGTGTTAGGGTTAGGGCTCGGTTTAGGATACGGGTTAGGATTAGGGTACGCGTTAGGGTTAGGGTAGGGGTTAGGGTTAGGGTACGCGATAGGGTGAGGTTAGTTATTAAACCTATCCCACTCTCTAGATACCCCTTAGCACGTAAAGGAATATTATTTGGGGGTCCAGCCATGGAGAAGAGTTTAGACACTAGGAGAAGATAAGGAACACACCCATTATCAAGAAATCACATTAGGATTCTCTTTTTAACCTGTTCCTTAAAACACTAGTGCTTAGGAAATCTATTGCAGGCAGAAGCAGTCAAGGGTAGCTTAGGGTTAGGGTTAGGGTTAGGGTGAGGGTTAGGGTACAGCTTAGGGTACGGGTTCGGGGAGGGGTTCGGGTAGGGCGTAGGGTATGGGTTAGGGTTAGGGTTAGGGTTAGTGTTAGGGTTAGGGCTCGGTTTAGGGTACGGGTTAGGATTAGGGTACGCATTAGGGTTAGGGTAGGGGTTAGGGTAAGGGTACGCGATAGGGTGAGGTTAGTTATAAAACCTATCCCACTCTCTAGATACCCCTTAGCACGTAAAGGAATATTATTTGTGGGTCCAGCCATGGAGAAGTGTTTAGATACTAGGAGAAGATAAGGAACACACCCATTATCAAGAAATCACATTAGGATTCTCTTTTTAACCTGTTCCTTAAAACACTAGTGCTTAGGAAATCTATTGGAGGCAGAAGCAGTCAAGGGTAGCTGAGGGTTAGGGTTAGGGTTAGGGTGAGGGTTAGGGTACGGCTTAGGGTACGGGTTAGGGGAGGGGTTCGGGTAGGGCGTAGGGTATGGTTTAGGGTTAGGGTTAGGGTTAGTGTTAGGGTTAGGGCTTGGTTGAGGGTACGGGTTAGGATTAGGGTACGCGTTAGGGTTAGGGTAGAGGTTAGGGTTAAGGTACGCGTTAGGGTGAGGGTAGTTATTAAACCTATCCCACTCTCTAGATACCCCTTAGCACGTAAAGGAATATTATTTGGGGGTCCAGCCATGGAGAATAGTTTAGACACTAGGAGAAGATAAGGAACACACCCATTATCAAGAAATCACATTAGGATTCTCTTTTTAACCTGTTCCTTAAAACACTAGTGCTTAGGAAATCTATTGGAGGCAGAAGCAGTCAAGGGTAGCTTAGGGTTAGTGTTAGGGTAGGAGTGAGGGTTAGGGTACGGCTTAGGGTACGGGTTCGGGGAGGGGTTCGGGTAGGGCGTAGGGTATGGGTTCGGGTTAGGGTTAGGGTTAGTGTTAGGGTTAGGGCTCGGTTTAGGGTACGGGTTAGGATTAGGGTACGCGTTAGTGTTAGGGTAGGGGTTAGGGTAAGGGTACGCGATAGGGTGAGGGTAGTTATTAAACCTATCCCACTCTCTAGATACCCCTTAGCACGTAAAGGAATATTATTTGGCGGTCCAGCCATGGAGATGAGGTTAGATACTTGGAGAAGATAAGGAACACACCCATTATCAAGAAATCACATTAGGATTCTCTTTTTAACCTGTTCCTTAAAACACTAGTGCTTAGGAAATCTATTGGAGGCAGAAGCAATCAAGGGTAGCTTATGGTTAGGGTTAGGGTTAGGGTGAGGGTTAGGGTACGGCTTAGGGTACGGGTTCAGGGAGGGGTTCGGGTAGGGCGTAGGTTATGGGTTAGGTTTAGGGTTAGGGTTAGTGTTAGGGTTAGGGCTCGGTTTAGGGTACGGGTTAGGATTAGGGTACGCGTTAGGGTTAGGGTAGGGGTTAGGGTTAGGGTACGCTTTTTGGTGAGGGTAGTTATTAAACCTATCCCACTCTCTAGATACCCCTTAGCACGTAAAGGAATATTATTTGGGGGTCCAGCCATGGAGAAGAGGTTAACACTGGGAGAAGATAAGGAACACACCCATTATCAAGAAATCACATTAGGATTCTCTTTTTAACCTGTTCCTTAAAACACTAGTGCTTAGGAAATCTATTGGAGGCAGAAGCAGTCAAGGGTAGCTTAGGGTTAGGGTTAGGGTTAGGGTGAGGGTTAGGGTATGGCTTAGGGTACGGGTTCGGGGAGGGGTTCGGATAGGGCGTAGGGTATGGGTTAGGGTTAGGGTTAGGGTTAGTGTTAGGGTTAGGGCTCGGTTTAAGGTACGGGTTAGGATTAGGGTACGCGTTAGGGTTAGGGTAGGGGTTAGGGTTAGGGTACGCGTTAGGGTGAGGGTAGTTATTAAACCTATCCCACTCTCTAGATACCCCTTAGCACGTAAAGGAATATTATTTGGGGGTCCAGCCATGGAGAAGAGTTTAGACACTAGGAGAAGATAAGGAACACACCCATTATCAAGAAATCACATTAGGATTCTCTTTTTAACCTGTTCCTTAAAACACTAGTGCTTAGGAAATCTATTGGAGGCAGAAGCAGTCAAGGGTAGCTTAGGGTTAGGGTTAGGGTTAGGGTGAGGGTTAGGGTACGGCTTAGGGTACGGGTTCGGGGAGGGGTTCGGGTAGGGCGTAGGGTATGGGTTAGGGTTAGGGTTAGGGCTAGTGTTAGGGTTAGGGCTCGGTTTAGGGTACGGGTTAGGATTAGGGTACGCGTTAGGGTTAGGGTAGGGGTTAGGGTTAGGGTACGCGATAGGGTGAGGTTAGTTATTAAACCTATCCCACTCTCTAGATACCCCTTAGCACGTAAAGGAATATTATTTGGGGGTCCAGCCATGGAGAAGAGTTTAGACACTAGGAGAAGATAAGGAACACACCCATTATCAAGAAATCACATTAGGATTCTCTTTTTAACCTGTTCCTTAAAACACTAGTGCTTAGGAAATCTATTGGAGGCAGAAGCAGTCAAGGGTAGCTTAGGGTTAGGGTTAGGGTTAGGGTGAGGGTTAGGGTACGGCTTAGGGTACGGGTTCGGGGAGGGGTTCGGGTAGGGCGTAGGGTATGGGTTAGGGTTAGGGTTAGGGTTAGTGTTAGGGTTAGGGCTCGGTTTAGGGTACGGGTTAGGATTAGGGTACGCGTTAGGGTTAGGGTAGGGGTTAGGGTTAGGGTACGCGATAGGGTGAGGTTAGTTATTAAACCTATCCCACTCTCTAGATACCCCTTAGCACGTAAAGGAATATTATTTGGGGGTCCAGCCATGGAGAAGAGTTTAGACACTAGGAGAAGATAAGGAACACACGCATTATCAAGAAATCACATTAGGATTCTCTTTTTAACCTGTTCCTTAAAACACTAGTGCTTAGGAAATCTATTGGAGGCAGAAGCAGTCAAGGGTAGCTTAGGGTTAGGGTTAGGGTTAGGGTGAGGGTTAGGGTACGGCTTAGGGTACGGGTTCGGGGAGGGGTTCGGGTAGGGCGTAGGGTATGGGTTAGGGTTAGGGTTAGGGTTAGTGTTAGGGTTAGGGCTCGGTTTAGGGTACGGGTTAGGATTAGGGTACGCGTTAGGGTTAGGGTAGGGGTTAGGGTTAGGGTACGCGATAGGGTTAGGTTAGTTATTAAACCTATCCCACTCTCTAGATACCCCTTAGCACGTAAAGGAATATTATTTGGGGGTCCAGCCATGGAGAAGAGTTTAGACACTAGGAGAAGATAAGGAACACACGCATTATCAAGAAATCACATTAGGATTCTCTTTTTAACCTGTTCCTTAAAACACTAGTGCTTAGGAAATCTATTGGAGGCAGAAGCAGTCAAGGGTAGCTTAGGGTTAGGGTTAGGGTTAGGGTGAGGGTTAGGGTACGGCTTAGGGTACGGGTTCAGGGAGGGGTTCGGGTAGGGCGTAGGTTATGGGTTAGGTTTAGGGTTAGGGTTAGTGTTAGGGTTAGGGCTCGGTTTAGGGTACGGGTTAGGATTAGGGTACGCGTTAGGGTTAGGGTAGGGGTTAGGGTTAGGGTACGCTTTTTGTTGAGGGTAGTTATTAAACCTATCCCACTCTCTAGATAACCCTTAGCACGTAAAGGAATATTATTTGGGGGTCCAGCCATGGAGAAGATTTTAGACACGAGGAGAAGATAAGGAACACACGCATTATCAAGAAATCACATTAGGATTCTCTTTTTAACCTGTTCCTTAAATCACTAGTGCTTAGGAAATCTATTGGAGGCAGAAGCCGTCAAGGGTAGCTTAGGGTTAGGGTTAGGGTTAGGGTGAGGGTTAGGGTACGGCTTAGGGTACGGGTTCAGGGAGGGGTTCGGGTAGGGCGTAGGGTATGGGTTAGGTTTAGGGGTAGGGTTAGTGTTAGGATTAGGGCTCGTTTTAGGGTACGGGTTAGGATAAGGGTACGCGTTAGGGTTAGGGTAGGGGTTAGGGTTAGGGTACGCATTAGGGTGAGGGTAGTTATTAAAACTATCCCACTCTCTAGATACCCCTTAGCACGTAAACGAATATTATTTGGGGGTCCAGCCATGGAGAAGAGGTTAGACACTGGGAGAAGATAAGGAACACACCCATTATCAAGAAATCACATTAGGATTCTCTTTTTAACCTGTTCCTTAAAACACTAGTGCTTAGGAAATCTATTGGAGGCAGAAGCCTTCAACGGTAGCTTAGGGTTAGGGTTAGGGTTAGGGTTAGTGTGAGGGTTAGGGTACGGCTTAGGGTACGGGTTCGGGGAGGGGTTCGAGTAGGGCGTAGGGTATGGGTTAGGTTTAGGGTTAGGGTTAGTGTTAGGGTTAGGGCTCGGTTTAGGGTACGGGTTAGGATTAGGGTACGCGTTAGGGTTAGGGTAGGGGTTAGGGTTAGGGTACACATTAGGGTGAGGGTAGTTATTAAACCTATCCCACTCTCTAGATACCACTTAGCACGTAAAGTAATATTATTTGGGGGTCCAGCCATGGAGAAGAGGTTAGACACTAGGAGAAGATAATGAACACACGCATTATCAAGAAATCACATTAGGATTCTCTTTTTAACCTGTTCCTTAAAACACTAGTGCTTAGGAAATCTATTGGAGGCAGAAGCATTCAAGGGTAGCTTAGGGTTAGGGTTAGGGTGAGGGTTTGGGTACGGCTTAGGGTACGGTTTCGGGGAGGGGTTCGGGTAGGGCGCAGGGAATGGGTTAGGGTTAGGGTTAGGGCTAGTGTTAGGGTTAGGGCTCGGTTTAGGATACGGGTTAGGATTAGGGTACGCGTTAGGGTTAGGGTAGGGGTTAGGGTTAGGGTACGCGATAGGGTGAGGTTAGTTATTAAACCTATCCCACTCTCTAGATACCCCTTAGCACGTAAAGGAATATTATTTGGGGGTCCAGCCATGGAGAAGAGTTTAGACACTAGGAGAATATAAGGAACACACCCATTATCAAGAAATCACATTAGGATTCTCTTTTTAACCTGTTCCTTAAAACACTAGTGCTTAGGAAATCTATTGGAGGCAGAAGCAGTCAAGGGTAGCTTAGGGTTAGGGTTAGGGTTAGGGTGAGGGTTAGGTTATGGCTTAGGGTACGGGTTCGGGGAGGGGTTCGGATAGGGCGTAGGGTATGGGTTAGGGTTAGGGTTAGGGTTAGTGTTAGGGTTAGGGCTCGGTTTAAGGTACGGGTTAGGATTAGGGTACGCGTTAGGGTTAGGGTTAGGGTACGCGTTAGGGTGAGGGTAGTTATTAAACCTATCCCACTCTCTAGATACCCCTTAGCACGTAAAGGAATATTATTTGGGGGTCCAGCCATGGAGAAGAGTTTAGACACTAGGAGAAGATAAGGAACACACCCATTATGAAGAAATCACATTAGGATTCTCTTTTTAACCTGTTCCTTAAAACACTAGTGCTTAGGAAATCTATTGGAGGCAGAAGCAGTCAAGGGTAGCTTAGGGTTAGGGTTAGGGTTAGGGTGAGGGTTAGGGTACGGCTTAGGGTACGGGTTCGGGGAGGGGTTCGGGTAGGGCGTAGGGTATGGGTTAGGGTTAGGGTTAGGGCTAGTGTTAGGGTTAGGGCTCGGTTTAGGGTACGGGTTAGGATTAGGGTACGCGTTAGGGTTAGGGTAGGGGTTAGGGTTAGGGTACGCGATAGGGTGAGGTTAGTTATTAAACCTATCCCACTCTCTAGATACCCCTTAGCACGTAAAGGAATATTATTTGGGGGTCCAGCCATGGAGAAGAGTTTAGACACTAGGAGAAGATAAGGAACACACCCATTATCAAGAAATCACATTAGGATTCTCTTTTTAACCTGTTCCTTAAAACACTAGTGCTTAGGAAATCTATTGGAGGCAGAAGCAGTCAAGGGTAGCTTAGGGTGAGGGTTAGGGTTAGGGTGAGGGTTAGGGTACGGCTTAGGGTACGGGTTCGGGGAGGGGTTCGGGTAGGGCGTAGGGTATGGGTTAGGGTTAGGGTTAGGGTTAGTGTTAGGGTTAGGGCTCGGTTTAGGGTACGGGTTAGGATTAGGGTACTCGTTAGGGTTAGGGTAGGGGTTAGGGTTAGGGTACGCGATAGGGTGAGGTTAGTTATTAAACCTATCCCACTCTCTAGATACCCCTTAGCACGTAAAGGAATATTATTTGGGGGTCCAGCCATGGAGAAGAGTTTAGACACTAGGAGAAGATAAGGAACACACGCATTATCAAGAAATCACATTAGGATTCTCTTTTTAACCTGTTCCTTAAAACACTAGTGCTTAGGAAATCTATTGGAGGCAGAAGCAGTCAAGGGTAGCTTAGGGTTAGGGTTAGGGTTAGGGTGAGGGTTAGGGTACGGCTTAGGGTACGGGTTCGGGGAGGGGTTCGGGTAGGGCGTAGGGTATGGGTTAGGGTTAGGGTTAGGGTTAGTGTTAGGGTTAGGGCTCAGTTTAGGGTACGGGTTAGGATTAGGGTACGCGTTAGGGTTAGGGTAGGGGTTAGGGTTAGGGTACGCGATAGGGTGAGGTTAGTTATTAAACCTATCCCACTCTCTAGATACCCCTTAGCACGTAAAGGAATATTATTTGGGGGTCCAGCCATGGAGAAGAGTTTAGACACTAGGAGAAGATAAGGAACACACGCATTATCAAGAAATCACATTAGGATTCTCTTTTTAACCTGTTCCTTAAAACACTAGTGCTTAGGAAATCTATTGGAGGCAGAAGCAGTCAAGGGTAGCTTAGGGTTAGGGTTAGGGTTAGGGTGAGGGTTAGGGTACGGCTTAGGGTACGGTTCGGGGAGGGGTTCGGGTAGGGGGTAGGGTATGGGTTAGGGTTAGGGTTAGGGTTAGGGCTCGGTTTAGGGTACGGGTTAGGATTAGGGTACGCGTTAGGGTTAGCGTAGGGGTTAGGGTTAGGGTACGCGTTAGGGTGAGGGTAGTTATTAAACCTATCCCACTCTCTAGATACCCCTTAGCACGTAAAGGAATATTATTTGGGGGTCCAGCCATGGAGAAGAGTTTAGACACTAGGAGAAGATAAGGAACACACCCATTATCACGAAATCACATTAGGATTCTCTTTTTAACCTGTTCCTTAAAACACTAGTGCTTAGGAAATCTATTGGAGGCAGAAGCAGTCAAGGGTAGCTTAGGGTTAGGGTTAGGGTTAGGTGAGGGTTAGGGTACGGCTTAGGGTACGGGTTCGGGGAAGGGTTCGGGTAGGGCGTAGGGTATGGGTTAGGGTTAGGGTTAGAGTTAGTGTTAGGGTTAGGGCTCGGTTTAGGGTACGGGTTAGGATTAGGGTACGCGTTAGGGTTAGGGTAGGGGTTAGGGTTAGGGTACGCGATAGGGTGAGGATAGTTATTAAACCTATCCCACTCTATAGATACCCCTTAGCACGTAAAAGAATATTATTTGGGGGTCCAGCCATGGAGAAGAGTTTAGACACTAGGAGAAGATAAGGAACACACCCATTATCACGAAATCACATTAGGATTCTCTTTTTAACCTGTTCCTTAAAACACTAGTGCTTAGGCAATCTATTGGAGGCAGAAGCAGTCAAGGGTAGCTTAGGGTTAGGGTTAGGGTTAGGGTGATGGTTAGGGTACGGCTTAGGGTACGGTTCGGGGAGGGGTTCGGGTAGGGCGTAGGGTATGGGTTAGGGTTAGGGTTAGGGTTAGGGCTCGGTTTAGGGTACGGGTTAGGATTAGGGTACGCGTTAGGGTTAGGGTAGGGGTTAGGGTTAGGGTACGCTTTTTGGTGAGGGTAGTTATTAAACCTATCCCACTCTCTAGATACCCCTTAGCACGTAAAGGAATATTATTTGGGGGTCCAGCCACGGAGAAGAGTTTAGACACTAGGAGAAGATAAGGAACACACCCATTATCAAGAAATCACATTAGGATTCTCTTTTTAACCTGTTCCTTAAAACACTAGTGCTTAGGAAATCTATTGGAGGCAGAAGCAGTCAAGGGTAGCTTAGGGTTAGGGTTAGGGTTAGGGTGAGGGTTAGGGTACGGCTTAGGGTACGGGTTCGGGGAGGGGTTCGGGTAGGGCGTAGGGTATGGGTTAGGGTTAGGGTTAGGGCTAGTGTTAGGGTTAGGGCTCGGTTTAGGGTACGGGTTAGGATTAGGGTACGCGTTAGGGTTAGGGTAGGGGTTAGGGTTAGGGTACGCGATAGGGTGAGGTTAGTTATTAAACCTATCCCACTCTCTAGATACCCCTTAGCACGTAAAGGAATATTATTTGGGGGTCCAGCCATGGAGAAGAGTTTAGACACTAGGAGAAGATAAGGAACACACCCATTATCAAGAAATCACATTAGGATTCTCTTTTTAACCTGTTCCTTAAAACACTAGTGCTTAGGAAATCTATTGGAGGCAGAAGCAGTCAAGGGTAGCTTAGGGTTAGGGTTAGGGTTAGGGTGAGGGTTAGGGTACGGCTTAGGGTACGGGTTCGGGGAGGGGTTCGGGTAGGGCGTAGGGTATGGGTTAGGGTTAGGGTTAGGGTTAGTGTTAGGGTTAGGGCTCGGTTTAGGGTACGGGTTAGGATTAGGGTACGCGTTAGGGTTAGGGTAGGGGTTAGGGTTAGGGTACGCGATAGGGTGAGGTTAGTTATTAAACCTATCCCACTCTCTAGATACCCCTTAGCACGTAAAGGAATATTATTTGGGGGTCCAGCCATGGAGAAGAGTTTAGACACTAGGAGAAGATAAGGAACACACGCATTATCAAGAAATCACATTAGGATTCTCTTTTTAACCTGTTCCTTCAAACACTAGTGCTTGGGAAATCTATTGGAGGCAGAAGCAGTCAAGGGTAGCTTAGGGTTAGGGTTAGGGTTAGGGTGAGGGTTAGGGTACGGCTTAGGGTACGGGTTCGGGGAGGGGTTCGGGTAGGGCGTAGGGTATGGGTTAGGGTTAGGGTTAGGGTTAGTGTTAGGGTTAGGGCTCGGTTTAGGGTACGGGTTAGGATTAGGGTACGCGTTAGGGTTAGGGTAGGGGTTAGGGTTAGGGTACGCGATAGGGTGAGGTTAGTTATTAAACCTATCCCACTCTCTAGATACCCCTTAGCACGTAAAGGAATATTATTTGGGGGTCCAGCCATGGAGAAGAGTTTAGACACTAGGAGAAGATAAGGAACACACGCATTATCAAGAAATCACATTAGGATTCTCTTTTTAACCTGTTCCTTAAAACACTAGTGCTTAGGAAATCTATTGGAGGCAGAAGCAGTCAAGGGTAGCTTAGGGTTAGGGTTAGGGTTAGGGTGAGGGTTAGGGTACGGCTTAGGGTACGGTTCGGGGAGGGGTTCGGGTAGGGGGTAGGGTATGGGTTAGGTTAGGGTTAGGGTTAGTGTTAGGGTTAGGGCTCGGTTTAGGGTACGGGTTAGGATTAGGGTACGCGTTAGGGTTAGGGTAGGGGTTAGGGTTAGGGTACGCGTTAGGGTGAGGGTAGTTATTAAACCTATCCCACTCTCTAGATACCCCTTAGCACGTAAAGGAATATTATTTGGGGGTCCAGCCATGGAGAAGAGTTTAGACACTAGGAGAAGATAAGGAACACACCCATTATCACGAAATCACATTAGGATTCTCTTTTTAACCTGTTCCTTAAAACACTAGTGCTTAGGAAATCTATTGGAGGCAGAAGCAGTCAAGGGTAGCTTAGGGTTAGGGTTAGGGTTAGGTGAGGGTTAGGGTACGGCTTAGGGTACGGGTTCGGGGAGGGGTTCGGGTAGGGCGTAGGGTATGGGTTAGGGTTAGGGTTAGTGTTAGTGTTAGGGTTAGGGCTCGGTTTAGGGTACGGGTTAGGATTAGGGTACGCGTTAGGGTTAGGGTAGGGGTTAGGGTTAGGGTACGCGATAGGGTGAGGATAGTTATTAAACCTATCCCACTCTATAGATACCCCTTAGCACGTAAAAGAATATTATTTGGGGGTCCAGCCATGGAGAAGAGTTTAGACACTAGGAGAAGATAAGGAACACACCCATTATCACGAAATCACATTAGGATTCTCTTTTTAACCTGTTCCTTAAAACACTAGTGCTTAGGCAATCTATTGGAGGCAGAAGCAGTCAAGGGTAGCTTAGGTTTAGGGTTAGGGTTAGGGTGAGGGTTAGGGTACGGCTTAGGGTACGGTTCGGGGAGGGGTTCGGGTAGGGCGTAGGGTATGGGTTAGGGTTAGGGTTAGGGTTAGGGCTCGGTTTAGGGTACGGGTTAGGATTAGGGTACGCGTTAGGGTTAGGGTAGGGGTTAGGGTTAGGGTACGCGTTAGGGTGAGGGTAGTTATTAAACCTATCCCACTCTCTAGATACCCCTTAGCACGTAAAGGAATATTATTTGGGGGTCCAGCCATGGAGAAGAGTTTAGACACGAGGAGAAGATAAGGAACACACGCATTATCAAGAAATCACATTAGGATTCTCTTTTTAACCTGTTCCTTAAAACACTAGTGCTTAGGAAATCTATTGGAGGCAGAAGCCGTCAAGGGTAGCTTAGGGTTAGGGTTAGGGTTAGGGTGAGGGTTAGGGTACGGCTTAGGGTACGGGTTCAGGGAGGGGTTCGGGTAGGGCGTAGGGTATGGGTTAGGGTTAGGGTTAGGGTTAGTGTTAGGGTTAGGGCTTGGTTTAGGGTACGGGTTAGGATTATGGTACGCGTTAGGGTTAGGGTAGGGGTTAGGGTTAGGGTACGCTTTTTGGTGAGGGTAGTTATTAAACCTATCCCACTCTCTAGATACCCCTTAGCACGTAAAGGAATATTATTTGGGGGTCCAGCCATGGAGAAGAGTTTAGACACTAGGAGAAGATAAGGAACACACCCATTATCAAGAAATCACATTAGGATTCTCTTTTTAACCTGTTCCTTAAAACACTAGTGCTTAGGAAATCTATTGGAGGCAGAAGCAGTCAAGGGTAGCTTAGGGTTAGGGTTAGGGTTAGGGTGAGGGTTAGGGTACGGCTTAGGGTACGGGTTCGGGGAGGGGTTCGGGTAGGGCGTAGGGTATGCGTTAGGGTTAGGGTTAGGGCTAGTGTTAGGGTTAGGGCTCGGTTTAGGGTACGGGTTAGGATTAGGGTACGCGTTAGGGTTAGGGTAGGGGTTAGGGTTAGGGTACGCGATAGGGTGAGGTTAGTTATTAAACCTATCCCACTCTCTAGATACCCCTTAGCACGTAAAGGAATATTATTTGGGGGTCCAGCCATGGAGAAGAGTTTAGACACTAGGAGAAGATAAGGAACACACCCATTATCAAGAAATCACATTAGGATTCTCTTTTTAACCTGTTCCTTAAAACACTAGTGCTTAGGAAATCTATTGGAGGCAGAAGCAGTCAAGGGTAGCTTAGGGTTAGGGTTAGGGTTAGGGTGAGGGTTAGGGTACGGCTTAGGGTACGGGTTCGGGGAGGGGTTCGGGTAGGGCGTAGGGTATGGGTTAGGGTTAGGGTTAGGGTTAGTGTTAGGGTTAGGGCTCGGTTTAGGGTACGGGTTAGGATTAGGGTACGCGTTAGGGTTAGGGTAGGGGTTAGGGTTAGGGTACGCGATAGGGTGAGGTTAGTTATTAAACCTATCCCACTCTCTAGATACCCCTTAGCACGTAAAGGAATATTATTTGGGGGTCCAGCCATGGAGAAGAGTTTAGACACTAGGAGAAGATAAGGAACACACGCATTATCAAGAAATCACATTAGGATTCTCTTTTTAACCTGTTCCTTAAAACACTAGTGCTTAGGAAATCTATTGGAGGCAGAAGCAGTCAAGGGTAGCTTAGGGTTAGGGTTAGGGTTAGGGTGAGGGTTAGGGTACGGCTTAGGGTACGGGTTCGGGGAGGGGTTCGGGTAGGGCGTAGGGTATGGGTTAGGGTTAGGGTTAGGGTTAGTGTTAGGGTTTGGGCTCGGTTTAGGGTACGGGTTAGGATTAGGGTACGCGTTAGGGTTAGGGTAGGGGTTAGGGTTAGGGTACGCGATAGGGTGAGGTTAGTTATTAAACCTATCCCACTCTCTAGATACCCCTTAGCACGTAAAGGAATATTATTTGGGGGTCCAGCCATGGAGAAGAGTTTAGACACTAGGAGAAGATAAGGAACACACGCATTATCAAGAAATCACATTAGGATTCTCTTTTTAACCTGTTCCTTAAAACACTAGTGCTTAGGAAATCTATTGGAGGCAGAAGCAGTCAAGGGTAGCTTAGGGTTAGGGTTAGGGTTAGGGTGAGGGTTAGGGTACGGCTTAGGGTACGGTTCGGGGAGGGGTTCGGGTAGGGGGTAGGGTATGGGTTAGGGTTAGGGTTAGGGCTCGGTTTAGGGTACGGGTTAGGATTAGGGTACGCGTTAGGGTTAGCGTAGGGGTTAGGGTTAGGGTACGCGTTAGGGTGAGGGTAGTTATTAAACCTATCCCACTCTCTAGATACCCCTTAGCACGTAAAGGAATATTATTTGGGGGTCCAGCCATGGAGAAGAGTTTAGACACCAGGAGAAGATAAGGAACACACGCATTATCAAGAAATCACATTAGGATTCTCTTTTTAACCTGTTCCTTCAAACACTAGTGCTTAGGAAATCTATTGGAGGCAGAAGCCGTCAAGGGTAGCTTAGGGTTAGGGTTAGGGTTAGGGTGAGGGTTAGGGTACGGCTTAGGGTACGGGTTCGGGGAGGGGTTCGGGTAGGGCGTAGGGTATGGGTTAGGGTTAGGGTTAGGGTTAGTGTTAGGGTTAGGGCTCGGTTTAGGGTACGGGTTAGGATTAGGGTACGCGTTAGGGTTAGGGTAGGGGTTAGGGTTAGGGTACGCGTTAGGGTGAGGGTAGTTATTAAACCTATCCCACTCTCTAGATACCCCTTAGCACGTAAAGGAATATTATTTGGGGGTCCAGCCATGGAGAAGAGTTTAGACACGAGGAGAAGATAAGGAACACAAGCATTATCAAGAAATCACATTAGGATTCTCTTTTTAACCTGTTCCTTAAAACATTAGTGCTTAGGAAATCTATTGGAGGCAGAAGCCGTCAAGGGTAGCTTAGGGTTAGGGTTAGGGTTAGGGTGAGGGTTAGGGTACGGCTTAGGGTACGGGTTCAGGGAGGGGTTCGGGTAGGGCGTAGGGTATGGGTTAGGGTTAGGGTTAGGGTTAGTGTTAGGGTTAGGGCTTGGTTTAGGGTACGGGTTAGGAGTATGGTACGCGTTAGGGTTAGGGTAGGGGTTAGGGTTAGGGTACGCTTTTTGGTGAGGGTAGTTATTAAACCTATCCCACTCTCTAGATACCCCTTAGCACGTAAAGGAATATTATTTGGGGGTCCAGCCACGGAGAAGAGTTTAGACACTAGGAGAAGATAAGGAACACACCCATTATCAAGAAATCACATTAGGATTCTCTTTTTAACCTGTTCCTTAAAACACTAGTGCTTAGGAAATCTATTGCAGGCAGAAGCAGTCAAGGGTAGCTTAGGGTTAGGGTTAGGGTTAGGGTGAGGGTTAGGGTACAGCTTAGGGTACGGGTTCGGGGAGGGGTTCGGGTAGGGCGTAGGGTATGGGTTAGGGTTAGGGTTAGGGTTAGTGTTAGGGTTAGGGCTCGGTTTAGGGTACGGGTTAGGATTAGGGTACGCGTTAGTGTTAGGGTAGGGGTTAGGGTAAGGGTACGCGATAGGGTGAGGGTAGTTATTAAACCTATCCCACTCTCTAGATACCCCTTAGCACGTAAAGGAATATTATTTGGGGGTCCAGCCATGGAGATGAGGTTAGACACTTGGAGAAGATAAGGAACACACCCATTATCAAGAAATAACATTAGGATTCTCTTTTTAACCTGTTCCTTAAAACACTAGTGTTTAGGAAATCTATTGGAGGCAGAAGCAATCAAGGGTAGCTTATGGTTAGGGTTAGGGTTAGGGTGAGGGTTAGGGTACGGCTTAGGGTACGGGTTCAGGGAGGTGTTCGGGTAGGGCGTAGGGTATGGGTTAGGTTTAGGGTTAGTGTTAGTGTTAGGGTTAGGGCTCGGTTTAGGGTACGGGTTAGGATTAGGGTACGCGTTAGGGTTAGGGTAGGGGTTAGGGTTAGGGTACGCTTTTTGGTGAGGGTAGTTATTAAACCTATCCCACTCTCTAGATACCCCTTAGCACGTAAAGGAATATTATTTGGGGGTCCAGCCATGGAGAAGAGTTTAGACACGAGGAGAAGATAAGGAACACACGCATTATCAAGAAATCACATTAGGATTCTCTTTTTAACCTGTTCCTTAAAACACTAGTGCTTAGGAAATCTATTGCAGGCAGAAGCCGTCAAGGGTAGCTTAGGGTTAGGGTTAGGGTTAGGGTGAGGGTTAGGGTACGGCTTAGGGTACGGGTTCAGTTAGGGGTTCGTGTAGGGCGTAGGGTATGGGTTAGGGTTAGGGTTAGGGTTAGTGTTAGGGTTAGGGCTCGGTTTAGGGTACGGGTTAGGATTAGGGTACGCGTTAGGGTTAGGGTAGGGGTTAGGGTTAGGGTACGCGATAGGGTGAGGTTAGTTATTAAACCTATCCCACTCTCTAGATACCCCTTAGCACGTAAAGGAATATTATTTGGGGGTCCAGCCATGGGGAAGAGTTTAGACACTAGGAGAAGATAAGGAACACACGCATTATCAAGAAATCACATTAGGATTCTCTATTTAACCTGTTCCTTAAAACACTAGTGCTTAGGAAATCTATTGGAGGCAGAAGCAGTCAAGGGTAGCTTAGGGTTAGGGTTAGGGTTAGGTTGAGGGTTAGGGTACGGCTTAGGGTACGGGTTCGGGGAGGGGTTCGGGTAGGGCGTAGGGTATGGGTTAGGGTTAGGGTTAGTGTTAGGGTTAGGGCTCGGTTTAGGGTACGGGTTAGGATTAGGGTACGCGTTAGGGTTAGGGTAGGGGTTAGGTTTAGGGTACGCGATAGGGTGAGGTTAGTTATTAAACCTATCCCACTCTCTAGATACCCCTTAGCACGTAAAGGAATATTATTTGGGGGTCCAGCCATGGAGAAGAGTTTAGACACTAGGAGAAGATAAGGAACACACGCATTATCAAGAAATCACATTAGGATTCTCTTTTTAACCTGTTCCTTAAAACACTAGTGCTTAGGAAATCTATTGGAGGCAGAAGCAGTCAAGGGTAGCTTAGGGTTAGGGTTAGGGTTAGGGTGAGGGTTAGGGTACGGCTTAGGGTACGGGTTCGGGGAGGGGTTCGGGTAGGGCGTAGGGTATGGGTTAGGGTTAGGGTTAGGGCTAGTGTTAGGGTTAGGGCTCGGTTTAGGGTACGGGTTAGGATTAGGGTACGCGTTAGGGTTAGGGTAGGTGTTATGGTGAGGGTACGCGATAGGGTGAGGTTAGTTATTAAACCTATCCCACTCTCTAGATACCCCTTAGCACGTAAAGGAATATTATTTGGGGGTCCAGCCATGGAGAAGAGTTTAGACACTAGGAGAAGATAAGGAACACACCCATTATCAAGAAGTCACATTAGGATTCTCTTTTTAACCTGTTCCTTAAAACACTAGTGCTTAGGAAATCTATTGGAGGCAGAAGCAGTCAAGGGTAGCTTAGGGTTAGGGTTAGGGTTAGGGTGAGGGTTAGGGTACGGCTTAGGGTACGGGTTCGGGGAGGGGTTCGGGTAGGGCGTAGGGTATGGGTTAGGGTTAGGGTTAGGGTTAGTGTTAGGGTTAGGGCTCGGTTTAGGGTACGGGTTAGGATTAGGGTACGCGTTAGGGTTAGGGTAGGGGTTAGGGTTAGGGTACGCGATAGGGTGAGGTTAGTTATTAAACCTATCCCACTCTCTAGATACCCCTTAGCACGTAAAGGAATATTATTTGGGGGTCCAGCCATGGAGAAGAGTTTAGACACTAGGAGAAGATAAGGAACACACGCATTATCAAGAAATCACATTAGGATTCTCTTTTTAACCTGTTCCTTAAAACACTAGTGCTTAGGAAATCTATTGCAGGCAGAAGCCGTCAAGGGTAGCTTAGGGTTAGGGTTAGGGTTAGGGTGAGGGTTAGGGTACGGCTTAGGGTACGGGTTCGAGGAGGGGTTCGGGTAGGGCGTAGGGTATGGGTTAGGGTTAGGGTTAGGGTTAGTGTTAGGGTTAGGGCTCGGTTTAGGGTACGGGTTAGGATTAGGGTACGCGTTAGGGTTAGGGTAGGGGTTAGGGTTAGGGTACGCGATAGGGTGAGGTTAGTTATTAAACCTATCCCACTCTCTAGATACCCCTTAGCACGTAAAGGAATATTATTTGGGGGTCCAGCCATGGAGAAGAGTTTAGACACTAGGAGAAGATAAGGAACACACGCATTATCAAGAAATCACATTAGGATTCTCTTTTTAACCTGTTCCTTAAAACACTAGTGCTTAGGAAATCTATTGGAGGCAGAAGCAGTCAAGGGTAGCTTAGGGTTAGGGTTAGGGTTAGGGTGAGGGTTAGGGTACGGCTTAGGGTACGGGTTCAGGGAGGGGTTCGGGTATGGCGTATGTTATGGGTTAGGTTTAGGGTTAGGGTTAGTGTTAGGGTTAGGGCTCGGTTTAGGGTACGGGTTAGGATTAGGGTACGCGTTAGGGTTAGGGTAGGGGTTAGGGTTAGGGTACGCTTTTTGGTGAGGGTAGTTATTAAACCTATCCCAGTCTCTAGATACCCCTTAGCACGTAAAGGAATATTATTTGGGGGTCCAGCCATGGAGAAGATTTTAGACACGAGGAGAAGATAAGGAACACACGCATTATCAAGAAATCACATTAGGATTCTCTTTTTAACCTGTTCCTTAAATCACTAGTGCTTAGGAAATCTATTGGAGGCAGAAGCCGTCAAGGGTAGCTTAGGGTTAGGGTTAGGGTTAGGGTTAGTGTGAGGGTTAGGGTACGGCTTAGGGTACGGGTTCAGGGAGGGGTTCGAGTAGGGCGTAGGGTATGGGTTAGGTTTAGGGTTAGGGTTAGTGTTAGGGTTAGGGCTCGGTTTAGGGTACGGGTTAGGATTAGGGTACGCGTTAGGGTTAGGGTAGGGGTTAGGGTTAGGGTACACATTAGGGTGAGGGTAGTTATTAAACCTATCCCACTCTCTAGATACCACTTAGCACGTAAAGGAATATTATTTGGGGGTCCAGCCATGGAGAAGAGGTTAGACACTAGGAGAAGATAATGAACACACGCATTATCAAGAAATCACATTAGGATTCTCTTTTTAACCTGTTCCTTAAAACACTAGTGCTTAGGAAATCTATTGGAGGCAGAAGCATTCAAGGGTAGCTTAGGGTTAGGGTTAGGGTGAGGGTTTGGGTACGGCTTAGGGTACGGGTTCGGGGAGGGGTTCGGGTAGGGCGTAGGGTATGGGTTAGGGTTAGGGTTAGGGCTAGTGTTAGGGTTAGGGCTCGGTTTAGGATACGGGTTAGGATTAGGGTAAGCGTTAGGGTTAGGGTAGGGGTTAGGGTTAGGGTACGCGATAGGGTGAGGTTAGTTATTAAACCTATCCCACTCTCTAGATACCCCTTAGCACGTAAAGGAATATTATTTGGGGGTCCAGCCATGGAGAAGAGTTTAGACACTAGGAGAATATAAGGAACACACCCATTATCAAGAAATCACATTAGGATTCTCTTTTTAACCTGTTCCTTAAAACACTAGTGCTTAGGAAATCTATTGGAGGCAGAAGCAGTCAAGGGTAGCTTAGGGTTAGGGTTAGGGTTAGGGTGAGGGTTAGGGTATGGCTTAGGGTACGGGTTCGGGGAGGGGTTCGGATAGGGCGTAGGGTATGGGTTAGGGTTAGGGTTAGGGTTAGTGTTAGGGTTAGGGCTCGGTTTAAGGTACGGGTTAGGATTAGGGTACGCGTTAGGGTTAGGGTAGGGGTTAGGGTTAGGGTACGCGTTAGGGTGAGGGTAGTTATTAAACCTATCCCACTCTCTAGATACCCATTAGCACGTAAAGGAATATTATTTGGGGGTCCAGCCATGGAGAAGAGTTTAGACACTAGGAGAAGATAAGGAACACACCCATTATCAAGAAATCACATTAGGATTCTCTTTTTAACCTGTTCCTTAAAACACTAGTGCTTAGGAAATCTATTGGAGGCAGAAGCAGTCAAGGGTAGCTTAGGGTTAGGGTTAGGGTGAGGGTGAGGGTTAGGGTACGGCTTAGGGTACGGGTTCGGGGAGGGGTTCGGGTAGGCCGTAGGGTATGGGTTAGGGTTAGGGTTAGGGCTAGTGTTAGGTTTAGGGCTCGGTTTAGGGTACGGGTTAGGATTAGGGTACGCGTTAGTGTTAGGGTAGGGGTTAGGGTAAGGGTACGCGATAGGGTGAGGGTAGTTATTAAACCTATCCCACTCTCTAGATACCCCTTAGCACGTAAAGGAATATTATTTGGGGGTCCAGCCATGGAGATGAGGTTAGACACTTGGAGAAGATAAGGAACACACCCATTATCAAGAAATAACATTAGGATTCTCTTTTTAACCTGTTCCTTAAAACACTAGTGTTTAGGAAATCTATTGGAGGCAGAAGCAATCAAGGGTAGCTTATGGTTAGGGTTAGGGTTAGGGTGAGGGTTAGGGTACGGCTTAGGGTACGGGTTCAGGGAGGTGTTCGGGTAGGGCGTAGGGTATGGGTTAGGTTTAGGGTTAGTGTTAGTGTTAGGGTTAGGGCTCGGTTTAGGGTACGGGTTAGGATTAGGGTACGCGTTAGGGTTAGGGTAGGGGTTAGGGTTAGGGTACGCTTTTTGGTGAGGGTAGTTATTAAACCTATCCCACTCTCTAGATACCCCTTAGCACGTAAAGGAATATTATTTGGGGGTCCAGCCATGGAGAAGAGTTTAGACACGAGGAGAAGATAAGGAACACACGCATTATCAAGAAATCACATTAGGATTCTCTTTTTAACCTGTTCCTTAAAACACTAGTGCTTAGGAAATCTATTGCAGGCAGAAGCCGTCAAGGGTAGCTTAGGGTTAGGGTTAGGGTTAGGGTGAGGGTTAGGGTACGGCTTAGGGTACGGGTTCAGGGAGGGGTTCGTGTAGGGCGTAGGGTATGGGTTAGGGTTAGGGTTAGGGTTAGTGTTAGGGTTAGGGCTCGGTTTAGGGTACGGGTTAGGATTAGGGTACGCGTTAGGGTTAGGTTAGGGGTTAGGGTTAGGGTACGCGATAGGGTGAGGTTAGTTATTAAACCTATCCCACTCTCTAGATACCCCTTAGCACGTAAAGGAATATTATTTGGGGGTCCAGCCATGGAGAAGAGTTTAGACACTAGGAGAAGATAAGGAACACACGCATTATCAAGAAATCACATTAGGATTCTCTTTTTAACCTGTTCCTTAAAACACTAGTGCTTAGGAAATCTATTGGAGGCAGAAGCCGTCAAGGGTAGCTTAGGGTTAGGGTTAGGGTTCGGGTGAGGGTTAGGGTACGGTTTAGGGTACGGGTTCAGGGAGGGGTTCGGGTAGGGCGTAGGGTATATATTAGTGTTAGGGTTAGAGTTAGTGTTAGGGTTAGGGCTCGGTTTAGGGTACGGGTTACGATTAGGGTACGCGCTAGGGTTAGGGTAGCGGTTAGGGTTAGGGTACGCGTTAGGGTGAGGGTAGTTATTAAACCTATCCCACTCTCTAGATACCCCTTAGCACGTATAGGAATATTATTTGGGGGTCCAGCCATGGAGAAGAGTTTAGACACGAGGAGAAGATAAGGAACACACCCATTATCAAGAAATCACATTAGGATTCTCTTTTTAACATGTTCCTTAAAACACTAGTGCTTAGGAAATCTATTGGAGGCAGAAGCAGTCAAGGGTAGCTTAGGGTTAGGGTTAGGGTTAGGGTGAGGGTTAGGGTACGGCTTAGGGTACGGGTTCGGGGAGGGGTTCGGGTAGGGCGTAGGGTATGGGTTAGGTTTAGGGTTAGGGTTAGTGTTAGGGTTAGGGCTCGGTTTAGGGTACGGGTTAGGATTAGGGTACGCGTTAGAGTTAGGGTAGGGGTTAGGTTTAGGGTACGCGATAGGGTGAGGTTAGTTATTAAACCTATCCCACTCTCTAGATACCCCTTAGCACGTAAAGGAATATTATTTGGGGGTCCAGCCATGGAGAAGAGTTTAGACACTAGGAGAAGATAAGGAACACACGCATTATCAAGAAATCACATTAGGATTCTCTTTTTAACCTGTTCCTTAAAACACTAGTGCTTAGGAAATCTATTGGAGGCAGAAGCAGTCAAGGGTAGCTTAGGGTTAGGGTTAGGGTTAGGGTGAGGGTTAGGGTACGGCTTAGGGTACGGGTTCGGGGAGGGGTTCGGGTAGGGCGTAGGGTATGGGTTAGGGTTAGGGTTAGGGCTAGTGTTAGGGTTAGGGCTCGGTTTAGGGTACGGGTTAGGATTAGGGTACGCGTTAGGGTTAGGGTAGGTGTTATGGTTAGGGTACGCGATAGGGTGAGGTTAGTTATTAAACCTATCCCACTCTCTAGATACCCCTTAGCACGTAAAGGAATATTATTTGGGGGTCCAGCCATGGAGAAGAGTTTAGACACTAGGAGAAGATAAGGAACACACCCATTATCAAGAAGTCACATTAGGATTCTCTTTTTAACCTGTTCCTTAAAACACTAGTGCTTAGGAAATCTATTGGAGGCAGAAGCAGTCAAGGGTAGCTTAGGGTTAGGGTTAGGGTTAGGGTGAGGGTTAGGGTACGGCTTAGGGTACGGGTTCGGGGAGGGGTTCGGGTAGGGCGTAGGGTATGGGTTAGGGTTAGGGTTAGGGTTAGTGTTAGGGTTAGGGCTCGGTTTAGGGTACGGGTTAGGATTAGGGTACGCGTTAGGGTTAGGGTAGGGGTTAGGGTTAGGGTACGCGATAGGGTGAGGTTAGTTATTAAACCTATCCCACTCTCTAGATACCCCTTAGCACGTAAAGGAATATTATTTGGGGGTCCAGCCATGGAGAAGAGTTTAGACACTAGGAGAAGATAAGGAACACACGCATTATCAAGAAATCACATTAGGATTCTCTTTTTAACCTGTTCCTTAAAACACTAGTGCTTAGGAAATCTATTGGAGGCAGAAGCAGTCAAGGGTAGCTTAGGGTTAGGGTTAGGGTTAGGGTGAGGGTTAGGGTACGGCTTAGGGTACGGGTTCGGGGAGGGGTTCGGGTAGGGCGTAGGGTATGGGTTAGGGTTAGGGTTAGGGTTAGTGTTAGGGTTAGGGCTCGGTTTAGGGTACGGGTTAGGATTAGGGTACGCGTTAGGGTTAGGGTAGGGGTTAGGGTTAGGGTATGCGATAGGGTGAGGTTAGTTATTAAACCTATCCCACTCTCTAGATACCCCTTAGCACGTAAAGGAATATTATTTGGGGGTCCAGCCATGGAGAAGAGTTTAGACACTAGGAGAAGATAAGGAACACACGCATTATCAAGAAATCACATTAGGATTCTCTTTTTAACCTGTTCCTTAAAACACTAGTGCTTAGGAAATCTATTGGAGGCAGAAGCAGTCAAGGGTAGCTTAGGGTTAGGGTTAGGGTTAGGGTGAGGGTTAGGGTACGGCTTAGGGTACGGGTTCAGGGAGGGGTTCGGGTAGGGCGTAGGTTATGGGTTAGGTTTAGGGTTAGGGTTAGTGTTAGGGTTAGGGCTCGGTTTAGGGTACGGGTTAGGATTAGGGTACGCGATAGGGTTAGGGTAGGGGTTAGGGTTAGGGTACGCTTTTTGGTGAGGGTAGTTATTAAACCTATCCCACTCTCTAGATACCCCTTAGCACGTAAAGGAATATTATTTGGGGGTCCAGCCATGGAGAAGATTTTAGACACGAGGAGAAGATAAGGAACACACGCATTATCAAGAAATCACATTAGGATTCTCTTTTTAACCTGTTCCTTAAATCACTAGTGCTTAGGAAATCTATTGGAGGCAGAAGCCGTCAAGGGTAGCTTAGGGTTAGGGTTAGGGTTAGGGTGAGGGTTAGGGTACGGCTTAGGGTACGGGTTCAGGGAGGGGTTCGGGTAGGGCGTAGGGTATGGGTTAGGTTTAGGGGTAGGGTTAGTGTTAGGGTTAGGGCTCGTTTTAGGGTACGGGTTAGGATTAGGGTACGCGTTAGGGTTAGGGTAGGGGTTAGGGTTAGGGTACGCATTAGGGTGAGGGTAGTTATTAAACCTATCCCACTCTCTAGATACCCCTTAGCACGTAAACGAATATTATTTGGGGGTCCAGCCATGGAGAAGAGGTTAGACACTGGGAGAAGATAAGGAACACACCCATTATCAAGAAATCACATTAGGATTCTCTTTTTAACCTTTTCCTTAAAGCACTAGTGCTTAGGAAATCTATTGGAGGCAGAAGCCGTCAACGGTAGCTTAGGGTTAGGGTTAGGGTTAGGGTTAGTGTGAGGGTTAGGGTACGGCTTAGGGTACGGGTTCGGGGAGGGGTTCGAGTAGGGCGTAGGGTATGGGTTAGGTTTAGGGTTAGGGTTAGTGTTAGGGTTAGGGCTCGGTTTAGGGTACGGGTTAGGATTAGGGTACGCGTTAGGGTTAGGGTAGGGGTTAGGGTTAGGGTACACATTAGGGTGAGGGTAGTTATTAAACCTATCCCACTCTCTAGATACCACTTAGCACGTAAAGGAATATTATTTGGGGGTCCAGCCATGGAGAAGAGGTTAGACACTAGGAGAAGATAATGAACACACGCATTATCAAGAAATCACATTAGGATTCTCTTTTTAACCTGTTCCTTAAAACACTAGTGCTTAGGAAATCTATTGGAGGCAGAAGCATTCAAGGGTAGCTTAGGGTTAGGGTTAGGGTGAGGGTTTGGGTACGGCTTAGGGTACGGGTTCGGGGAGGGGTTCGGGTAGGGCGTAGGGTATGGGTTAGGGTTAGGGTTAGGGCTAGTGTTAGGGTTAGGGCTCGGTTTAGGATACGGGTTAGGATTAGGGTAAGCGTTAGGGTTAGGGTAGGGGTTAGGGTTAGGGTACGCGATAGGGTGAGGTTAGTTATTAAACCTATCCCACTCTCTAGATACCCCTTAGCACGTAAAGGAATATTATTTGGGGGTCCAGCCATGGAGAAGAGTTTAGACACTAGGAGAATATAAGGAACACACCCATTATCAAGAAATCACATTAGGATTCTCTTTTTAACCTGTTCCTTAAAACACTAGTGCTTAGGAAATCTATTGGAGGCAGAAGCAGTCAAGGGTAGCTTAGGGTTAGGGTTAGGGTTAGGGTGAGGGTTAGGGTATGGCTTAGGGTACGGGTTCGGGGAGGGGTTCGGATAGGGCGTAGGGTATGGGTTAGGGTTAGGGTTAGGGTTAGTGTTAGGGTTAGGGCTCGGTTTAAGGTACGGGTTAGGATTAGGGTACGCGTTAGGGTTAGGGTAGGGGTTAGGGTTAGGGTACGCGTTAGGGTGAGGGTAGTTATTAAACCTATCCCACTCTCTAGATACCCCTTAGCACGTAAAGGAATATTATTTGGGGGTCCAGCCATGGAGAAGAGTTTAGACACTAGGAGAAGATAAGGAACACACCCATTATCAAGAAATCACATTAGGATTCTCTTTTTAACCTGTTCCTTAAAACACTAGTGCTTAGGAAATCTATTGGAGGCAGAAGCAGTCAAGGGTAGCTTAGGGTTAGGGTTAGGGTTAGGGTGAGGGTTAGGGTACGGCTTAGGGTACGGGTTCGGGGAAGGGTTCGGGTAGGGGGTAGGGTATGGGTTAGGGTTAGGGTTAGGGTTAGTGTTAGGGTTAGGGCTCGGTTTAGGGTACGGGTTAGGATTAGGGTACGCGTTAGGGTTAGGGTAGGGGTTAGGGTTAGGGTACGCGATAGGGTGAGGTTAGTTATTAAACCTATCCCACTCTCTAGATACCCCTTAGCACGTAAAGGAATATTATTTGGGGGTCCAACCATGGAGAAGAGTTTAGACACTAGGAGAAGATAAGGAACACATGCATTATCAAGAAATCACATTAGGATTCTCTTTTTAACCTGTTCCTTAAAACACTAGTGCTTAGGAAATCTATTGGAGGCAGAAGCAGTCAAGGGTAGCTTAGGGTTAGGGTTAGGGTTAGGGTGAGGGTTAGGGTACGGCTTAGGGTACGGGTTCGGGGAGGGGTTCGGGTAGGGCGTAGGGTATGGGTTAGGGTTAGGGTTAGGGTTAGTGTTAGGGTTAGGGCTCGGTTTAGGGTACGGGTTAGGATTAGGGTACGCGTTAGGGTTAGGGTAGGGGTTAGGGTTAGGGTACGCGATAGGGTGAGGTTAGTTATTAAACCTATCCCACTCTCTAGATACCCCTTAGCACGTAAAGGAATATTATTTGGGCGTCCAGCCATGGAGAAGAGTTTAGACACTAGTAGAAGATAAGGAACACACGCATTATCAAGAAATCACATTAGGATTCTCTTTTTAACCTGTTCCTTAAAACACTAGTGCTTAGGAAATCTATTGGAGGCAGAAGCAGTCAAGGGTAGCTTAGGGTTAGGGTTAGGGTTAGGGTGAGGGTTAGGGTACGGCTTAGGGTACGGTTCGGGGAGGGGTTCGGGTAGGGCGTAAGGTATGGGTTAGGGTTAGGGTTAGGGTTAGTGTTAGGTTTAGGGCTTGGTTTAGGGTACGGGTTAGGATTATGGTACGCGTTAGGGTTAGGGTAGGGGTTAGGGTTAGGGTACGCTTTTTGGTGAGGGTAGTTATTAAACCTATCCCACTCTCTAGATACCCCTTAGCACGTAAAGGAATATTATTTGGGGGTCCAGCCACGGAGAAGAGTTTAGACACTAGGAGAAGATAAGGAACACACCCATTATCAAGAAATCACATTAGGATTCTCTTTTTAACCTGTTCCTTAAAACACTAGTGCTTAGGAAATCTATTGCAGGCAGAAGCAGTCAAGGGTAGCTTAGGGTTAGGGTTAGGGTTAGGGTGAGGGTTAGGGTACGGCTTAGGGTACGGGTTCAGGGAGGGGTTCGTGTAGGGCGTAGGGTATGGGTTAGGGTTAGGGTTAGGGTTAGTGTTAGGGTTAGGGCTCGGTTTAGGGTACGGGTTAGGATTAGGGTACGCGTTAGGGTTAGGGTAGGGGTTAGGGTTAGGGTACGCGATAGGGTGAGGTTAGTTATTAAACCTATCCCACTCTCTAGATACCCCTTAGCACGTAAAGGAATATTATTTGGGGGTCCAGACATGGAGAAGAGTTTAGACACTAGGAGAAGATAAGGAACACACGCATTATCAAGAAATCACATTAGGATTCTCTATTTAACCTGTTCCTTAAAACACTAGTGCTTAGGAAATCTATTGGAGGCAGAAGCAGTCAAGGGTAGCTTAGGGTTAGGGTTAGGGTTAGGGTGAGGGTTAGGGTACGGCTTAGGGTACGGGTTCGGGGAGGGGTTCGGGTAGGGCGTAGGGTATGGGTTAGGGTTAGGGTTAGGGCTAGTGTTAGGGTTAGGGCTCGGTTTAGGGTACGGGTTAGGATTAGGGTACGCGTTAGGGTTAGGGTAGGGGTTAGGGTTAGGGTACGCGATAGGGTGAGGTTAGTTATTAAACCTATCCCACTCTCTAGATACCCCTTAGCACGTAAAGGAATATTATTTGGGGGTCCAGCCATGGAGAAGAGTTTAGACACTAGGAGAAGATAAGGAACACACCCATTATCAAGAAGTCACATTAGGATTCTCTTTTTAACCTGTTCCTTAAAACACTAGTGCTTAGGAAATCTATTGGAGGCAGAAGCAGTCAAGGGTAGCTTAGGTTTAGGGTTAGGGTTAGGGTGAGGGTTAGGGTATGGCTTAGGGTACGGGTTCGGGGAGGGGTTCGGATAGGGCGTAGGGTATGGGTTAGGGTTAGGGTTAGGGTTAGTGTTAGGGTTAGGGCTCGGTTTAGGGTACGGGTTAGGATTAGGGTACGCGTTAGGGTTAGGGTAGGGGTTAGGGTTAGGGTACGCGTTAGGGTGAGGGTAGTTATTAAACCTATCCCACTCTCTAGATACCCCTTAGTACGTAAAGGAATATTATTTGGGGGTCCAGCCATGGAGAAGAGTTTAGACACTAGGAGAAGATAAGGAACACACCCATTATCACGAAATCACATTAGGATTCTCTTTTTAACCTGTTCCTTAAAACACTAGTGCTTAGGAAATCTATTGGAGGCAGAAGCAGTCAAGGGTAGCTTAGGGTTAGGGTTAGGGTTAGGTGAGGGTTAGGGTACGGCTTAGGGTACGGGTTCGGGGAGGGGTTCGGGTAGGGCGTAGGGTATGGGTTAGGGTTAGGGTTAGGGTTAGTGTTAGGGTTAGGGCTCGGTTTAGGGTACGGGTTAGGATTAGGGTACGCGTTAGGGTTAGGGTAGGGGTTAGGGTTAGGGTACGCGATAGGGTGAGGATAGTTATTAAACCTATCCCACTCTATAGATACCCCTTAGCACGTAAAAGAATATTATTTGGGGGTCCAGCCTTGGAGAAGAGTTTAGACACTAGGAGAAGATAAGGAACACACCCATTATCACGAAATCACATTAGGATTCTCTTTTTAACCTGTTCCTTAAAACACTAGTGCTTAGGCAATCTATTGGAGGCAGAAGCAGTCAAGGGTAGCTTAGGTTTAGGGTTAGGGTTAGGGTGAGGGTTAGGGTACGGCTTAGGGTACGGTTCGGGGAGGGGTTCGGGTAGGGCGTAGGGTATGGGTTAGGGTTAGGGTTAGGGTTAGGGCTCGGTTTAGGGTACGGGTTAGGATTAGGGTACGCGTTAGGGTTAGGGTAGGGGTTAGGGTTAGGGTACGCGTTAGGGTGAGGGTAGTTATTAAACCTATCCCACTCTCTAGATACCCCTTAGCACGTAAAGGAATATTATTTGGGGGTCCAGCCATGGAGAAGAGTTTAGACACGAGGAGAAGATAAGGAACACACGCATTATCAAGAAATCACATTAGGATTCTCTTTTTAACCTGTTCCTTAAAACACTAGTGCTTAGGAAATCTATTGGAGGCAGAAGCCTTCAAGGGTAGCTTAGGGTTAGGGTTAGGGTTAGGGTGAGGGTTAGGGTACGGCTTAGGGTACTGGTTCAGGGAGGGGTTCAGGTAGGGCGTAGGGTATGGGTTAGGGTTAGGGTTAGGGTTAGTGTTAGGGTTAGGGCTTGGTTTAGGGTACGGGTTAGGATTATGGTACGCGTTAGGGTTAGGGTAGGGGTTAGGGTTAGGGTACGCTTTTTGGTGAGGGTAGTTATTAAACCTATCCCACTCTCTAGATACCCCTTAGCACGTAAAGGAATATTATTTGGGGGTCCAGCCACGGAGAAGAGTTTAGACACTAGGAGAAGATAAGGAACACACCCATTATCAAGAAATCACATTAGGATTCTCTTTTTAACCTGTTCCTTAAAACACTAGTGCTTAGGAAATCTATTGCAGGCAGAAGCAGTCAAGGGTAGCTTAGGGTTAGGGTTAGGGTTAGGGTGAGGGTTAGGGTACAGCTTAGGGTACGGGTTCGGGGAGGGGTTCGGGTAGGGCGTAGGGTATGGGTTAGGGTTAGGGTTAGGGTTAGTGTTAGGGTTAGGGCTCGGTTTAGGGTACGGGTTAGGATTAGGGTACGCGTTAGTGTTAGGGTAGGGGTTAGGGTAAGGGTACGCGATAGGGTGAGGGTAGTTATTAAACCTATCCCACTCTCTAGATACCCCTTAGCACGTAAAGGAATATTATTTGGGGGTCCAGCCATGGAGATGAGGTTAGACACTTGGAGAAGATAAGGAACACACCCATTATCAAGAAATCACATTAGGATTCTCTTTTTAACCTGTTCCTTAAAACACTAGTGCTTAGGAAATCTATTGGAGGCAGAAGCAATCAAGGTTAGCTTATGGTTAGGGTTAGGGTTAGGGTGAGGGTTAGGGTACGGCTTAGGGTACGGGTTCAGGGAGGTGTTCGGGTAGGGCGTAGGGTATGGGTTAGGTTTAGGGTTAGTGTTAGTGTTAGGGTTAGGGCTCGGTTTAGGGTACGGGTTAGGATTAGGGTACGCGTTAGGGTTAGGGTAGGGGTTAGGGTTAGGGTACGCTTTTTGGTGAGGGTAGTTATTAAACCTATCCCACTCTCTAGATACCCCTTAGCACGTAAAGGAATATTATTTGGGGGTCCAGCCATGGAGAAGAGTTTAGACACGAGGAGAAGATAAGGAACACACGCATTATCAAGAAATCACATTAGGATTCTCTTTTTAACCTGTTCCTTAAAACACTAGTGCTTAGGAAATCTATTGCAGGCAGAAGCCGTCAAGGGTAGCTTAGGGTTACGGTTAGGGTTAGGGTAAGGGTTAGGGTACGGCTTAGGGTACGGGTTCAGGGAGGGGTTCTTGTAGGGCGTAGGGTATGGGTTAGGTTTAGGGTTAGGGTTAGTGTTAGGGTTAGGGCTCGGTTTAGGTTACGGGTTAGGATTAGGGTACGCGTTAGGGTTAGGGTAGGGGTTAAGGTTAGGGTACGCATTAGGGTGAGGGTAGTTATTAAACCTATCCCACTCTCTAGATACCCCTTAGCACGTAAACGAATATTATTTGGGGGTCCAGCCATGGAGAAGAGGTTAGACACTGGGAGAAGATAAGGAACACACCCATTATCAAGAAATCACATTAGGATTCTCTTTTTAACCTGTTCCTTAAAACACTAGTGCTTAGGAAATCTATTGGAGGCAGAAGCCGTCAACTGTAGCTTAGGGTTAGGGTTAGGGTTAGGGTTAGTGTGAGGGTTAGGGTACGGCTTAGGGTACGGGTTCGGGGAGGGGTTCGAGTAGGGCGTAGGGTATGGGTTAGGTTTAGGGTTAGGGTTAGTGTTAGGGTTAGGGCTCGGTTTAGGGTACGGGTTAGGATTAGGGTACGCGTTAGGGTTAGGGTAGGGGTTAGGGTTAGGGTACACATTAGGGTGAGGGTAGTTATTAAACCTATCCCACTCTCTAGATACCACTTAGCACGTAAAGGAATATTATTTGGGGGTCCAGCCATGGAGAAGAGGTTAGACACTAGGAGAAGATAATGAACACACGCATTATCAAGAAATCACATTAGGATTCTCTTTTTAACCTGTTCCTTAAAACACTAGTGCTTAGGAAATCTATTGGAGGCAGAAGCATTCAAGGGTAGCTTAGGGTTAGGGTTAGGGTGAGGGTTTGGGTACGGCTTAGGGTACGGGTTCGGGGAGGGGTTCGGGTAGGGCGTAGGGTATGGGTTAGGGTTAGGGTTAGGGCTAGTGTTAGGGTTAGGGCTCGGTTTAGGATACGGGTTAGGATTAGGGTAAGCGTTAGGGTTAGGGTAGGGGTTAGGGTTAGGGTACGCGATAGGGTGAGGTTAGTTATTAAACCTATCCCACTCTCTAGATACCCCTTAGCACGTAAAGGAATATTATTTGGGGGTCCAGCCATGGAGAAGAGTTTAGACACTAGGAGAATATAAGGAACACACCCATTATCAAGAAATCACATTAGGATTCTCTTTTTAACCTGTTCCTTAAAACACTAGTGCTTAGGAAATCTATTGGAGGCAGAAGCAGTCAAGGGTAGCTTAGGGTTAGGGTTAGGGTTAGGGTGAGGGTTAGGGTATGGCTTAGGGTACGGGTTCGGGGAGGGGTTCGGATAGGGCGTAGGGTATGGGTTAGGGTTAGGGTTAGGGTTAGTGTTAGGGTTAGGGCTCGGTTTAAGGTACGGGTTAGGATTAGGGTACGCGTTAGGGTTAGGGTAGGGGTTAGGGTTAGGGTACGCGATAGGGTGAGGTTAGTTATTAAACCTATCCCACTCTCTAGATACCCCTTAGCACGTAAAGGAATATTATTTGGGGGTCCAACCATGGAGAAGAGTTTAGACACTAGGAGAAGATAAGGAACACATGCATTATCAAGAAATCACATTAGGATTCTCTTTTTAACCTGTTCCTTAAAACACTAGTGCTTAGGAAATCTATTGGAGGCAGAAGCAGTCAAGGGTAGCTTAGGGTTAGGGTTAGGGTTAGGGTGAGGGTTAGGGTACGGCTTAGGGTACGGGTTCGGGGAGGGGTTCGGGTAGGGCGTAGGGTATGGGTTAGGGTTAGGGTTAGGGTTAGTGTTAGGGTTAGGGCTCGGTTTAGGGTACGGGTTAGGATTAGGGTACGCGTTAGGGTTAGGGTAGGGGTTAGGGTTAGGGTACGCGATAGGGTGAGGTTAGTTATTAAACCTATCCCACTCTCTAGATACCCCTTAGCACGTAAAGGAATATTATTTGGGCGTCCAGCCATGGAGAAGAGTTTAGACACTAGGAGAAGATAAGGAACACACGCATTATCAAGAAATCACATTAGGATTCTCTTTTTAACCTGTTCCTTAAAACACTAGTGCTTAGGAAATCTATTGGAGGCAGAAGCAGTCAAGGGTAGCTTAGGGTTAGGGTTAGGGTTAGGGTGAGGGTTAGGGTACGGCTTAGGGTACGGTTCGGGGAGCGGTTCGGGTAGGGCGTAAGGTATGGGTTAGGGTTAGGGTTAGGGTTAGTGTTAGGGTTAGGGCTTGGTTTAGGGTACGGGTTAGGATTATGGTACGCGTTAGGCTTAGGGTAGGGGTTAGGGTTAGGGTACGCTTTTTGGTGAGGGTAGTTATTAAACCTATCCCACTCTCTAGATACCCCTTAGCACGTAAAGGAATATTATTTGGGGGTCCAGCCACGGAGAAGAGTTTAGACACTAGGAGAAGATAAGGAACACACCCATTATCAAGAAATCACATTAGGATTCTCTTTTTAACCTGTTCCTTAAAACACTAGTGCTTAGGAAATCTATTGCAGGCAGAAGCAGTCAAGGGTAGCTTAGGGTTAGGGTTAGGGTGAGGGTTAGGGTACGGCTTAGGGTACGGGTTCAGGGAGGGGTTCGTGTAGGGCGTAGGGTATGGGTTAGGGTTAGGGTTAGGGTTAGTGTTAGGGTTAGGGCTCGGTTTAGGGTACGGGTTAGGATTAGGGTACGCGTTAGGGTTAGGGTAGGGGTTAGGGTTAGGGTACGCGATAGGGTGAGGTTAGTTATTAAACCTATCCCACTCTCTAGATACCCCTTAGCACGTAAAGGAATATTATTTGGGGGTCCAGCCATGGAGAAGAGTTTAGACACTAGGAGAAGATAAGGAACACACGCATTATCAAGAAATCACATTAGGATTCTCTATTTAACCTGTTCCTTAAAACACTAGTGCTTAGGAAATCTATTGGAGGCAGAAGCAGTCAAGGGTAGCTTAGGGTTAGGGTTAGGGTTAGGGTGAGGGTTAGGGTACGGCTTAGGGTACGGGTTCGGGGAGGGGTTCGGGTAGGGCGTAGGGTATGGGTTAGGGTTAGGGTTAGGGCTAGTGTTAGGGTTAGGGCTCGGTTTAGGGTACGGGTTAGGATTAGGGTACGCGTTAGGGTTAGGGTAGGGGTTAGGGTTAGGGTACGCGATAGGGTGAGGTTAGTTATTAAACCTATCCCACTCTCTAGATACCCCTTAGCACGTAAAGGAATATTATTTGGGGGTCCAGCCATGGAGAAGAGTTTAGACACTAGGAGAAGATAAGGAACACACCCATTATCAAGAAGTCACATTAGGATTCTCTTTTTAACCTGTTCCTTAAAACACTAGTGCTTAGGAAATCTATTGGAGGCAGACGCAGTCAAGGGTAGCTTAGGTTTAGGGTTAGGGTTAGGGTGAGGGTTAGGGTATGGCTTAGGGTACGGGTTCGGGGAGGGGTTCGGATATGGCGTAGGGTATGGGTTAGGGTTAGGGTTAGGGTTAGTGTTAGGGTTAGGGCTCGGTTTAGGGTACGGGTTAGGATTAGGGTACGCGTTAGGGTTAGGGTAGGGGTTAGGGTTAGGGTACGCGTTAGGGTGAGGGTAGTTATTAAACCTATCCCACTCTCTAGATACCCCTTAGCACGTAAAGGAATATTATTTGGGGGTCCAGCCATGGAGAAGAGTTTAGACACTAGGAGAAGATAAGGAACACACCCATTATCACGAAATCACATTAGGATTCTCTTTTTAACCTGTTCCTTAAAACACTAGTGCTTAGGAAATCTATTGGAGGCAGAAGCAGTCAAGGGTAGCTTAGGGTTAGGGTTAGGGTTAGGTGAGGGTTAGGGTACGGCTTAGGGTACGGGTTCGGGGAGGGGTTCGGGTAGGGCGTAGGGTATGGGTTAGGGTTAGGGTTAGGGTTAGTGTTAGGGTTAGGGCTCGGTTTAGGGTACGGGTTAGGATTAGGGTACGCGTTAGGGTTAGGGTAGGGGTTAGGGTTAGGGTACGCGATAGGGTGAGGATAGTTATTAAACCTATCCCACTCTATAGATACCCCTTAGCACGTAAAAGAATATTATTTGGGGGTCCAGCCATGGAGAAGAGTTTAGACACTAGGAGAAGATAAGGAACACACCCATTATCACGAAATCACATTAGGATTCTCTTTTTAACCTGTTCCTTAAAACACTAGTGCTTAGGCAATCTATTGGAGGCAGAAGCAGTCAAGGGTAGCTTAGGTTTAGGGTTAGGGTTAGGGTGAGGGTTAGGGTACGGCTTAGGGTACGGTTCGGGGAGGGGTTCGGGTAGGGCGTAGGGTATGGGTTAGGGTTAGGGTTAGGGTTAGGGCTCGGTTTAGGGTACGGGTTAGGATTAGGGTACGCGTTAGGGTTAGGGTAGGGGTTAGGTTTAGGGTACGCGTTAGGGTGAGGGTAGTTATTAAACCTATCCCACTCTCTAGATACCCCTTAGCACGTAAAGGAATATTATTTGGGGGTCCAGCCATGGAGAAGAGTTTAGACACGAGGAGAAGATAAGGAACACACGCACTATCAAGAAATCACATTAGGATTCTCTTTTTAACCTGTTCCTTAAAACACTAGTGCTTAGGAAATCTATTGGAGGCAGAAGCCTTCAAGGGTAGCTTAGGGTTAGGGTTAGGGTTAGGGTGAGGGTTAGGGTACGGCTTAGGGTACGGGTTCAGGGAGGGGTTCAGGTAGGGCGTAGGGTATGGGTTAGGATTAGGGTTAGGGTTAGTGTTAGGGTTAGGGCTTGGTTTAGGGTACGGGTTAGGATTATGGTACGCGTTAGGGTTAGGGTAGGGGTTAGGGTTAGGGTACGCTTTTTGGTGAGGGTAGTTATTAAACCTATCCCACTCTCTAGATACCCCTTAGCACGTAAAGGAATATTATTTGGGGGTCCAGCCACGGAGAAGAGTTTAGACACTAGGAGAAGATAAGGAACACACCCATTATCAAGAAATCACATTAGGATTCTCTTTTTAACCT
This sequence comes from Balaenoptera acutorostrata, assembly GCF_949987535.1. NCBI lineage: Eukaryota > Metazoa > Chordata > Mammalia > Artiodactyla > Balaenopteridae > Balaenoptera > Balaenoptera acutorostrata. Next base: position 222,838 of record NW_026645578.1, read on the forward strand.
GTTCCTTAAAACACTAGTGCTTAGGAAATCTATTGCAGGCAGAAGCAGTCAAGGGTAGCTTAGGGTTAGGGTTAGGGTTAGGGTGAGGGTTAGGGTACAGCTTAGGGTACGGGTTCGGGGAGGGGTTCGGGTAGGGCGTAGGGTATGGGTTAGGGTTAGGGTTAGGGTTAGTGTTAGGGTTAGGGCTCGGTTTAGGGTACGGGTTAGGATTAGGGTACGCGTTAGTGTTAGGGTAGGGGTTAGGGTAAGGGTACGCGATAGGGTGAGGGTAGTTATTAAACCTATCCCACTCTCTAGATACCCCTTAGCACGTAAAGGAATATTATTTGGGGGTCCAGCCATGGAGATGAGGTTAGACACTTGGAGAAGATAAGGAACACACCCCTTATCAAGAAATCACATTAGGATTCTCTTTTTAACCTGTTCCTTAAAACACTAGTGCTTAGGAAATCTATTGGAGGCAGAAGCAATCAAGGTTAGCTTATGGTTAGGGTTAGGGTTAGGGTGAGGGTTAGGGTACGGCTTAGGGTACGGGTTCAGGGAGGTGTTCGGGTAGGGCGTAGGGTATGGGTTAGGTTTAGGGTTAGTGTTAGTGTTAGGGTTAGGGCTCGGTTTAGGGTACGGGTTAGGATTAGGGTACGCGTTAGGGTTAGGGTAGGGGTTAGGGTTAGGGTACGCTTTTTGGTGAGGGTAGTTATTAAACCTATCCCACTCTCTAGATACCCCTTAGCACGTAAAGGAATATTATTTGGGGGTCCAGCCATGGAGAAGAGTTTAGACACGAGGAGAAGATAAGGAACACACGCATTATCAAGAAATCACATTAGGATTCTCTTTTTAACCTGTTCCTTAAAACACTAGTGCTTAGGAAATCTATTGCAGGCAGAAGCCGTCAAGGGTAGCTTAGGGTTACGGTTAGGGTTAGGGTAAGGGTTAGGGTACGGCTTAGGGTACGGGTTCAGGGAGGGGTTCTTGTAGGGCGTAGGGTATGGGTTAGGTTTAGGGTTAGGGTTAGTGTTAGGGTTAGGGCTCGGTTTAGGTTACGGGTTAGGATTAGGGTACGCGTTAGGGTTAGGGTAGGGGTTAAGGTTAGGGTACGCATTAGGGTGAGGGTAGTTATTAAACCTATCCCACTCTCTAGATACCCCTTAGCACGTAAACGAATATTATTTGGGGGTCCAGCCATGGAGAAGAGGTTAGACACTTGGAGAAGATAAGGAACACACCCATTATCAAGAAATCACATTAGGATTCTCTTTTTAACCTGTTCCTTAAAACACTAGTGCTTAGGAAATCTATTGGAGGCAGAAGCCGTCAAGGGTAGCTTAGGGTTACGGTTAGGGTTAGGGTGAGGGTTAGGGTACGGCTTAGGGTACGGGTTCAGGGAGGAGTTCGGGTAGGGCGTAGGGTATGGGTTAGGTTTAGGGTTAGGGTTAGTGTTAGGGTTAGGGCTCGGTTTAGGGTACGGGTTAGGATTAGGGTTCGCGTTAGGGTTAGGGTAGGGGTTAGGGTTAGGGTACGCATTAGGGTGAGGGTAGTTATTAAACCTATCCCACTCTCTAGATACCCCTTAGCACGTAAAGGAATATTATTTGGGGGTCCAGCCATGGATAAGAGGTTAGACACTAGGAGAAGATAAGGAACACACCCATTATCAAGAAATCACATTAGGATTCTCTTTTTAACCTGTTCCTTAAAACACTAGTGCTTAGGAAATCTATTGGAGGCAGAAGCAATCAAGGGTAGCTTAGGGTTAGGGTTAGGGTTAGGGTGAGGTTTAGGATACGGTTTAGGGTACGGGTTTGGGGAGGGGTTCGGGTAGGGCGTAGGGTATGTGTTAGGGTTAGGGTTAGGGTTAGGGTTAGGCTTAGGGCTCGGTTTAGTGTACGGGTTAGGATTAGGGTACGCGTTAGGGTTAGGTTAGGGGTTAGGGTTAGGGTACGCTTTTTGGTGAGGGTAGTTATTAAACCTATCCCACTCTCTAGATACCCCTTAGCACGTAAAGGAATATTATTTGGGGGTCCAGCCATGGAGAAGAGTTTAGACACTAGGAGAAGATAAGGAACACACGCATTATCAAGAAATCACATTAGGATTCTCTTTTTAACCTGTTCCTTAAAACACTATTGCTTAGGAAATCTATTGCAGGCAGAAGCCGTCAAGGGTAGCTTAGGGTTAGGGTGAGCGTTAGGGTGAGGGTTAGGGTACGGCTTAGGGTACGGGTTCAGGGAGGGGTTCGTGTAGGGCGTAGGGTATGGGTTAGGGTTAGGGTTAGGGTTAGTGTTAGGGTTAGGGCTCGGTTTAGGGTACGGGTTAGGATTAGGGTAGGCGTTAGGGTTAGGGTAGGGGTTAGGGTTAGGGTACGCGATAGGGTGAGGTTAGTTATTAAACCTATCCCACTCTCTAGATACCCCTTAGCACGTAAAGGAATATTATTTGGGGGTCCAGCCATGGAGAAGAGTTTAGACACTAGGAGAAGATAAGGAACACACGCATTATCAAGAAATCACATTAGGATTCTCTATTTAACCTGTTCCTTAAAACACTAGTGCTTAGGAAATCTATTGGAGGCAGAAGCAGTCAAGGGTAGCTTAGGGTTAGGGTTAGGGTTAGGGTGAGGGTTAGGGTACGGCTTAGGGTACGGGTTCGGGGAGGGGTTCGGGTAGGGCGTAGGGTATGGGTTAGGGTTAGGGTTAGGGCTAGTGTTAGGGTTAGGGCTCGGTTTAGGGTACGGGTTAGGATTAGGGTACGCGTTAGGGTTAGGGTAGGTGTTATGGTTAGGGTACGCGATAGGGTGAGGTTAGTTATTAAACCTATCCCACTCTCTAGATACCCCTTAGCACGTAAAGGAATATTATTTGGGGGTCCAGCCATGGAGAAGAGTTTAGACACTAGGAGAAGATAAGGAACACACCCATTATCAAGAAGTCACATTAGGATTCTCTTTTTAACCTGTTCCTTAAAACACTAGTGCTTAGGAAATCTATTGGAGGCAGAAGCAGTCAAGGGTAGCTTAGGTTTAGGGTTAGGGTTAGGGTGAGGGTTAGGGTATGGCTTAGGGTACGGGTTCGGGGAGGGGTTCGGATAGGGCGTAGGGTATGGGTTAGGGTTAGGGTTAGGGTTAGTGTTAGGGTTAGGGCTCGGTTTAGGGTACGGGTTAGGATTAGGGTACGCGTTAGGGTTAGGGTAGGGGTTAGGGTTAGGGTACGCGTTAGGGTGAGGGTAGTTATTAAACCTATCCCACTCTCTAGATACCCCTTAGCACGTAAAGGAATATTATTTGGGGGTCCAGCCATGGAGAATAGTTTAGACACTAGGAGAAGATAAGGAACACACCCATTATCACGAAATCACATTAGGATTCTCTTTTTAACCTGTTCCTTAAAACACTAGTGCTTAGGAAATCTATTGGAGGCAGAAGCAGTCAAGGGTAGCTTAGGGTTAGGGTTAGGGTTAGGTGAGGGTTAGGGTACGGCTTAGGGTACGGGTTCGGGGAGGGGTTCGGGTAGGGCGTAGGGTATGGGTTAGGGTTAGGGTTAGGGTTAGTGTTAGTGTTAGGGCTCGGTTTAGGGTACGGGTTAGGATTAGGGTACGCGTTAGGGTTAGGGTAGGGGTTAGGGTTAGGGTACGCGATAGGGTGAGGATAGTTATTAAACCTATCCCACTCTATAGATACCCTTAGCACGTAAAAGAATATTATTTGGGGGTCCAGCCATGGAGAAGAGTTTAGACACTAGGAGAAGATAAGGAACACACCCATTATCACGAAATCACATTAGGATTCTCTTTTTAACCTGTTCCTTAAAACACTAGTGCTTAGGCAATCTATTGGAGGCAGAAGCAGTCAAGGGTAGCTTAGGTTTAGGGTTAGGGTTAGGGTGAGGGTTAGGGTACGGCTTAGGGTACGGTTCGGGGAGGGGTTCGGGTAGGGCGTAGGGTATGGGTTAGGGTTAGGGTTAGGGTTAGGGCTCGGTTTAGGGTACGGGTTAGGATTAGGGTACGCGTTAGGGTTAGGGTAGTGGTTAGGGTTAGGGTATGCGTTAGGGTGAGGGTAGTTATTAAACCTATCCCACTCTCTAGATACCCCTTAGCACGTAAAGGAATATTATTTGGGGGTCCAGCCATGGAGAAGAGTTTAGACACGAGGAGAAGATAAGGAACACACGCATTATCAAGAAATCACATTAGGATTCTCTTTTTAACCTGTTCCTTAAAACACTAGTGCTTAGGAAATCTATTGGAGGCAGAAGCCGTCAAGGGTAGCTTAGGGTTAGGGTTAGGGTTAGGGTGAGGGTTAGGGTACGGCTTAGGGTACGGGTTCAGGGAGGGGTTCGGGTAGGGCGTAGGGTATGGGTTAGGGTTAGGGTTAGGGTTAGTGTTAGGGTTAGGGCTTGGTTTAGGGTACGGGTTAGGATTATGGTACGCGTTAGGGTTAGGGTAGGGGTTAGGGTTAGGGTACGCTTTTTGGTGAGGGTAGTTATTAAACCTATCCCACTCTCTAGATACCCCTTAGCACGTAAAGGAATATTATTTGGGGGTCCAGCCACGGAGAAGAGTTTAGACACTAGGAGAAGATAAGGAACACACCCATTATCAAGAAATCACATTAGGATTCTCTTTTTAACCTGTTCCTTAAAACACTAGTGCTTAGGAAATCTATTGGAGGCAGAAGCAATCAAGGTTAGCTTATGGTTAGGGTTAGGGTTAGGGTGAGGGTTAGGGTACGGCTTAGGGTACGGGTTCAGGGAGGTGTTCGGGTAGGGCGTAGGGTATGGGTTAGGTTTAGGGTTAGTGTTAGTGTTAGGGTTAGGGCTCGGTTTAGGGTACCGGTTAGGATTAGGGTACGCGTTAGGGTTAGGGTAGGGGTTAGGGTTAGGGTACGCTTTTTGGTGAGGGTAGTTATTAAACCTATCCCACTCTCTAGATACCCCTTAGCACGTAAAGGAATATTATTTGGGGGTCCAGCCATGGAGAAGAGTTTAGACACGAGGAGAAGATAAGGAACACACGCATTATCAAGAAATCACATTAGGATTCTCTTTTTAACCTGTTCCTTAAAACACTATTGCTTAGGAAATCTATTGCAGGCAGAAGCCGTCAAGGGTAGCTTAGGGTTACGGTTAGGGTTAGGGTGAGGGTTAGGGTACGGCTTAGGGTACGGGTTCAGGGAGGGGTTCGTGTAGGGCGTAGGGTATGGGTTAGGTTTAGGGTTAGGGTTAGTGTTAGGGTTAGGGCTCGGTTTAGGGTACGGGTTAGGATTAGGGTACGCGTTAGGGTTAGGGTAGGGGTTAAGGTTAGGGTACGCATTAGGGTGAGGGTAGTTATTAAACCTATCCCACTCTCTAGATACCCCTTAGCACGTAAAGGAATATTATTTGGGGGTCCAGCCATGGAGAAGAGTTTAGACACTAGGAGAATATAAGGAACACACCCATTATCACGAAATCACATTAGGATTCTCTTTTTAACCTGTTCCTTAAAACACTAGTGCTTAGGCAATCTATTGGAGGCAGAAGCAGTCAAGGGTAGCTTAGGTTTAGGGTTAGGGTTAGGGTGAGGGTTAGGGTACGGCTTAGGGTACGGTTCGGGGAGGGGTTCGGGTAGGGCGTAGGGTATGGGTTAGGGTTAGGGTTAGGGTTAGGGCTCGGTTTAGGGTACGGGTTAGGATTAGGGTACGCGTTAGGGTTAGGGTAGGGGTTAGGGTTAGGGTACGCGTTAGGGTGAGGGTAGTTATTAAACCTATCCCACTCTCTAGATACCCCTTAGCACGTAAAGGAATATTATTTGGGGGTCCAGCCATGGAGAAGAGTTTAGACACGAGGAGAAGATAAGGAACACACGCATTATCAAGAAATCACATTAGGATTCTCTTTTTAACCTGTTCCTTAAAACACTAGTGCTTAGGAAATCTATTGGAGGCAGAAGCCGTCAAGGGTAGCTTAGGGTTAGGGTTAGGGTTAGGGTGAGGGTTAGGGTACGGCTTAGGGTACGGGTTCAGGGAGGGGTTCGGGTAGGGCGTAGGGTATGGGTTAGGGTTAGGGTTAGGATTAGTGTTAGGGTTAGGGCTTGGTTTAGGGTACGGGTTAGGATTATGGTACGCGTTAGGGTTAGGGTAGGGGTTAGGGTTAGGGTACGCTTTTTGGTGAGGGTAGTTATTAAACCTATCCCACTCTCTAGATACCCCTTAGCACGTAAAGGAATATTATTTGGGGGTCCAGCCACGGAGAAGAGTTTAGACACTAGGAGAAGATAAGGAACACACCCATTATCAAGAAATCACATTAGGATTCTCTTTTTAACCTGTTCCTTAAAACACTAGTGCTTAGGAAATCTATTGCAGGCAGAAGCAGTCAAGGGTAGCTTAGGGTTAGGGTTAGGGTTAGGGTGAGGGTTAGGGTACAGCTTAGGGTACGGGTTCGGGGAGGGGTTCGGGTAGGGCGTAGGGTATGGGTTAGGGTTAGGGTTAGGGTTAGTGTTAGGGTTAGGGCTCGGTTTAGGGTACGGGTTAGGATTAGGGTACGCGTTAGTGTTAGGGTAGGGGTTATGGTAAGGGTACGCGATAGGGTGAGGGTAGTTATTAAACCTATCCCACTCTCTAGATACCCCTTAGCACGTAAAGGAATATTATTTGGGGGTCCAGCCATGGAGATGAGGTTAGACACTTGGAGAAGATAAGGAACACACCCATTATCAAGAAATCACATTAGGATTCTCTTTTTAACCTGTTCCTTAAAACACTAGTGCTTAGGAAATCTATTGGAAGCAGAAGCAATCAAGGTTAGCTTATGGTTAGGGTTAGGGTTAGGGTGAGGGTTAGGGTACGGCTTAGGGTACGGGTTCAGGGAGGTGTTCGGGTAGGGCGTAGGGAATGGGTTAGGTTTAGGGTTAGTGTTAGTGTTAGGGTTAGGGCTCGGTTTAGGGTACCGGTTAGGATTAGGGTACGCGTTAGGGTTAGGGTAGGGGTTAGGGTTAGGGTACGCTTTTTGGTGAGGGTAGTTATTAAACCTATCCCACTCTCTAGATACCCCTTAGCACGTAAAGGAATATTATTTGGGGGTCCAGCCATGGAGAAGAGTTTAGACACGAGGAGAAGATAAGGAACACACGCATTATCAAGAAATCACATTAGGATTCTCTTTTTAACCTGTTCCTTAAAACACTAGTGCTTAGGAAATCTATTGCAGGCAGAAGCCGTCAAGGGTAGCTTAGGGTTACGGTTAGGGTTAGGGTGAGGGTTAGGGTACGGCTTAGGGTACGGGTTCAGGGAGGAGTTCGGGTAGGGCGTAGGGTATGGGTTAGGTTTAGGGTTAGGGTTAGTGTTAGGGTTAGGGCTCGGTTTAGGGTACGGGTTAGGATTAGGGTACGTGTTAGGGTTAGGGTAGGGGTTAGGGTTAGGGTACGCATTAGGGTGAGGGTAGTTATTAAACCTATCCCACTCTCTAGATACCCCTTAGCACGTAAAGGAATATTATTTGGGGGACCAGCCATGGAGAAGAGGTTAGACACTAGGAGAAGATAAGGAACACACCCATTATCAAGAAATCACATTAGGATTCTCTTTTTAACCTGTTCCTTAAAACACTAGTGCTTAGGAAATCTATTGGAGGCAGAAACAATCAAGGGTAGCTTAGGGTTAGGGTTAGGGTTAGGGTGAGGTTTAGGATACGGTTTAGGGTACGGGTTTGGGGAGGGGTTCGGGTAGGGCGTAGGGTATGTGTTAGGGTTAGGGTTAGGGTTAGGGTTAGGCTTAGGGCTCGGTTTAGGGTACGGGTTAGGATTAGGGTACGCGTTAGGTTTAGGGTAGGGGTTAGGGTTAGGGTACGGTTTTTGGTGAGGGTAGTTATTAAACCTATCCCACTCTCTAGATACCCCTTAGCACGTAAAGGAATATTATTTGGGGGTCCAGCCATGGAGAAGAGTTTAGACACTAGGAGAAGATAAGGAACACACGCATTATCAAGAAATCACATTAGGATTCTCTTTTTAACCTGTTCCTTAAAACACTAGTGCTTAGGATATCTATTGGAGGCAGAAGCAGTCAAGGGTAGCTTAGGGTTAGGGTTAGGGTTACGGTGAGGGTTAGGGTACGGATTAGGGTACGGGTTCGGGGAGGTGTTCGGGTAGGGCGTAGGGTATGGGTTAGGGTTAGGGTTAGGGCTAGTGTTAGGGTTAGGGCTCGGTTTAGGGTACAGGTTAGGATTAGGGTACGCGTTAGGGTTAGGGTAGGGGTTAGGGTTAGGGTACGCGATAGGGTGAGGTTAGTTATTAAACCTATCCCACTCTCTAGATACCCCTTAGCACGTAAAGGAATATTATTTGGGGGTCCATCCATGGAGAAGAGTTTAGACACTAGGAGAAGATAAGGAACACACCCATTACTAAGAAATCACATTAGGATTCTCTTTTTAACCTGTTCCTTAAAACACTAGTGCTTAGGAAATCTATTGGAGGCAGAAGCAGTCAAGGGTAGCTTAGGTTTAGGGTTAGGGTTAGGGTGAGGGTTAGGGTATGGCTTAGGGTACGGGTTCGGGGAGGGGTTCGGATAGGGCGTAGGGTATGGGTTAGGGTTAGGGTTAGGGTTAGTGTTAGGGTTAGGGCTCGGTTTAGGGTACGGGTTAGGATTAGGGTACGCGTTAGGGTTAGGGTAGGGGTTAGGGTTAGGGTACGCGTTAGGGTGAGGGTAGTTATTAAACCTATCCCACTCTCTAGATACCCCTTAGCACGTAAAGGAATATTATTTGGGGGTCCAGCCATGGAGAATAGTTTAGACACTAGGAGAAGATAAGGAACACACCCATTATCACGAAATCACATTAGGATTCTCTTTTTAACCTGTTCCTTAAAACACTAGTGCTTAGGAAATCTATTGGAGGCAGAAGCAGTCAAGGGTAGCTTAGGGTTAGGGTTAGGGTTAGGTGAGGGTTAGGGTACGGCTTAGGGTACGGGTTCGGGGAGGGGTTCGGGTAGGGCGTAGGGTATGGGTTAGGGTTAGGGTTAGGGTTAGTGTTAGTGTTAGGGCTCGGTTTAGGGTACGGGTTAGGATTAGGGTACGCGTTAGGGTTAGGGTAGGGGTTAGGGTTAGGGTACGCGATAGGGTGAGGATAGTTATTAAACCTATCCCACTCTATAGATACCCTTAGCACGTAAAAGAATATTATTTGGGGGTCCAGCCATGGAGAAGAGTTTAGACACTAGGAGAAGATAAGGAACACACCCATTATCACGAAATCACATTAGGATTCTCTTTTTAACCTGTTCCTTAAAACACTAGTGCTTAGGCAATCTATTGGAGGCAGAAGCAGTCAAGGGTAGCTTAGGTTTAGGGTTAGGGTTAGGGTGAGGGTTAGGGTACGGCTTAGGGTACGGTTCGGGGAGGGGTTCGGGTAGGGCGTAGGGTATGGGTTAGGGTTAGGGTTAGGGTTAGGGCTCGGTTTAGGGTACGGGTTAGGATTAGGGTACGCGTTAGGGTTAGGGTAGTGGTTAGGGTTAGGGTATGCGTTAGGGTGAGGGTAGTTATTAAACCTATCCCACTCTCTAGATACCCCTTAGCACGTAAAGGAATATTATTTGGGGGTCCAGCCATGGAGAAGAGTTTAGACACGAGGAGAAGATAAGGAACACACGCATTATCAAGAAATCACATTAGGATTCTCTTTTTAACCTGTTCCTTAAAACACTAGTGCTTAGGAAATCTATTGGAGGCAGAAGCCGTCAAGGGTAGCTTAGGGTTAGGGTTAGGGTTAGGGTGAGGGTTAGGGTACGGCTTAGGGTACGGGTTCAGGGAGGGGTTCGGGTAGGGCGTAGGGTATGGGTTAGGGTTAGGGTTAGGGTTAGTGTTAGGGTTAGGGCTTGGTTTAGGGTACGGGTTAGGATTATGGTACGCGTTAGGGTTAGGGTAGGGGTTAGGGTTAGGGTACGCTTTTTGGTGAGGGTAGTTATTAAACCTATCCCACTCTCTAGATACCCCTTAGCACGTAAAGGAATATTATTTGGGGGTCCAGCCACGGAGAAGAGTTTAGACACTAGGAGAAGATAAGGAACACACCCATTATCAAGAAATCACATTAGGATTCTCTTTTTAACCTGTTCCTTAAAACACTAGTGCTTAGGAAATCTATTGGAGGCAGAAGCAATCAAGGTTAGCTTATGGTTAGGGTTAGGGTTAGGGTGAGGGTTAGGGTACGGCTTAGGGTACGGGTTCAGGGAGGTGTTCGGGTAGGGCGTAGGGTATGGGTTAGGTTTAGGGTTAGTGTTAGTGTTAGGGTTAGGGCTCGGTTTAGGGTACCGGTTAGGATTAGGGTACGCGTTAGGGTTAGGGTAGGGGTTAGGGTTAGGGTACGCTTTTTGGTGAGGGTAGTTATTAAACCTATCCCACTCTCTAGATACCCCTTAGCACGTAAAGGAATATTATTTGGGGGTCCAGCCATGGAGAAGAGTTTAGACACGAGGAGAAGATAAGGAACACACGCATTATCAAGAAATCACATTAGGATTCTCTTTTTAACCTGTTCCTTAAAACACTATTGCTTAGGAAATCTATTGCAGGCAGAAGCCGTCAAGGGTAGCTTAGGGTTACGGTTAGGGTTAGGGTGAGGGTTAGGGTACGGCTTAGGGTACGGGTTCAGGGAGGGGTTCGTGTAGGGCGTAGGGTATGGGTTAGGTTTAGGGTTAGGGTTAGTGTTAGGGTTAGGGCTCGGTTTAGGGTACGGGTTAGGATTAGGGTACGCGTTAGGGTTAGGGTAGGGGTTAAGGTTAGGGTACGCATTAGGGTGAGGGTAGTTATTAAACCTATCCCACTCTCTAGATACCCCTTAGCACGTAAAGGAATATTATTTGGGGGTCCAGCCATGGAGAAGAGTTTAGACACTAGGAGAATATAAGGAACACACCCATTATCACGAAATCACATTAGGATTCTCTTTTTAACCTGTTCCTTAAAACACTAGTGCTTAGGCAATCTATTGGAGGCAGAAGCAGTCAAGGGTAGCTTAGGTTTAGGGTTAGGGTTAGGGTGAGGGTTAGGGTACGGCTTAGGGTACGGTTCGGGGAGGGGTTCGGGTAGGGCGTAGGGTATGGGTTAGGGTTAGGGTTAGGGTTAGGGCTCGGTTTAGGGTACGGGTTAGGATTAGGGTACGCGTTAGGGTTAGGGTAGGGGTTAGGGTTAGGGTACGCGTTAGGGTGAGGGTAGTTATTAAACCTATCCCACTCTCTAGATACCCCTTAGCACGTAAAGGAATATTATTTGGGGGTCCAGCCATGGAGAAGAGTTTAGACACGAGGAGAAGATAAGGAACACACGCATTATCAAGAAATCACATTAGGATTCTCTTTTTAACCTGTTCCTTAAAACACTAGTGCTTAGGAAATCTATTGGAGGCAGAAACAATCAAGGGTAGCTTAGGGTTAGGGTTAGGGTTAGGGTGAGGTTTAGGATACGGTTTAGGGTACGGGTTTGGGGAGGGGTTCGGGTAGGGCGTAGGGTATGTGTTAGGGTTAGGGTTAGGGTTAGGGTTAGGCTTAGGGCTCGGTTTAGGGTACGGGTTAGGATTAGGGTACGCGTTAGGTTTAGGGTAGGGGTTAGGGTTAGGGTACGCTTTTTGGTGAGGGTAGTTATTAAACCTATCCCACTCTCTAGATACCCCTTAGCACGTAAAGGAATATTATTTGGGGGTCCAGCCATGGAGAAGAGTTTAGACACTAGGAGAAGATAAGGAACACACGCATTATCAAGAAATCACATTAGGATTCTCTTTTTAACCTGTTCCTTAAAACACTAGTGCTTAGGATATCTATTGGAGGCAGAAGCAGTCAAGGGTAGCTTAGGGTTAGGGTTAGGGTTACGGTGAGGGTTAGGGTACGGATTAGGGTACGGGTTCGGGGAGGTGTTCGGGTAGGGCGTAGGGTATGGGTTAGGGTTAGGGTTAGGGCTAGTGTTAGGGTTAGGGCTCGGTTTAGGGTACAGGTTAGGATTAGGGTACGCGTTAGGGTTAGGGTAGGGGTTAGGGTTAGGGTACGCGATAGGGTGAGGTTAGTTATTAAACCTATCCCACTCTCTAGATACCCCTTAGCACGTAAAGGAATATTATTTGGGGGTCCATCCATGGAGAAGAGTTTAGACACTAGGAGAAGATAAGGAACACACCCATTACTAAGAAATCACATTAGGATTCTCTTTTTAACCTGTTCCTTAAAACACTAGTGCTTAGGAAATCTATTGGAGGCAGAAGCAGTCAAGGGTAGCTTAGGGTTAGGGTTAGGGTTAGGGTGAGGGTTAGGGTATGGCATAGGGTACGGGTTCGGGGAGGGGTTCGGATAGGGCGTAGGGTATGGGTTAGGGTTAGGGCTAGGGTTAGTGTTAGGGTTAGGGCTCGGTTTAGGGTACGGGTTAGGATTAGGGTACGCGTTAGGGTTAGGGTAGGGGTTAGGGTTAGGGTACGCGTTAGGGTGAGGGTAGTTATTAAACCTATCCCACTCTCTAGATACCCCTTAGCACGTAAAGGAATATTATTTGGGGGTCCAGCCATGGAGAAGAGTTTAGACACTAGGAGAAGATAAGGAACACACCCATTATCACGAAATCACATTAGGATTCTCTTTTTAACCTGTTCCTTAAAACACTAGTGCTTAGGAAATCTATTGGAGGCAGAAGCAGTCAAGGGTAGCTTAGGGTTAGGGTTAGGGTTAGGGTGAGGGTTAGGGTACGGCTTAGGGTACGGGTTCGGGGAGGGGTTCGGGTAGGGCGTAGGGTATGGGTTAGGGTTAGGGTTAGGGCTAGTGTTATGGTTAGGGCTCGGTTTAGGGTACGGGTTAGGATTAGGGTACGCGTTAGGGTTAGGGTAGGGGTTAGGGTTAGGGTACGCGATAGGGTGAGGTTAGTTATTAAACCTATCCCACTCTCTAGATACCCCTTAGCACGTAAAGCAATATTATTTGGGGGTCCAGCCATGGAGAAGAGTTTAGACACTAGGAGAAGATAAGGAACACACCCATTATCAAGAAATCACATTAGGATTCTCTTTTTAACCTGTTCCTTAAAACACTAGTGCTTAGGAAATCTATTGGAGGCAGAAGCAGTCAAGGGTAGCTTAGGGTTAGGGTTAGGGTTAGGGTGAGGGTTAGGGTATGGCTTAGGGTACGGGTTCGGGGAGGGGTTCGGATAGGGCGTAGGGTATGGGTTAGGGTTAGGGTTAGGGTTAGTGTTAGGGTTAGGGCTCGGTTTAGGGTACGGGTTAGGATTAGGGTACGCGTTAGGGTTAGGGTAGGGGTTAGGGTTAGGGTACGCGTTAGGGTGAGGGTAGTTATTAAACCTATCCCACTCTCTAGATACCCCTTAGCACGTAAAGGAATATTATTTGGGGGTCCAGCCATGGAGAAGAGTTTAGACACTAGGAGAAGATAAGGAACACACCCATTATCAAGAAATCACATTAGGATTCTCTTTTTAACCTGTTCCTTAAAACACTAGTGCTTAGGAAATCTATAGGAGGCAGAAGCAGTCAAGGGTAGCTTAGGGTTAGGGTTAGGGTTAGGGTGAGGGTTAGGGTACGGCTTAGGGTATGGGTTCGGGGAGGGGTTCGGGTAGGGCGTAGGGTATGGGTTAGGGTTAGGGTTAGGGCTAGTGTTAGGGTTAGGGCTCGGTTTAGGGTACGGGTTAGGATTAGGGTACGCGTTAGGGTTAGGGTAGGGGTTAGGGTTAGGGTACGCGATAGGGTGAGGTTAGTTATTAAACCTATCCCACTCTCTAGATACCCCTTAGCACGTAAAGGAATATTATTTGGGGGTCCAGCCATGGAGAAGAGTTTAGACACTAGAGAAGATAAGGAACACACCCATTATCAAGAAATCACATTAGGATTCTCTTTTTAACCTGTTCCTTAAAACACTAGTGCTTAGGAAATCTATTGGAGGCAGAAGCCGTCAAGGGTAGCTTAGGGTTAGGGTTAGGGTTAGGGTATGGCTTAGGGTACGGGTTCGGGGAGGGGTTCGGATAGGGCGTAGGGTATGGGTTAGGGTTAGGGTTAGGGTTAGTGTTAGGGTTAGGGCTCGGTTTAGGGTACGGGTTAGGATTAGGGTACGCGTTAGGGTTAGGGTAGGGGTTAGGGTTAGGGTACGCGTTAGGGTGAGGGTAGTTATTAAACCTATCCCACTCTCTAGATACTCCTTAGCACGTAAAGGAATATTATTTGGGGGTCCAGCCATGGAGAAGAGTTTAGACACTAGGAGAAGATAAGGAACACACCCATTATCAAGAAATCACATTAGGATTCTCTTTTTAACCTGTTCCTTAAAACACTAGTGCTTAGGCAATCTATTGGAGGCAGAAGCAGTCAAGGGTAGCTTAGGTTTAGGGGTAGGGTTAGGGTGAGGGTTAGGGTACGGCTTAGGGTACGGGTTCGGGGAGGGGTTCGGGTAGGGCGTAGGGTATGGGTTAGGGTTAGTGTTAGGTTTAGGGCTCGGTTTAGGGTACGGGTTAGGATTAGGGTACGCGTTAGGGTTAGGGTAGGGGTTAGGGTTAGGGTACGCATTAGGGTGAGGGTAGTTATTAAACCTATCCCACTCTCTAGATACCCCTTAGCACGTAAAGGAATATTATTTGGGGGTCCAGCCATGGAGAAGAGTTTAGACACGAGGAGAAGATAAGGAACACACGCATTATCAAGAAATCACATTAGGATTCTCTTTTTAAACTGTTCCTTAAAACACTAGTGCTTAGGATATCTATTGGAGGCAGAAGCAGTCAAGGGTAGCTTAGGGTTAGGGTGAGGGTTAGGGTACGGATTAGGGTACGGGTTCGGGGAGGGGTTCGGGTAGGGCGTAGGGTATGGGTTAGGGTTAGGGTTAGGGCTAGTGTTAGGGTTAGGGCTCGGTTTAGGGTACAGGTTAGGATTAGGGTACGCGTTAGGGTTAGGGTAGGGGTTAGGTTTAGGGTACGCGATAGGGTGAGGTTAGTTATTAAACCTATCCCACTCTCTAGATACCCCTTAGCACGTAAAGGAATATTATTTGGGGGTCCAGCCATGGAGAAGAGTTTAGACACTAGGAGAAGATAAGGAACACACCCATTATCAAGAAATCACATTAGGATTCTCTTTTTAACCTGTTCCTTAAAACACTAGTGCTTAGGAAATCTATTGGAGGCAGAAGCAGTCAAGGGTAGCTTAGGGTTAGGGTTAGGGTTAGGGTGAGGATTAGGGTATGGCTTAGGGTACGGGTTCGGGGAGGGGTCCGGATAGGGCGTAGGGTATGGGTGAGGGTTAGGGTTAGGGTTAGTGTTAGGGTTAGGGCTCGGTTTAGGGTACGGGTTAGGATTAGGGTACGCGTTAGTGTTAGGGTAGGGGTTAGGGTTAGGGTACGCGTTAGGGTGAGGGTAGTTATTAAACCTATCCCACTCTCTAGATACCCCTTAGCACGTAAAGGAATATTATTTGGGGGTCCAACCATGGAGAAGAGTTTAGACACTAGGAGAAGATAAGGAACACACCCATTATCACGAAATCACATTAGGATTCTCTTTTTAACCTGTTCCTTAAAACACTAGTGCTTAGGAAATCTATTGGAGGCAGAAGCAGTCAAGGGTAGCTTAGGGTTAGGGTTAGGGTTAGGGTGAGGGTTAGGGTACGGCTTAGGGTACGGGTTCGGGGAGGGGTTCGGGTAGGGCGTAGGGTATGGGTTAGGGTTAGGGTTAGGGTTGTATTATGGTTAGGGCTCGGTTTAGGGTACGGGTTAGGATTAGGGTACGCGTTAGGGTTAGGGTAGGGGTTAGGGTTAGGGTACGCGATAGGGTGAGGTTAGTTATTAAACCTATCCCACTCTCTAGATACCCCTTAGCACGTAAAGGAATATTATTTGGGGGACCAGCCATGGAGAAGAGTTTAGACACTAGGAGAAGATAAGGAACACACCCATTATCACGAAATCACATTAGGATTCTCTTTTTAACCTGTTCCTTAAAACACTAGTGCTTAGGAAATCTATTGGAGGCAGAAGCAGTCAAGGGTAGCTTAGGGTTAGGGTTAGGGTTAGGGTGAGGGTTAGGGTACGGCTTAGGGTACGGGTTCGGGGAGGGGTTCGGGTAGGGCGTAGTGTATGGGTTAGGGTTAGGGTTAGGGCTAGTGTTAGGGTTAGGGCTCGGTTTAGGGTACGGGTTAGGATTAGGGTACGCGTTAGTGTTAGGGTAGGGCTTAGGGTTAGGGTACGCGATAGGGTGAGGTTAGTTATTAAACCTATCCCACTCTCTAGATACCCCTTAGCACGTAAAGGAATATTATTTGGGGGTCGAGCCATGGAGAAGAGTTTAGACACTAGGAGAAGATAAGGAACACACGCATTATCAAGAAATCACATTAGGATTCTCTTTTTAACCTGTTCCTTAAAACACTAGTGCTTAGGAAATCTATTGGAGGCAGAAGCAGTCAAGGGTAGCTTAGGGTTAGGGTTAGGGTTAGGGTGAGGGTTAGGGTACGGCTTAGGGTACGGGTTCGGGGAGGGGTTCGGGTAGGGCGTAGGGTATGGGTTAGGGTTAGGGTTAGGGCTAGTGTTAGGGTTAGGGCTCGGTTTAGGGTACGGGTTAGGATTAGGGTACGCGTTAGGGTTAGGGTAGGGTTTAGGGTTAGGGTACGCGATAGGGTGAGGTTAGTTATTAAACCTATCCCACTCTCTAGATACCCCTTAGCACGTAAAGGAATATTATTTGGGGGTCCAGCCATGGAGAAGAGGTTAGACACTAGGAGAAGATAAGGAACACACCCATTATCAAGAAATCACATTAGGATTCTCCTTTTAACCTGATCCTTAAAACACTAGTGCTTAGGAAATCTATTGGAGGCAGAAGCAGTCAAGGGTAGCTTAGGGTTAGTGTTAGGGTGAGGGTGAGGGTTAGGGTATGGCTTAGGGTACGGGTTCGGAGAGGGGTTCGGATAGGGCGTAGGGTATGGGTTAGGGTTAGGGTTAGGGTTAGTGTTAGGGTTAGGGCTCGGTTTAGGGTACGGGTTAGGATTAGGGTACGCGTTAGGGTTAGGGTAGGGGTTAGGGTTAGGGTACGCGTTAGGGTGAGGGTAGTTATTAAACCTATCCCACTCTCTAGATACACCTTAGCACGTAAAGGAATATTATTTGGGGGTCCAGCCATGGAGAAGAGTTTAGACACTAGGAGAAGATAAGGAACACACCCATTATCAAGAAATCACATTAGGATTCTCTTTTTAACCTGTTCCTTAAAACACTAGTGCTTAGGCAATCTATTGGAGGCAGAAGCAGTCAAGGGTAGCTTAGGTTTAGGGGTAGGGTTAGGGTGAGGGTTAGGGTACGGCTTAGGGTACGGGTTCGGGGAGGGGTTCGGGTAGGGCGTAGGGTATGGGTTAGGGTTAGTGTTAGGTTTAGGGCTCGGGTTAGGGTACGGGTTAGGATTAGGGTACGCGTTAGGGTTAGGGTAGGGGTTAGGGTTAGGGTACGCATTAGGGTGAGGGTAGTTATTAAACCTATCCCACTCTCTAGATACCCCTTAGCACGTAAAGGAATATTATTTGGGGGTCCAGCCATGGAGAAGAGTTTAGACACGAGGAGAAGATAAGGAACACACGCATTATCAAGAAATCACATTAGGATTCTCTTTTTAACCTGTTCCTTAAAACACTAGTGCTTAGGATATCTATTGGAGGCAGAAGCAGTCAAGGGTAGCTTAGGGTTAGGGTGAGGGTTAGGGTACGGATTAGGGTACGGGTTCAGGGAGGGGTTCGGGTAGGGCGTAGGGTATGGGTTAGGGTTAGGGTTAGGGCTAGTGTTAGGGTTAGGGCTCGGTTTAGGGTACAGGTTAGGATTAGGGTACGCGTTAGGGTTAGGGTAGGGGTTAGGGTTAGGGTACGCGATAGGGTGAGGTTAGTTATTAAACCTATCCCACTCTCTAGATACCCCTTAGCACGTAAAGGAATATTATTTGGGGGTCCAGCCATGGAGAAGAGTTTAGACACTAGGAGAAGATAAGGAACACACCCATTATCAAGAAATCACATTAGGATTCTCTTTTTAACCTGTTCCTTAAAACACTAGTGCTTAGGAAATCTATTGGAGGCAGAAGCAGTCAAGGGTAGCTTAGGGTTAGGGTTAGGGTGAGGGTGAGGGTTAGGGTATGGCTTAGGGTACGGGTTCGGGGAGGGGTCTGGATAGGGCGTAGGGTATGGGTTAGGGTTAGGGTTAGGGTTAGTGTTAGGGTTAGGGCTCGGTTTAGGGTACGGGTTAGGATTAGGGTACGCGTTAGGGTTAGGGTAGGGGTTAGGGTTAGGGTACGCGTTAGGGTGAGGGTAGTTATTAAACCTATCCCACTCTCTAGATACCCCTTAGCACGTAAAGGAATATTATTTGGGGGTCCAGCCATGGAGAAGAGTTTAGACACTAGGAGAAGATAAGGAACACACCCATTATCACGAAATCACATTAGGATTCTCTTTTTAACCTGTTCCTTAAAACACTAGTGCTTAGGAAATCTATTGGAGGCAGAAGCAGTCAAGGGTAGCTTAGGGTTAGGGTTAGGGTTAGGGTGAGGGTTAGGGTACGGCTTAGGGTACGGGTTCGGGGAGGGGTTCGGGTAGGGCGTAGGGTATGGGTTAGGGTTAGGGTTAGGGTTAGTGTTAGGGTTAGGGCTCGGTTTAGGGTACGGGTTAGGATTAGGGTACGCGTTAGGGTTAGGGTAGGGGTTAGGGTTAGGGTACGCGATAGGGTGAGGTTAGTTATTAAACCTATCCCACTCTCTAGATACCCCTTAGCACGTAAAGGAATATTATTTGGGGGACCAGCCATGGAGAAGAGTTTAGACACTAGGAGAAGATAAGGAACACATCCATTATCACGAAATCACATTAGGATTCTCTTTTTAACCTGTTCCTTAAAACACTAGTGCTTAGGAAATCTATTGGAGGCAGAAGCAGTCAAGGGTAGCTTAGGGTTAGGGTTAGGGTTAGGGTGAGGGTTAGGGTACGGCTTAGGGTACGGGTTCGGGGAGGGGTTCGGGTAGGGCGTAGTGTATTTGTTAGGGTTAGGGTTAGGGCTAGTGTTAGGGTTAGGGCTCGGTTTAGGGTACGGGTTAGGATTAGGGTACGCGTTAGTGTTAGGGTAGGGCTTAGGGTTAGGGTACGCGATAGGGTGAGGTTAGTTATTAAACCTATCCCACTCTCTAGATACCCCTTAGCACGTAAAGGAATATTATTTGGGGGTCCAGCCATGGAGAAGAGTTTAGACACTAGGAGAAGATAAGGAACACACGCATTATCAAGAAATCACATTAGGATTCTCTTTTTAACCTGTTCCTTAAAACACTAGTGCTTAGGAAATCTATTGGAGGCAGAAGCAGTCAAGGGTAGCTTAGGGTTAGGGTTAGGGTTAGGGTGAGGGTTAGGGTACGCTTAGGGTACGGGTTCGGGGAGGGGTTCGGGTAGGGCGTAGGGTATGGGTTAGGGTTAGGGTTAGGTTTAGGGCTCGGTTTAGGGTACGGGTTAGGATTAGGGTACGCGTTAGGGTTAGGGTAGGGGTTAGGGTTAGGGTACGCATTAGGGTGAGGGTAGTTATTAAACCTATCCCACTCTCTAGATACCCCTTAGCACGTAAAGGAATATTATTTGGGGGTCCAGCCATGGAGAAGAGTTTAGACACGAGGAGAAGATAAGGAACACACGCATTATCAAGAAATCACATTAGGATTCTCTTTTAACCTGTTCCTTAAAACACTAGTGCTTAGGATATCTATTGGAGGCAGAAGCAGTCAAGGGTAGCTTAGGGTTAGGGTGAGGGTTAGGGTACGGATTAGGGTACGGGTTCGGGGAGGGGTTCGGGTAGGGCGTAGGGGTATGGGTTAGGGTTAGGGTTAGGGCTAGTGTTAGGGTTAGGGCTCGGTTTAGGGTACGGGTTAGGATTAGGGTACGCATTAGTGTTAGGGTAGGGCTTAGGGTTAGGGTACGCGATAGGGTGAGGTTAGTTATTAAACCTATCCCACTCTCTAGATACCCCTTAGCACGTAAAGGAATATTATTTGGGGGTCGAGCCATGGAGAAGAGTTTAGACACTAGGAGAAGATAAGGAACACACGCATTATCAAGAAATCACATTAGGATTCTCTTTTTAACCTGTTCCTTAAAACACTAGTGCTTAGGAAATCTATTGGAGGCAGAAGCAGTCAAGGGTAGCTTAGGGTTAGGGTTAGGGTTAGGGTGAGGGTTAGGGTACGGCTTAGGGTACGGGTTCGGGGAGGGGTTCGGGTAGGGCGTAGGGTATGGGTTAGGGTTAGGGTTAGGGCTAGTGTTAGGGTTAGGGCTCGGTTTAGGGTACGGGTTAGGATTAGGGTACGCGTTAGGGTTAGGGTAGGGTTTAGGGTTAGGGTACGCGATAGGGTGAGGTTAGTTATTAAACCTATCCCACTCTCTAGATACCCCTTAGCACGTAAAGGAATATTATTTGGGGGTCCAGCCATGGAGAAGAGGTTAGACACTAGGAGAAGATAAGGAACACACCCATTATCAAGAAATCACATTAGGATTCTCCTTTTAACCTGTTCCTTAAAACACTAGTGCTTAGGAAATCTATTGGAGGCAGAAGCAGTCAAGGGTAGCTTAGGGTTAGGGTTAGGGTGAGGGTGAGGGTTAGGGTATGGCTTAGGGTACGGGTTCGGGGAGGGGTTCGGATAGGGCGTAGGGTATGGGTTAGGGTTAGGGTTAGGTTAGTGTTAGGGTTAGGGCTCGGTTTAGGGTACGGGTTAGGATTAGGGTACGCGTTAGGGTTAGGGTTGGGGTTAGGGTTAGGGTACGCGTTAGGGTGAGGGTAGTTATTAAACCTATCCCACTCTCTAGATACCCCTTAGCACGTAAAGAAATATTATTTGGGGGTCCAGCCATGGAGAAGAGTTTAGACACTAGACACTAGGAGAAGATAAGGAACACACCCATTATCACGAAATCACATTAGGATTCTCTTTTTAACCTGTTCCTTAAAACACTAGTGCTTAGGAAATCTATTGGAGGCAGAAGCAGTCAAGGGTAGCTTAGGGTTAGGGTTAGGGTTAGGGTGAGGGTTAGGGTACGGCTTAGGGTACGGGTTCGGGGAGGGGTTCGGGGTAGGGCGTAGTGTATGGGTTAGGGTGTTAGGGTTAGGGCTAGTGTTAGGGTTAGGGCTCGGTTTAGGGTACGGGTTAGGATTAGGGTACGCTTTTGTGTTAGGGTAGGGGTTAGGGTTAGGGTACGCGATAGGGTGAGGTTAGTTATTAAAGCTATCCCACTCTCTAGATACCCCTTAGCACGTAAAGGAATATTATTTGGGGGTCCAGCCATGGAGAAGAGTTTAGACACTAGGAGAAGATTAGGAACACAGCCCATTATCAAGAAATCACATTAGGATTCTCTTTTTAACCTGTTCCTTAAAACACTAGTGCTTAGGAAATCTATTGGAGGCAGAAGCAGTCAAGGGTAGCTTAGGGTTAGGGTTAGGGTTAGGGTATGGCTTAGGGTACGGGTTCGGGGAGGGGTTCGGATAGGGCGTAGGGTATGGGTTAGGGTTAGGGTTAGGGTTAGGGTTAGGGTTAGGGCTCGGTTTAGGGTACGGGTTAGGATTAGGGTACGCGTTAGGGTTAGGGTAGGGGTTAGGGTTAGGGTACGCGTTAGGGTGAGGGTAGTTATTAAACCTATCCCACTCTCTAGATACTCCTTAGCACGTAAAGGAATATTATTTGGGGGTCCAGCCATGGAGAAGAGTTTAGACACTAGGAGAAGATAAGGAACACACCCATTATCAAGAAATCACATTAGCATTCTCTTTTTAACCTGTTCCTTAAAACACTAGTGCTTAGGCAATCTATTGGAGGCAGAAGCAGTCAAGGGTAGCTTAGGTTTAGGGGTAGGGTTAGGGTGAGGGGTTAGGGTACGGCTTAGGGTACGGGTTCGGGGAGGGGTTCGGGTAGGGCGTAGGGTATGGGTTAGGGTTAGTGTTAGGTTTAGGGCTCGGTTTAGGGTACGGGTTAGGATAAGGGTACGCGTTAGGGTTAGGGTAGGGGTTAGGGTTAGGGTACGCATTAGGGTGAGGGTAGTTATTAAACCTATCCCACTCTCTAGATACCCCTTAGCACGTAAAGGAATATTATTTGGGGGTCCAGCCATGGAGAAAGAGTTTAGACACGAGGAGAAGATAAGGAACACAGGCATTATCAAGAAATCACATTAGGATTCTCTTTTTAACCTGTTCCTTAAAACACTAGTGCTTAGGATATCTATTGGAGGCAGAAGCAGTCAAGGGTAGCTTAGGGTTAGGGTGAGGGTTAGGGTACGGCTTAGGGTACGGGTTCGGGGAGGGGTTCGGGTAGGGGCGTAGTGTATGGGTTAGGGTTAGGGTTAGGGCTAGTGTTAGGGTTAGGGCTCGGTTTAGGGTACGGGTTAGGATTAGGGTACGCGTTAGTGTTAGGGTAGGGCTTAGGGTTAGGGTACGCGATAGGGTGAGGGTAGTTTATAAACCTATCCCACTCTCTAGATACCCCTTAGCACGTAAAGGAATATTATTTGGGGTTCCAGCCATGGAGAAGAGTTTAGACACTAGGAGAAGATAAGGAACACACGCATTATCAAGAAATCACATTAGGATTCTCTTTTTAACCTGTTCCTTAAAACACTAGTGCTTAGGAAATCTATTGGAGGCAGAAGCAGTCAAGGGTAGCTTAGGGTTAGGGTTAGGGTTAGGGTGAGGGTTAGGGTACGGCTTAGGGTACGGGTTCGGGGAGGGGTTCGGGTAGGGCATAGTGTATGGGTTAGGGTTAGGGTTAGGGCTAGTGTTAGGGTTAGGGCTCGGTTTAGGGTACGGGTTAGGATTAGGGTACGCTTTTGTGTTAGGGTAGGGGTTAGGGTTAGGGGTACGTGATAGGGTGAGGTTAGTTATTAAACCTATCCCACTCTCTAGATACCCCTTAGCAATTATTTGGGGGTCCAGCCATGGAGAAGAGTTTAGACACTAGGAGAAGATAAGGAACACACCCATTATCAAGAAATCACATTAGGATTCTCTTTTTAACCTGTTCCTTAAAACACTAGTGCTTAGGAAATCTATTGGAGGCAGAAGCAGTCAAGGGTAGCTTAGGGTTAGGGTTAGGGTTAGGGTGAGGGTTAGGGTACGGCTTAGGGTACGGGTTCGGGGAGGGGTTCGGGTAGGGCGTAGGGTATGGGTTAGGGTTAGGGTTAGGGCTAGTGTTAGGGTTAGGGCTCGGTTTAGGGTACGGGTTAGGATTAGGGTACGCGTTAGGGTTAGGGTAGGGTTTAGGGTTAGGGTACGCGATAGGGTGAGGTTAGTTATTAAACCTATCCCACTCTCTAGATACCCCTTAGCACGTAAAGGAATATTATTTGGGGGTCCAGCCATGGAGAAGAGGTTAGACACTAGGAGAAGATAAGGAACACACCCATTATCAAGAAATCACATTAGGATTCTCCTTTTAACCTGTTCCTTAAAACACTAGTGCTTAGGAAATCTATTGGAGGCAGAAGCAGTCAAGGGTAGCTTAGGGTTAGGGTTAGGGTTAGGGTGAGGGTTAGGGTATGGCTTAGGGTACGGGTTCGGGGAGGGGTTCGGATAGGGCGTAGGGTATGGGTTAGGGTTAGGGTTAGGGTTAGTGTTAGGGTTAGGGCTCGGTTTAGGGTACGGGTTAGGATTAGGGTACGCGTTAGGGTTAGGGTAGGGGTTAGGGTTAGGGTACGCGTTAGGGTGAGGGTAGTTATTAAACCTATCCCACTCTCTAGATACCCCTTAGCACGTAAAGGAATATTATTTGGGGGTCCAGCCATGGAGAAGAGTTTAGACACTAGGAGAAGATAAGGAACACACCCATTATCACGAAATCACATTAGGATTCTCTTTTTAACCTGTTCCTTAAAACACTAGTGCTTAGGAAATCTATTGGAGGCAGAAGCAGTCAAGGGTAGCTTAGGGTTAGGGTTAGGGTGAGGGTTAGGGTACGGCTTAGGGTACGGGTTCGGGGAGGGGTTCGGGTAGGGCGTAGTGTATGGGTTAGGGTTAGGGTTAGGGCTAGTGTTAGGGTTAGGGCTCGGTTTAGGGTACGGGTTAGGATTAGGGTACGCGTTAGGGTTAGGGTAGGGTTTAGGGTTAGGGTACGCGATAGGGTGAGGTTAGTTATTAAACCTATCCCACTCTCTAGATACCCCTTAGCACGTAAAGGAATATTATTTGGGGGTCCAGCCATGGAGAAGAGTTTAGACACTAGGAGAAGATAAGGAACACACCCCATTATCAAGAAATCACATTAGGATTCTCCTTTTAACCTGTTCCTTAAAACACTAGTGCTTAGGAAATCTATTGGAGGCAGAAGCAGTCAAGGGTAGCTTAGGGTTAGGGTTAGGGTGAGGGTTAGGGTATGGCTTAGGTTACGGGTTCGGGGAGGGGTTCGGATAGGGCGTAGGGTATGGGTTAGGGTTAGGGTTAGGGTTAGTGTTAGGGTTAGGGCTCGGTTTAGGGTACGGGTTAGGATTAGGGTACGCGTTAGGGTTAGGGTAGGGGTTAGGGTTAGGGTACGCGATAGGGTGAGGTTAGTTATTAAACCTATCCCACTCTCTAGATACCCTTAGCACGTAAAGGAATATTATTTGGGGGTCCAGCCATGGAGAAGAGTTTAGACACTAGGAGAAGATAAGGATAACACCCATTATCAAGAAATCACATTAGGATTCTCTTTTTAACCTGTTCCTTAAAACACTAGTGCTTAGGAAATCTATTGGAGGCAGAAGCAGTCAAGGGTAGCTTAGGGTTAGGGTTAGGGTTAGGGTGAGGGTTAGGGTACGGCTTAGGTTACGGGTTCGGGGAGGGGTTCGGGTAGGGCGTAGGGTATGGGTTAGGGTTAGGGTTAGGGCTAGTGTTAGGGTTAGGGCTCGGTTTAGTGTACGGGTTAGGATTAGGGTACGCGTTAGGGTTAGGGTAGGGTTTAGGGTTAGGGTACGCGATAGGGTGAGGTTAGTTATTAAACCTATCCCACTCTCTAGATACCCCTTAGCACGTAAAGGAATATTATTTGGGGGTCCAGCCATGGAGAAGAGGTTAGACACTAGGAGAAGATAAGGAACACACCCATTATCAAGAAATCACATTAGGATTCTCCTTTTAACCTGTTCCTTAAAACACTAGTGCTTAGGAAATCTATTGGAGGCAGAAGCAGTCAAGGGTAGCTTTGGGTTAGGGTTAGGGTGAGGGTGAGGGTTAGGGTATGGCTTAGGGTACGGGTTCGGGGAGGGGTTCGGATAGGGCGTAGGGTATGGGTTAGGGTTAGGGTTAGGGTTAGTGTTAGGGTTAGGGCTCGGTTTAGGGTACGGGTTAGGATTAGGGTACGCGTTAGGGTTAGGGTTGGGGTTAGGGTTAGGGTACGCGTTAGGGTGAGGGTAGTTATTAAACCTATCCCACTCTCTAGATACCCCTTAGCACGTAAAGAAATATTATTTGGGGGTCCAGCCATGGAGAAGAGTTTAGACACTAGGAGAAGATAAGGAACACACCCATTATCACGAAATCACATTAGGATTCTCTTTTTAACCTGTTCCTTAAAACACTAGTGCTTAGGAAATCTATTGGAGGCAGAAGCAGTCAAGGGTAGCTTAGGGTTAGGGTTAGGGTTAGGGTGAGGGTTAGGGTACGGCTTAGGGTACGGGTTCGGGGAGGGGTTCGGGTAGGGCGTAGTGTATGGGTTAGGGTTAGGGTTAGGGCTAGTGTTAGGGTTAGGGCTCGGTTTAGGGTACGGGTTAGGATTAGGGTACGCTTTTGTGTTAGGGTAGGGGTTAGGGTTAGGGTACGCGATAGGGTGAGGTTAGTTATTAAAGCTATCCCACTCTCTAGATACCCCTTAGCACGTAAAGGAATATTATTTGGGGGTCCAGCCATGGAGAAGAGTTTAGACACTAGGAGAAGATTAGGAACACACCCATTATCAAGAAATCACATTAGGATTCTCTTTTTAACCTGTTCCTTAAAACACTAGTGCTTAGGAAATCTATTGGAGGCAGAAGCAGTCAAGGGTAGCTTAGGGTTAGGGTTAGGGTTAGGGTTTAGGGTATGGCTTAGGGTACGGGTTCGGGGAGGGGTTCGGATAGGGCGTAGGGTATGGGTTAGGGTTAGGGTTAGGGTTAGGGTTAGGGTTAGGGCTCGGTTTAGGGTACGGGTTAGGATTAGGGTACGCGTTAGGGTTAGGGTAGGGGTTAGGGTTAGGGTACGCGTTAGGGTGAGGGTAGTTATTAAACCTATCCCACTCTCTAGATACTCCTTAGCACGTAAAGGAATATTATTTGGGGGTCCAGCCATGGAGAAGAGTTTAGACACTAGGAGAAGATAAGGAACACACCCATTATCAAGAAATCACATTAGCATTCTCTTTTTAACCTGTTCCTTAAAACACTAGTGCTTAGGCAATCTATTGGAGGCAGAAGCAGTCAAGGGTAGCTTAGGTTTAGGGGTAGGGTTAGGGTGAGGGTTAGGGTACGGCTTAGGGTACGGGTTCGGGGAGGGGTTCGGGTAGGGCGTAGGGTATGGGTTAGGGTTAGTGTTAGGTTTAGGGCTCGGTTTAGGGTACGGGTTAGGATTAGGGTACGCGTTAGGGTTAGGGTAGGGGTTAGGGTTAGGGTACGCATTAGGGTGAGGGTAGTTATTAAACCTATCCCACTCTCTAGATACCCCTTAGCACGTAAAGGAATATTATTTGGGGGTCCAGCCATGGAGAAGAGTTTAGACACGAGGAGAAGATAAGGAACACAGGCATTATCAAGAAATCACATTAGGATTCTCTTTTTAACCTGTTCCTTAAAACACTAGTGCTTAGGATATCTATTGGAGGCAGAAGCAGTCAAGGGTAGCTTAGGGTTAGGGTGAGGGTTAGGGTACGGCTTAGGGTACGGGTTCGGGGAGGGGTTCGGGTAGGGCGTAGTGTATGGGTTAGGGTTAGGGTTAGGGCTAGTGTTAGGGTTAGGGCTCGGTTTAGGGTACGGGTTAGGATTAGGGTACGCGTTAGTGTTAGGGTAGGGCTTAGGGTTAGGGTACGCGATAGGGTGAGGGTAGTTTATAAACCTATCCCACTCTCTAGATACCCCTTAGCACGTAAAGGAATATTATTTGGGGTTCCAGCCATGGAGAAGAGTTTAGACACTAGGAGAAGATAAGGAACACACGCATTATCAAGAAATCACATTAGGATTCTCTTTTTAACCTGTTCCTTAAAACACTAGTGCTTAGGAAATCTATTGGAGGCAGAAGCAGTCAAGGGTAGCTTAGGTTTAGGGTTAGGGTTAGGGTGAGGGTTAGGGTACGGCTTAGGGTACGGGTTCGGGGAGGGGTTCGGGTAGGGCATAGTGTATGGGTTAGGGTTAGGGTTAGGGCTAGTGTTAGGGTTAGGGCTCGGTTTAGGGTACGGGTTAGGATTAGGGTACGCTTTTGTGTTAGGGTAGGGGTTAGGGTTAGGGTACGTGATAGGGTGAGGTTAGTTATTAAACCTATCCCACTCTCTAGATACCCCTTAGCACGTAAAGGAATATTATTTGGGGGTCCAGCCATGGAGAAGAGTTTAGACACTAGGAGAAGATAAGGAACACACCCATTATCAAGAAATCACATTAGGATTCTCTTTTTAACCTGTTCCTTAAAACACTAGTGCTTAGGAAATCTATTGGAGGCAGAAGCAGTCAAGGGTAGCTTAGGGTTAGGGTTAGGGTTAGGGTGAGGGTTAGGGTACGGCTTAGGGTACGGGTTCGGGGAGGGGTTCGGGTAGGGCGTAGGGTATGGGTTAGGGTTAGGGTTAGGGCTAGTGTTAGGGTTAGGGCTCGGTTTAGGGTACGGGTTAGGATTAGGGTACGCGTTAGGGTTAGGGTAGGGTTTAGGGTTAGGGTACGCGATAGGGTGAGGTTAGTTATTAAACCTATCCCACTCTCTAGATACCCCTTAGCACGTAAAGGAATATTATTTGGGGGTCCAGCCATGGAGAAGAGGTTAGACACTAGGAGAAGATAAGGAACACACCCATTATCAAGAAATCACATTAGGATTCTCCTTTTAACCTGTTCCTTAAAACACTAGTGCTTAGGAAATCTATTGGAGGCAGAAGCAGTCAAGGGTAGCTTAGGGTTAGGGTTAGGGTTAGGGTGAGGGTTAGGGTATGGCTTAGGGTACGGGTTCGGGGAGGGGTTCGGATAGGGCGTAGGGTATGGGTTAGGGTTAGGGTTAGGGTTAGTGTTAGGGTTAGGGCTCGGTTTAGGGTACGGGTTAGGATTAGGGTACGCGTTAGGGTTAGGGTAGGGGTTAGGGTTAGGGTACGCGTTAGGGTGAGGGTAGTTATTAAACCTATCCCACTCTCTAGATACCCCTTAGCACGTAAAGGAATATTATTTGGGGGTCCAGCCATGGAGAAGAGTTTAGACACTAGGAGAAGATAAGGAACACACCCATTATCACGAAATCACATTAGGATTCTCTTTTTAACCTGTTCCTTAAAACACTAGTGCTTAGGAAATCTATTGGAGGCAGAAGCAGTCAAGGGTAGCTTAGGGTTAGGGTTAGGGTGAGGGTTAGGGTACGGCTTAGGGTACGGGTTCGGGGAGGGGTTCGGGTAGGGCGTAGTGTATGGGTTAGGGTTAGGGTTAGGGCTAGTGTTAGGGTTAGGGCTCGGTTTAGGGTACGGGTTAGGATTAGGGTACGCGTTAGGGTTAGGGTAGGGTTTAGGGTTAGGGTACGCGATAGGGTGAGGTTAGTTATTAAACCTATCCCACTCTCTAGATACCCCTTAGCACGTAAAGGAATATTATTTGGGGGTCCAGCCATGGAGAAGAGTTTAGACACTAGGAGAAGATAAGGAACACACCCATTATCAAGAAATCACATTAGGATTCTCCTTTTAACCTGTTCCTTAAAACACTAGTGCTTAGGAAATCTATTGGAGGCAGAAGCAGTCAAGGGTAGCTTAGGGTTAGGGTTAGGGTGAGGGTTAGGGTATGGCTTAGGTTACGGGTTCGGGGAGGGGTTCGGATAGGGCGTAGGGTATGGGTTAGGGTTAGGGTTAGGGTTAGTGTTAGGGTTAGGGCTCGGTTTAGGGTACGGGTTAGGATTAGGGTACGCGTTAGGGTTAGGGTAGGGGTTAGGGTTAGGGTACGCGATAGGGTGAGGTTAGTTATTAAACCTATCCCACTATCTAGATACCCCTTAGCACGTAAAGGAATATTATTTGGGGGTCCAGCCATGGAGAAGAGTTTAGACACTAGGAGAAGATAAGGATAACACCCATTATCAAGAAATCACATTAGGATTCTCTTTTTAACCTGTTCCTTAAAACACTAGTGCTTAGGAAATCTATTGGAGGCAGAAGCAGTCAAGGGTAGCTTAGGGTTAGGGTTAGGGTTAGGGTGAGGGTTAGGGTACGGCTTAGGTTACGGGTTCGGGGAGGGGTTCGGGTAGGGCGTAGGGTATGGGTTAGGGTTAGGGTTAGGGCTAGTGTTAGGGTTAGGGCTCGGTTTAGTGTACGGGTTAGGATTAGGGTACGCGTTAGGGTTAGGGTAGGGTTTAGGGTTAGGGTACGCGATAGGGTGAGGTTAGTTATTAAACCTATCCCACTCTCTAGATACCCCTTAGCACGTAAAGGAATATTATTTGGGGGTCCAGCCATGGAGAAGAGGTTAGACACTAGGAGAAGATAAGGAACACACCCATTATCAAGAAATCACATTAGGATTCTCCTTTTAACCTGTTCCTTAAAACACTAGTGCTTAGGAAATCTATTGGAGGCAGAAGCAGTCAAGGGTAGCTTAGGGTTAGGGTTAGGGTTAGGGTGAGGGTTAGGGTATGGCTTAGTGTTCGGGTTCGGGGAGGGGTTCGGATAGGGCGTAGGGTATGGGTTAGGGTTAGGGTTAGAGTTAGTGTTAGGGTTAGGGCTCGGTTTAGGGTACGGGTTAGGATTAGGGTACGCGTTAGGGTTAGGGTAGGGGTTAGGGTTAGGGTACGCGTTAGGGTGAGGGTAGTTATTAAACCTATCCCACTCTCTAGATACCCCTTAGCACGTAAAGGAATATTATTTGGGGGTCCAGCCATGGAGAAGAGTTTAGACACTAGGAGAAGATAAGGAACACACCCATTATCACGAAATCACATTAGGATTCTCTTTTTAACCTGTTCCTTAAAACACTACTGCTTATGAAATCTATTGGAGGCAGAAGCAGTCAAGGGTAGCTTAGGGTTAGGGTTAGGGTTAGGGTGAGGGTTAGGGTATGGCTTAGGTTACGGGTTCGGGGAGGGGTTCGGATAGGGCGTAGGGTATGGGTTAGGGTTAGGGTTAGGGTTAGTGTTAGGGTTAGGGTTCGGTTTAGGGTACGGGTTAGGATTAGGGTACGCGTTAGGGTTAGGGTAGGGGTTAGGGTTAGGGTACGCGATAGGGTGAGGTTAGTTATTAAACCTATCCCACTCTCTAGATACCCCTTACCACGTAAAGGAATATTATTTGGGGGTCCAGCCATGGAGAAGAGTTTAGACAGTAGGAGAAGATAAGGAACACACCCATTATCAAGAAATCACATTAGGATTCTCTTTTTAACCTGTTCCTTAAAACACTAGTGCTTAGGAAATCTATTGGAGGCAGAAGCAGTCAAGGGTAGCTTAGGTTTAGGGTTAGGGTTAGGGTGAGGGTTAGGGTACGGCTTAGGGTACGGGTTCGGGGAGGGGTTCGGGTAGGGCGTAGGGTATGTGTTAGGGTTAGGGTTAGGGCTAGTGTTAGGGTTAGGGCTCGGTTTAGGGTACGGGTTAGGATTAGGGTACGCGTTAGGGTTAGGGTAGGGTTTAGGGTTAGGGTAGGGTTTAGGGTTAGGGTACGCGATAGGGTGAGGTTAGTTATTAAACCTATCCCACTCTCTAGATACCCCTTAGCACGTAAAGGAATATTATTTGGGGGTCCAGCCATGGAGAAGAGTTTAGACACTAGGAGAAGATAAGGAACACACCCATTATCAAGAAATCACATTAGGATTCTCTTTTTAACCTGTTCCTTAAAACACTACTGCTTATGAAATCTATTGGAGGCAGAAGCAGTCAAGGGTAGCTTAGGGTTAGGGTTAGGGTTAGGGTGAGGGTTAGGGTATGGCTTAGGGTACGGGTTCGGGGAGGGGTTCGGATAGGGCGTAGGGTATGGTTTAGGGTTAGGGTTAGGGTTAGTGTTAGCGTTAGGGCTCGGTTTAGGGTACGGGGTAGGATTAGGGTACGCGTTAGGGTTAGGGTAGGGGTTAGGGTTAGGGTACGCGTTAGGGTGAGGGTAGTTATTAAACCTATCCCACTCTCTAGATACCCCTTAGCACGTAAAGGAATATTATTTGGGGGTCCAGCCATGGAGAAGAGTTTAGACACTAGGAGAAGATAAGGAACACACCCATTATCACGAAATCACATTAGGATTCTCTTTTTAACCTGTTCCTTAAAACACTAGTGCTTAGGAAATCTATTGGAGGCAGAAGCAGTCAAGGGTAGCTTAGGGTTAGGGTTAGGGTTAGGGTGAGGGTTAGGGTACGGCTTAGGGTACGGGTTCGGGGAGGGGTTCGGGTAGGGCGTAGTGTATGGGTTAGGGTTAGGGTTAGGGCTAGTGTTAGGGTTAGGGCTCGGTTTAGGGTACGGGTTAGGATTAGGGTACGCTTTTGTGTTAGGGTAGGGGTTAGGGTTAGGGTAAGCGATAGGGTGAGGTTAGTTATTAAAGCTATCCCACTCTCTAGATACCCCTTAGCACGTAAAGTAATATTATTTGGGGGTCCAGCCATGGAGAAGAGTTTAGACATTAGGAGAAGATTAGGAACACACCCATTATCAAGAAATCACATTAGGATTCTCTTTTTAACCTGTTCCTTAAAACACTAGTGCTTAGGAAATCTATTGGAGGCAGAAGCAGTCAAGGGTAGCTTAGGGTTAGGGTTAGGGTTAGGGTATGGCTTAGGGTACGGGTTCGGGGAGGGGTTCGGATAGGGCGTAGGGTATGGGTTAGGGTTAGGGTTAGGGTTAGGGTTAGGGTTAGGGCTCGGTTTAGGGTACGGGTTAGGATTAGGGTACGCGTTAGGGTTAGGGTAGGGGTTAGGGTTAGGGTACGCGTTAGGGTGAGGGTAGTTATTAAACCTATCCCACTCTCTAGATACTCCTTAGCACGTAAAGGAATATTATTTGGGGGTCCAGCCATGGAGAAGAGTTTAGACACTAGGAGAAGATAAGGAACACACCCATTATCAAGAAATCACATTAGCATTCTCTTTTTAACCTGTTCCTTAAAACACTAGTGCTTAGGCAATCTATTGGAGGCAGAAGCAGTCAAGGGTAGCTTAGGTTTAGGGGTAGGGTTAGGGTGAGGGTTAGGGTACGGCTTAGGGTACGGGTTCGGGGAGGGGTTCGGGTAGGGCGTAGGGTATGGGTTAGGGTTAGTGTTAGGTTTAGGGCTCGGTTTAGGGTACGGGTTAGGATTAGGGTACGCGTTAGGGTTAGGGTAGGGGTTAGGGTTAGGGTACGCATTAGGGTGAGGGTAGTTATTAAACCTATCCCACTCTCTAGATACCCCTTAGCACGTAAAGGAATATTATTTGGGGGTCCAGCCATGGAGAAGAGTTTAGACACGAGGAGAAGATAAGGAACACACGCATTATCAAGAAATCACATTAGGATTCTCTTTTTAACCTGTTCCTTAAAACACTAGTGCTTAGGATATCTATTGGAGGCAGAAGCAGTCAAGGGTAGCTTAGGGTTAGGGTGAGGGTTAGGGTACGGCTTAGGGTACGGGTTCGGGGAGGGGTTCGGGTAGGGCGTAGTGTATGGGTTAGGGTTAGGGTTAGGGCTAGTGTTAGGGTTAGGGCTCGGTTTAGGGTACGGGTTAGGATTAGGGTACGCGTTAGTGTTAGGGTAGGGCTTAGGGTTAGGGTACGCGATAGGGTGAGGGTAGTTATTAAACCTATCCCACTCTCTAGATACCCCTTAGCACGTAAAGGAATATTATTTGGGGTTCCAGCCGTGGAGAAGAGTTTAGACACTAGGAGAAGATAAGGAACACACGCATTATCAAGAAATCACATTAGGATTCTCTTTTTAACCTGTTCCTTAAAACACTAGTGCTTAGGAAATCTATTGGAGGCAGAAGCAGTCAAGGGTAGCTTAGGGTTAGGGTTAGGGTTAGGGTGAGGGTTAGGGTACGGCTTAGGGTACGGGTTCGGGGAGGGGTTCGGGTAGGGCATAGTGTATGGGTTAGGGTTAGGGTTAGGGCTAGTGTTAGGGTTAGGGCTCGGTTTAGGGTACGGGTTAGGATTAGGGTACGCTTTTGTGTTAGGGTAGGGGTTAGGGTTAGGGTACGCGATAGGGTGAGGTTAGTTATTAAACCTATCCCACTCTCTAGATACCCCTTAGCACGTAAAGGAATATTATTTGGGGGTCCAGCCATGGAGAAGAGTTTAGACACTAGGAGAAGATAAGGAACACACCCATTATCAAGAAATCACATTAGGATTCTCTTTTTAACCTGTTCCTTAAAACACTAGTGCTTAGGAAATCTATTGGAGGCAGAAGCAGTCAAGGGTAGCTTAGGGTTAGGGTTAGGGTTAGGGTGAGGGTTAGGGTACGGCTTAGGGTACGGGTTCGGGGAGGGGTTCGGGTAGGGCGTAGGGTATGGGTTAGGGTTAGGGTTAGGGCTAGTGTTAGGGTTAGGGCTCGGTTTAGGGTACGGGTTAGGATTAGGGTACGCGTTAGGGTTAGGGTAGGGTTTAGGGTTAGGGTACGCGATAGGGTGAGGTTAGTTATTAAACCTATCCCACTCTCTAGATACCCCTTAGCACGTAAAGGAATATTATTTGGGGGTCCAGCCATGGAGAAGAGGTTAGACACTAGGAGAAGATAAGGAACACACCCATTATCAAGAAATCACATTAGGATTCTACTTTTAACCTGTTCCTTAAAACACTAGTGCTTAGGAAATCTATTGGAGGCAGAAGCAGTCAAGGGTAGCTTAGGGTTAGGGTTAGGGTTAGGGTGAGGGTTAGGGTATGGCTTAGGGTACGGGTTCGGGGAGGGGTTCGGATAGGGCGTAGGGTATGGGTTAGGGTTAGGGTTAGGGTTAGTGTTAGGGTTAGGGCTCGGTTTAGGGTACGGGTTAGGATTAGGGTACGCGTTAGGGTTAGGGTAGGGGTTAGGGTTAGGGTACGCGTTAGGGTGAGGGTAGTTATTAAACCTATCCCACTCTCTAGATACCCCTTAGCACGTAAAGGAATATTATTTGGGGGTCCAGCCATGGAGAAGAGTTTAGACACTAGGAGAAGATAAGGAACACACCCATTATCACGAAATCACATTAGGATTCTCTTTTTAACCTGTTCCTTAAAACACTAGTGCTTAGGAAATCTATTGGAGGCAGAAGCAGTCAAGGGTAGCTTAGGGTTAGGGTTAGGGTTAGGGTGAGGGTTAGGGTACGGCTTAGGGTACGGGTTCGGGGAGGGGTTCGGGTAGGGCGTAGTGTATGGGTTAGGGTTAGGGTTAGGGCTAGTGTTAGGGTTAGGGCTCGGTTTAGGGTACGGGTTAGGATTAGGGTACGCGTTAGGGTTAGGGTAGGGTTTAGGGTTAGGGTACGCGATAGGGTGAGGTTAGTTATTAAACCTATCCCACTCTCTAGATACCCCTTAGCACGTAAAGGAATATTATTTGGGGGTCCAGCCATGGAGAAGAGTTTAGACACTAGGAGAAGATAAGGAACACACCCATTATCAAGAAATCACATTAGGATTCTCCTTTTAACCTGTTCCTTAAAACACTAGTGCTTAGGAAATCTATTGGAGGCAGAAGCAGTCAAGGGTAGCTTAGGGTTAGGGTTAGGGTGAGGGTTAGGGTATGGCTTAGGTTACGGGTTCGGGGAGGGGTTCGGATAGGGCGTAGGGTATGGGTTAGGGTTAGGGTTAGGGTTAGTGTTAGGGTTAGGGCTCGGTTTAGGGTACGGGTTAGGATTAGGGTACGCGTTAGGGTTAGGGTAGGGGTTAGGGTTAGGGTACGCGATAGGGTGAGGTTAGTTATTAAACCTATCCCACTCTCTAGATACCCCTTAGCACGTAAAGGAATATTATTTGGGGGTCCAGCCATGGAGAAGAGTTTAGACACTAGGAGAAGATAAGGATAACACCCATTATCAAGAAATCACATTAGGATTCTCTTTTTAACCTGTTCCTTAAAACACTAGTGCTTAGGAAATCTATTGGAGGCAGAAGCAGTCAAGGGTAGCTTAGGGTTAGGGTTAGGGTTAGGGTGAGGGTTAGGGTACGGCTTAGGTTACGGGTTCGGGGAGGGGTTCGGGTAGGGCGTAGGGTATGGGTTAGGGTTAGGGTTAGGGCTAGTGTTAGGGTTAGGGCTCGGTTTAGTGTACGGGTTAGGATTAGGGTACGCGTTAGGGTTAGGGTAGGGTTTAGGGTTAGGGTACGCGATAGGGTGAGGTTAGTTATTAAACCTATCCCACTCTCTAGATACCCCTTAGCACGTAAAGGAATATTATTTGGGGGTCCAGCCATGGAGAAGAGGTTAGACACTAGGAGAAGATAAGGAACACACCCATTATCAAGAAATCACATTAGGATTCTCCTTTTAACCTGTTCCTTAAAACACTAGTGCTTAGGAAATCTATTGGAGGCAGAAGCAGTCAAGGGTAGCTTAGGGTTAGGGTTAGGGTTAGGGTGAGGGTTAGGGTATGGCTTAGGGTTCGGGTTCGGGGAGGGGTTCGGATAGGGCGTAGGGTATGGGTTAGGGTTAGGGTTAGAGTTAGTGTTAGGGTTAGGGCTCGGTGTAGGGTACGGGTTAGGATTAGGGTACGCGTTAGGGTTAGGGTAGGGGTTAGGGTTAGGGTACGCGTTAGGGTGAGGGTAGTTATTAAACCTATCCCACTCTCTAGATACCCCTTAGCACGTAAAGGAATATTATTTGGGGGTCCAGCCATGGAGAAGAGTTTAGACACTAGGAGAAGATAAGGAACACACCCATTATCACGAAATCACATTAGGATTCTCTTTTTAACCTGTTCCTTAAAACACTACTGCTTATGAAATCTATTGGAGGCAGAAGCAGTCAAGGGTAGCTTAGGGTTAGGGTTAGGGTTAGGGTGAGGGTTAGGGTATGGCTTAGGTTACGGGTTCGGGGAGGGGTTCGGATAGGGCGTAGGGTATGGGTTAGGGTTAGGGTTAGGGTTAGTGTTAGGGTT
The DNA here is from genome assembly GCF_949987535.1 of Balaenoptera acutorostrata. Classification (NCBI taxonomy): domain Eukaryota; kingdom Metazoa; phylum Chordata; class Mammalia; order Artiodactyla; family Balaenopteridae; genus Balaenoptera; species Balaenoptera acutorostrata. The sequence goes on from NW_026645578.1 coordinate 259,058, forward strand.
AGGGTTCGGTTTAGGGTACGGGTTAGGATTAGGGTACGCGTTAGGGTTAGGGTAGGGGTTAGGGTTAGGGTACGCGATAGGGTGAGGTTAGTTATTAAACCTATCCCACTCTCTAGATACCCCTTACCACGTAAAGGAATATTATTTGGGGGTCCAGCCATGGAGAAGAGTTTAGACACTAGGAGAAGATAAGGAACACACCCATTATCAAGAAATCACATTAGGATTCTCTTTTTAACCTGTTCCTTAAAACACTAGTGCTTAGGAAATCTATTGGAGGCAGAAGCAGTCAAGGGTAGCTTAGGTTTAGGGTTAGGGTTAGGGTGAGGGTTAGGGTACGGCTTAGGGTACGGGTTCGGGGAGGGGTTCGGGTAGGGCGTAGGGTATGGGTTAGGGTTAGGGTTAGGGCTAGTGTTAGGGTTAGGGCTCGGTTTAGGGTACGGGTTAGGATTAGGGTACGCGTTAGGGTTAGGGTAGGGTTTAGGGTTAGGGTAGGGTTTAGGGTTAGGGTACGCGATAGGGTGAGGTTAGTTATTAAACCTATCCCACTCTCTAGATACCCCTTAGCACGTAAAGGAATATTATTTGGGGGTCCAGCCATGGAGAAGAGTTTAGACACTAGGAGAAGATAAGGAACACACCCATTATCAAGAAATCACATTAGGATTCTCTTTTTAACCTGTTCCTTAAAACACTAGTGCTTAGGCAATCTATTGGAGGCAGAAGCAGTCAAGGGTAGCTTAGGGTTAGGGTTAGGGTTAGGGTGAGGGTTAGGGTATGGCTTAGGGTACGGGTTCGGGGAGGGGTTCGGATAGGGCGTAGGGTATGGTTTAGGGTTAGGGTTAGGGTTAGTGTTAGCGTTAGGGCTCGGTTTAGGGTACGGGGTAGGATTAGGGTACGCGTTAGGGTTAGGGTAGGGGTTAGGGTTAGGGTACGCGTTAGGGTGAGGGTAGTTATTAAACCTATCCCACTCTCTAGATACCCCTTAGCACGTAAAGGAATATTATTTGGGGGTCCAGCCATGGAGAAGAGTTTAGACACTAGGAGAAGATAAGGAACACACCCATTATCACGAAATCACATTAGGATTCTCTTTTTAACCTGTTCCTTAAAACACTAGTGCTTAGGAAATCTATTGGAGGCAGAATCAGTCAAGGGTAGCTTAGGGTTAGGGTTAGGGTTAGGGTGAGGGTTAGGGTACGGCTTAGGGTACGGGTTCGGGGAGGGGTTCGGGTAGGGCGTAGGGTATGGGTTAGGGTTAGGGTTAGGGCTAGTGTTAGGGTTACGGCTCGGTGTAGGGTACGGGTTAGGTTTAGGGTACGCGTTAGGGTTAGGGTAGGGGTTAGGGTTAGGGTACGCGATAGGGTGAGGTTAGTTATTAAACCTATCCCACTCTCTAGATACCCCTTAGCACGTAAAGGAATATTATTTGGGGGTCCAGCCATGGAGAAGAGTTTAGACACTAGGAGAAGATAAGGAACACACCCATTATCAAGAAATCACATTAGGATTCTCTTTTTAACCTGTTCCTTAAAACACTAGTGCTTAGGAAATCTATTGGAGGCAGAAGCAGTCAAGGGTAGCTTAGGGTTAGGGTTAGGGTGAGGGTGAGGGTTAGGGTACGGCTTAGTGTACGGGTTCGGGGAGGGGTTCGGGTAGGGCGTAGGGTATGGGTTAGGGTTAGGGTTAGGGCTAGTGTTAGGGTTAGGGCTCGGTTTAGGGTACGGGTTAGGATTAGGGTACGCGTTAGGGTTAGGGTAGGGTTTAGGGTTAGGGTACGCGATAGGGTGAGGTTAGTTATTAAACCTATCCCACTCTCTAGATACCCCTTAGCACGTAAAGGAATATTATTTGGGGGTCCAGCCATGGAGAAGAGTTTAGACACTAGGAGAAGATAAGGAACACACCCATTATCAAGAAATCACATTAGGATTCTCCTTTTAACCTGTTCCTTAAAACACTAGTGCTTAGGAAATCTATTGGAGGCAGAAGCAGTCAAGGGTAGCTTAGGGTTAGGGTTAGGGTTAGGGTGAGGGTTAGGGTATGGCTTAGGGTACGGGTTCGGGGAGGGGTTCGGATAGGGCGTAGGGTATGGGTTAGGGTTAGGGTTAGTGTTAGGGTTAGGGCTCGGTTTAGGGTACGGGTTAGGATTAGGGAACGCGTTAGGGTTAGGGTAGGGGTTAGGGTTAGGGTACGCGTTAGGGTGAGGGTAGTTATTAAACCTATCCCACTCTCTAGATACCCCTTAGCACGTAAAGGAATATTATTTGGGGGTCCAGCCATGGAGAAGAGTTTAGACACTAGGAGAAGATAAGGAACACACCCATTATCACGAAATCACATTAGGATTCTCTTTTTAACCTGTTCCTTAAAACACTAGTGCTTAGGAAATCTATTGGAGGCCGAAGCAGTCAAGGGTAGCTTAGGGTTAGGGTTAGGGTTAGGGTGAGGGTTAGGGTATGGCTTAGGGTACGGGTTCGGGGAGGGGTTCGGGTAGGGCGTAGGGTATGGGTTAGGGTTAGGGTTAGGGCTAGTGTTAGGGTTAGGGCTCGGTGTAGGGTACGGGTTAGGATTAGGGTACGCGTTAGGGTTAGGGTAGGGGTTAGGGTTAGGGTACGCGATAGGGTGAGGTTAGTTATTAAACCTATCCCACTCTCTAGATACCCCTTAGCACGTAAAGGAATATTATTTGGGGGTCCAGCCATGGAGAAGAGTTTAGACACTAGGAGAAGATAAGGAACACACCCATTATCACGAAATCACATTAGGGTTCTCTTTTTAACCTGTTCCTTAAAACACTAGTGCTTAGGAAATCTATTGGAGGCAGAAGCAGTCAAGGGTAGCTTAGGGTTAGGGTTAGGGTTAGGGTGAGGGTTAGGGTACGGCTTAGGGTACGGGTTCGGGGAGGGGTTCGGGTAGGGCGTAGGGTATGGGTTAGGGTTAGGGTTAGGGCTAGTGTTAGGGTTAGGGCTCGGTTTAGTGTACGGGTTAGGATTAGGGTACGCGTTAGGGTTAGGGTAGGGTTTAGGGTTAGGGTACGCGATAGGGTGAGGTTAGTTATTAAACCTATCCCACTCTCTAGATACCCCTTAGCACGTAAAGGAATATTATTTGGGGGTCCAGCCATGGAGAAGAGGTTAGACACTAGGAGAAGATAAGGAACACACCCATTATCAAGAAATCACATTAGGATTCTCCTTTTAACCTGTTCCTTAAAACACTAGTGCTTAGGAAATCTATTGGAGGCAGAAGCAGTCAAGGGTAGCTTAGGGTTAGGGTTAGGGTTAGGGTGAGGGTTAGGGTATGGCTTAGGGTTCGGGTTCGGGGAGGGGTTCGGATAGGGCGTAGGGTATGGGTTAGGGTTAGGGTTAGAGTTAGTGTTAGGGTTAGGGCTCGGTTTAGGGTACGGGTTAGGATTAGGGTACGCGTTAGGGTTAGGGTAGGGTTTAGGGTTAGGGTATGCGACAGGGTGAGGTTAGTTATTAAACCTATCCCACTCTCTAGATACCCCTTAGCACGTAAAGGAATATTATTTGGGGGTCCAGCCATGGAGAAGAGGTTAGACACTAGGAGAAGATAAGGAACACACCCATTATCAAGAAATCACATTAGGATTCTCCTTTTAACCTGTTCCTTAAAACACTAGTGCTTAGGAAATCTATTGGAGGCAGAAGCAGTCAAGGGTAGCTTAGGGTTAGGGTTAGGGTTAGGGTGAGGGTTAGGGTATGGCTTAGGGTACGGGTTCGGGGAGGGGTTCGGATAGGGCGTAGGGTATGGGTTAGGGTTAGGGTTAGGGTTAGTGTTAGGGTTAGGGCTCGGTTTAGGGTACGGGTTAGGATTAGGGAACGCGTTAGGGTTAGGGTAGGGGTTAGGGTTAGGGTACGCGTTAGGGTGAGGGTAGTTATTAAACCTATCCCACTCTCTAGATACCCCTTAGCACGTAAAGGAATATTATTTGGGGGTCCAGCCATGGAGAAGAGTTTAGACACTAGGAGAAGATAAGGAACACACCCATTATCACGAAATCACATTAGGATTCTCTTTTTAACCTGTTCCTTAAAACACTAGTGCTTAGGAAATCTATTGGAGGCAGAAGCAGTCAAGGGTAGCTTAGGGTTAGGGTTAGGGTTAGGGTGAGGGTTAGGGTATGGCTTAGGGTACGGGTTCGGGGAGGGGTTCGGATAGGGCGTAGGGTATGGGTTAGGGTTAGGGTTAGGGTTAGTGTTAGGGTTAGGGCTCGGTTTAGGGTACGGGTTAGGATTAGGGAACGCGTTAGGGTTAGGGTAGGGGTTAGGGTTAGGGTACGCGTTAGGGTGAGGGTAGTTATTAAACCTATCCCACTCTCTAGATACCCCTTAGCACGTAAAGGAATATTATTTGGGGGTCCAGCCATGGAGAAGAGTTTAGACACTAGGAGAAGATAAGGAACACACCCATTATCACGAAATCACATTAGGGTTCTCTTTTTAACCTGTTCCTTAAAACACTAGTGCTTAGGAAATCTATTGGAGGCAGAAGCAGTCAAGGGTAGCTTAGGGTTAGGGTTAGGGTGAGGGTTAGGGTACGGCTTAGGGTACGGGTTCGGGGAGGGGTTCGGGTAGGGCGTAGGGTATGGGTTAGGGTTAGGGTTAGGGCTAGTGTTAGGGTTAGGGCTCGGTGTAGGGTACGGGTTAGGATTAGGGTACGCGTTAGGGTTAGGGTAGGGGTTAGGGTTAGGGTACGCGATAGGGTGAGGTTACTTATTAAACCTATCCCACTCTCTAGATACCCCTTAGCACGTAAAGGAATATTATTTGGGGGTCCAGCCATGGAGAAGAGTTTAGACACTAGGAGAAGATAAGGAACACACCCATTATCAAGAAATCACATTAGGATTCTCTTTTTAACCTGTTCCTTAAAACACTAGTGCTTAGGAAATCTATTGGAGGCAGAAGCAGTCAAGGGTAGCTTAGGGTTAGGGTTAGGGTTAGGGTGAGGGTTAGGGTACGGCTTAGGGTACGGGTTCGGGGAGGGGTTCGGGTAGGGCGTAGGGTATGGGTTAGGGTTAGGGTTAGGGCTAGTGTTAGGGTTAGGGCTCGGTTTAGGGTACGGGTTAGGATTAGGGTACGCGTTAGTGTTAGGGTAGGGCTTAGGGTTAGGGTACGCGTTAGGGTGAGGGTAGTTATTAAACCTATCCCACTCTCTAGATACCCCTTAGCACGTAAAGGAATATTATTTGGGGGTCCAGCCATGGAGAAGAGTTTAGACACTAGGAGAAGATAAGGAACACACCCATTATCACGAAATCACATTAGGATTCTCTTTTTAACCTGTTCCTTAAAACACTAGTGCTTAGGAAATCTATTGGAGGCAGAAGCAGTCAAGGGTAGCTTAGGGTTAGGGTTAGGGTTAGGGTGAGGGTTAGGGTATGGCTTAGGGTACGGGTTCGGGGAGGGGTTCGGATAGGGCGTAGGGTATGGGTTAGGGTTAGGGTTAGGGTTAGTGTTAGGGTTAGGGCTCGGTTTAGGGTACGGGTTAGGATTAGGGAACGCGTTAGGGTTAGGGTAGGGGTTAGGGTTAGGGTACGCGTTAGGGTGAGGGTAGTTATTAAACCTATCCCACTCTCTAGATACCCCTTAGCACGTAAAGGAATATTATTTGGGGGTCCAGCCATGGAGAAGAGTTTAGACACTAGGAGAACATAAGGAACACACCCATTATCACGAAATCACATTAGGGTTCTCTTTTTAACCTGTTCCTTAAAACACTAGTGCTTAGGAAATCTATTGGAGGCAGAAGCAGTCAAGGGTAGCTTAGGGTTAGGGTTAGGGTTAGGGTGAGGGTTAGGGTACGGCTTAGGGTACGGGTTCGGGGAGGGGTTCGGGTAGGGCGTAGGGTATGGGTTAGGGTTAGGGTTAGGGCTAGTATTATTGTTAGGGCTCGGTTTAGGGTACGGGTTAGGATTAGGGTACGCGTTAGGGTTAGGGTAGGGGTTAGGGTTAGGGTACGCGATAGGGTGAGGTTAGTTATTAAACCTATCCCACTCTCTAGATACCCCTTAGCACGTAAAGGAATATTATTTGGGGGACCAGCCATGGAGAAGAGATTAGACACTAGGAGAATATAAGGAACACACCCATTATCACGAAATCACATTAGGATTCTCTTTTTAACCTGTTCCTTAAAACACTAGTGCTTAGGAAATCTATTGGAGGCAGAAGCAGTCAAGGGTAGCTTAGGGTTAGGGTTAGGGTGAGGGTGAGGGTTAGGGTACGGCTTAGGGTACGGGTTCGGGGAGGGGTTCGGGTAGGGCGTAGTGTATGGGTTAGGGTTAGGGTTAGGGCTAGTGTTAGGGTTAGGGCTCGGTTTAGGGTACGGGTTAGGATTAGGGTACGCGTTAGTGTTAGGGTAGGGCTTAGGGTTAGGGTACGCGATAGGGTGAGGGTAGTTATTAAACCTATCCCACTCTCTAGATACCCCTTAGCACGTAAAGGAATATTATTTGGGGGTCCAGCCATGGAGAAGAGGTTAGACACTAGGAGAAGATAAGGAACACACCCATTATCAAGAAATCACATTAGGATTCTCCTTTTAACCTGTTCCTTAAAACACTAGTGCTTAGGAAATCTATTGGAGGCAGAAGCAGTCAAGGGTAGCTTAGGGTTAGGGTTAGGGTTAGGGTGAGGGTTAGGGTATGGCTTAGGGTACGGGTTCGGGGAGGGGTTCGGATAGGGCGTAGGGTATGGGTTAGGGTTAGGGTTAGGGTTAGTGTTAGGGTTAGGGCTCGGTTTAGGGTACGGGTTAGGATTAGGGAACGCGTTAGGGTTAGGGTAGGGGTTAGGGTTAGGGTACGCGTTAGGGTGAGGGTAGTTATTAAACCTATCCCACTCTCTAGATACCCCTTAGCACGTAAAGGAATATTATTTGGGGGTCCAGCCATGGAGAAGAGTTTAGACACTAGGAGAAGATAAGGAACACACCCATTATCACGAAATCACATTAGGATTCTCTTTTTAACCTGTTCCTTAAAACACTAGTGCTTAGGAAATCTATTGGAGGCAGAAACAGTCAAGGGTAGCTTAGGGTTAGGGTTAGGGTTAGGGTGAGGGTTAGGGTACGGCTTAGGGTACGGGTTCGGGGAGGGGTTCGGGTAGGGCGTAGTGTATGGGTTAGGGTTAGGGTTAGGGCTAGTGTTAGGGTTAGGGCTCGGTTTAGGGTACGGGTTAGGATTAGGGTACGCGTTAGTGTTAGGGTAGGGCTTAGGGTTAGGGTACGCGATAGGGTGAGGGTAGTTATTAAACCTATCCCACTCTCTAGATACCCCTTAGCACGTAAAGGAATATTATTTGGGGGTCCAGCCATGGAGAAGAGTTTAGACACTAGGAGAAGATAAGGAACACACGCATTATCAAGAAATCACATTAGGATTCTCTTTTTAACCTGTTCCTTAAAACACTAGTGCTTAGGAAATCTATTGGAGGCAGAAGCAGTCAAGGGTAGCTTAGGGTTAGGGTTAGGGTTAGGGTGAGGGTTAGGGTACGGCTTAGGGTACGGGTTCGGGGAGGGGTTCGGGTAGGGCGTAGTGTATGGGTTAGGGTTAGGGTTAGGGCTAGTGTTAGGGTTAGGGCTCGGTTTAGGGTACGGGTTAGGATTAGGGTACGCTTTTGTGTTAGGGTAGGGGTTAGGGTTAGGGTACGCGATAGGGTGAGGTTAGTTATTAAACCTATCCCACTCTCTAGATACCCCTTAGCACGTAAAGGAATATTATTTGGGGGTCCAGCCATGGAGAAGAGTTTAGACACTAGGAGAAGATAAGGAACACACCCATTATCAAGAAATCACATTAGGATTCTCTTTTTAACCTGTTCCTTAAAACACTAGTGCTTAGGAAATCTATTGGAGGCAGAAGCAGTCAAGGGTAGCTTAGGGTTAGGGTTAGGGTTAGGGTGAGGGTTAGGGTACGGCTTAGGGTACGGGTTCGGGGAGGGGTTCGGGTAGGGCGTAGGGTATGGGTTAGGGTTAGGTTTAGGGGTAGTGTTAGGGTTAGGGCTCGGTTTAGGGTACGGGTTAGGATTAGGGTACGCGTTAGGGTTAGGGTAGGGTTTAGGGTTAGGGTACGCAATAGGGTGAGGTTAGTTATTAAACCTATCCCACTCTCTAGATACCCCTTAGCACGTAAAGGAATATTATTTGGGGGTCCAGCCATGGAGAAGAGGTTAGACACTAGGAGAAGATAAGGAACACACCCATTATCAAGAAATCACATTAGGATTCTACTTTTAACCTGTTCCTTAAAACACTAGTGCTTAGGAAATCTATTGGAGGCAGAAGCAGTCAAGGGTAGCTTAGGGTTAGGGTTAGGGTTAGGGTGAGGGTTAGGGTATGGCTTAGGGTACGGGTTCGGGGAGGGGTTCGGATAGGGCGTAGGGTATGGGTTAGGGTTAGGGTTAGGGTTAGTGTTAGGGTTAGGGCTCGGTTTAGGGTACGGGTTAGGATTAGGGTACGCGTTAGGGTTAGGGTAGGGGTTAGGGTTAGGGTACGCGTTAGGGTGAGGGTAGTTATTAAACCTATCCCACTCTCTAGATACCCCTTAGCACGTAAAGGAATATTATTTGGGGGTCCAGCCATGGAGAAGAGTTTAGACACTAGGAGAAGATAAGGAACACACCCATTATCACGAAATCACATTAGGATTCTCTTTTTAACCTGTTCCTTAAAACACTAGTGCTTAGGAAATCTATTGGAGGCAGAAGCAGTCAAGGGTAGCTTAGGGTTAGGGTTAGGGTTAGGGTGAGGGTTAGGGTACGGCTTAGGGTACGGGTTCGGGGAGGGGTTCGGGTAGGGCGTAGTGTATGGGTTAGGGTTAGGGTTAGGGCTAGTGTTAGGGTTAGGGCTCGGTTTAGGGTACGTGTTAGGATTAGGGTACGCGTTAGGGTTAGGGTAGGGTTTAGGGTTAGGGTACGCGATAGGGTGAGGTTAGTTATTATACCTATCCCACTCTCTAGATACCCCTTAGCACGTAAAGGAATATTATTTGGGGGTCCAGCCATGGAGAAGAGTTTAGACACTAGGAGAAGATAAGGAACACACCCATTATCAAGAAATCACATTAGGATTCTCCTTTTAACCTGTTCCTTAAAACACTAGTGCTTAGGAAATCTATTGGAGGCAGAAGCAGTCAAGGGTAGCTTAGGGTTAGGGTTAGGGTGAGGGTTAGGGTATGGCTTAGGTTACGGGTTCGGGGAGGGGTTCGGATAGGGCGTAGGGTATGGGTTAGGGTTAGGGTTAGGGTTAGTGTTAGGGTTAGGGCTCGGTTTAGGGTACGGGTTAGGATTAGGGTACGCGTTAGGGTTAGGGTAGGGGTTAGGGTTAGGGTACGCGATAGGGTGAGGTTAGTTATTAAACCTATCCCACTCTCTAGATACCCCTTAGCACGTAAAGGAATATTATTTGGGGGTCCAGCCATGGAGAAGAGTTTAGACACTAGGAGAAGATAAGGAACACACCCATTATCAAGAAATCACATTAGGATTCTCCTTTTAACCTGTTCCTTAAAACACTAGTGCTTAGGCAATCTATTGGAGGCAGAAGCAGTCAAGGGTAGCTTAGGGTTAGGGTTAGGGTTAGGGTGAGGGTTAGGGTATGGCTTAGGGTACGGGTTCGGGGAGGGGTTCGGATAGGGCGTAGGGTATGGTTTAGGGTTAGGGTTAGGGTTAGTGTTAGGGTTAGGGCTCGGTTTAGGGTACAGGGTAGGATTAGGGTACGCGTTAGGGTTAGGGTAGGGGTTAGGGTTAGGGTACGCGTTAGGGTGCGGGTAGTTATTAAACCTATCCCACTCTCTAGATACCCCTTAGCACGTAAAGGAATATTATTTGGGGGTCCAGCCATGGAGAAGAGTTTAGACACTAGGAGAAGATAAGGAACACACCCATTATCACGAAATCACATTAGGATTCTCTTTTTAACCTGTTCCTTAAAACACTAGTGCTTAGGAAATCTATTGGAGGCAGAATCAGTCAAGGGTAGCTTAGGGTTAGGGTTAGGGTTAGGGTGAGGGTTAGGGTTCGGCTTAGGGTACGGGTTCGGGGAGGGGTTCGGGTAGGGCGTAGGGTATGGGTTAGGGTTAGGGTTAGGGCTAGTGTTAGGGTTAGGGCTCGGTGTAGGGTACGGGTTATGTTTAGGGTACGCGTTAGGGTTAGGGTAGGGGTTAGGGTTAGGGTACGCGATAGGGTGAGGTTAGTTATTAAACCTATCCCACTCTCTAGATACCCCTTAGCACGTAAAGGAATATTATTTGGGGGTCCAGCCATGGAGAAGAGTTTAGACACTAGGAGAAGATAAGGAACACACCCATTATCAAGAAATCACATTAGGATTCTCTTTTTAACCTGTTCCTTAAAACACTAGTGCTTAGGAAATCTATTGGAGGCAGAAGCAGTCAAGGGTAGCTTAGGGTTAGGGTTAGGGTTAGGGTGAGGGTTAGGGTACGGCTTAGGGTACGGGTTCGGGGAGGGGTTCGGGTAGGGCGTAGGGTATGGGTTAGGGTTAGGGTTAGGGCTAGTGTTAGGGTTAGGGCTCGGTTTAGGGTACGGGTTAGGATTAGGGTACGCGTTAGGGTTAGGGTAGGGTTTAGGGTTAGGGTACGCGATAGGGTGAGGTTAGTTATTAAACCTATCCCACTCTCTAGATACCCCTTAGCACGTAAAGGAATATTATTTGGGGGTCCAGCCATGGAGAAGAGTTTAGACACTAGGAGAAGATAAGGAACACACCCATTATCAGGAAATCACATTAGGATTCTCCTTTTAACCTGTTCCTTAAAACACTAGTGCTTAGGAAATCTATTGGAGGCAGAAGCAGTCAAGGGTAGCTTAGGGTTAGGGTTAGGGTTAGGGTGAGGGTTAGGGTATGGCTTAGGGTACGGGTACGGGGAGGGGTTCGGATAGGGCGTAGGGTATGGGTTAGGGTTAGGGTTAGTGTTAGGGTTAGGGCTCGGTTTAGGGTACGGGTTAGGATTAGGGAACGCGTTAGGGTTAGGGTAGGGGTTAGGGTTAGGGTACGCGTTAGGGTGAGGGTAGTTATTAAACCTATCCCACTCTCTAGATACCCCTTAGCACGTAAAGGAATATTATTTGGGGGTCCAGCCATGGAGAAGAGTTTAGACACTAGGAGAAGATAAGGAACACACCCATTATCACGAAATCACATTAGGATTCTCTTTTTAACCTGTTCCTTAAAACACTAGTGCTTAGGAAATCTATTGGAGGCCGAAGCAGTCAAGGGTAGCTTAGGGTTAGGGTTAGGGTTAGGGTGAGGGTTAGGGTATGGCTTAGGGTACGGGTTCGGGGAGGGGTTCGGGTAGGGCGTAGGGTATGGGTTAGGGTTAGGGTTAGGGCTAGTGTTAGGGTTAGGGCTCGGTGTAGGGTACGGGTTAGGATTAGGGTACGCGTTAGGGTTAGGGTAGGGGTTAGGGTTAGGGTACGCGATAGGGTGAGGTTAGTTATTAAACCTATCCCACTCTCTAGATACCCCTTAGCACGTAAAGGAATATTATTTGGGGGTCCAGCCATGGAGAAGAGTTTAGACACTAGGAGAAGATAAGGAACACACCCATTATCACGAAATCACATTAGGGTTCTCTTTTTAACCTGTTCCTTAAAACACTAGTGCTTAGGAAATCTATTGGAGGCAGAAGCAGTCAAGGGTAGCTTAGGGTTAGGGTTAGGGTTAGGGTGAGGGTTAGGGTACGGCTTAGGGTACGGGTTCGGGGAGGGGTTCGGGTAGGGCGTAGGGTATGGGTTAGGGTTAGGGTTAGGGCTAGTGTTAGGGTTAGGGCTCGGTTTAGTGTACAGGTTAGGATTAGGGTACGCGTTAGGGTTAGGGTAGGGTTTAGGGTTAGGGTACGCGATAGGGTGAGGTTAGTTATTAAACCTATCCCACTCTCTAGATACCCCTTAGCACGTAAAGGAATATTATTTGGGGGTCCAGCCATGGAGAAGAGGTTAGACACTAGGAGAAGATAAGGAACACACCCATTATCAAGAAATCACATTAGGATTCTCCTTTTAACCTGTTCCTTAAAACACTAGTGCTTAGGAAATCTATTGGAGGCAGAAGCAGTCAAGGGTAGCTTAGGGTTAGGGTTAGGGTTAGGGTGAGGGTTAGGGTATGGCTTAGGGTTCGGGTTCGGGGAGGGGTTCGGATAGGGCGTAGGGTATGGGTTAGGGTTAGGGTTAGAGTTAGTGTTAGGGTTAGGGCTCGGTTTAGGGTACGGGTAAGGATTAGGGTACGCGTTAGGGTTAGGGTAGGGGTTAGGGTTAGGGTACGCGTTAGGGTGAGGGTAGTTATTAAACCTATCCCACTCTCTAGATACCCCTTAGCACGTAAAGGAATATTATTTGGGGGTCCAGCCATGGAGAAGAGTTTAGACACTAGGAGAAGATAAGGAACACACCCATTATCACGAAATCACATTAGGATTCTCTTTTTAACCTGTTCCTTAAAACACTAGTGCTTAGGAAATCTATTGGAGGCAGAAGCAGTCAAGGGTAGCTTAGGGTTAGGGTTAGGGTTAGGGTGAGGGTTCGGGTATGGCTTAGGTTACGGGTTCGGGGAGGGGTTCGGATAGGGCGTAGGGTATGGGTTAGGGTTAGGGTTAGGGTTAGTGTTAGGGTTAGGGTTCGGTTTAGGGTACGTGTTAGGATTAGGGTACGCGTTAGGGTTAGGGTAGGGGTTAGGGTTAGGGTACGCGATAGGGTGAGGTTAGTTATTAAACCTATCCCACTCTCTAGATACCCCTTAGCACGTAAAGGAATATTATTTGGGGGTCCAGCCATGGAGAAGAGTTTAGACACTAGGAGAAGATAAGGAACACACCCATTATCAAGAAATCACATTAGGATTCTCTTTTTAACCTGTTCCTCAAAACACTAATGCTTAGGCAATCTATTGGAGGCAGAAGCAGTCAAGGGTAGCTTAGGGTTAGGGTTAGGGTTAGGGTGAGGGTTAGGGTATGGCTTAGGGTACGGGTTCGGGGAGGGGTTCGGATAGGGCGTAGGGTATGGGTTAGGGTTAGGGTTAGGGTTAGTGTTAGGGTTAGGGCTCGGTTTAGGGTACGGTGTAGGATTAGGGTACGCGTTAGGGTTAGGGTAGGGGTTAGGGTTAGGGTACGCGTTAGGATGAGGGTAGTTATTAAACCTATCCCACTCTCTAGATACCCCTTAGCACGTAAAGGAATATTATTTGGGGGTCCAGCCATGGAGAAGAGTTTAGACACTAGGAGAAGATAAGGAACACACCCATTATCACGAAATCACATTAGGATTCTCTTTTTAACCTGTTCCTTAAAACACTAGTGCTTAGGAAATCTATTGGAGGCAGAATCAGTCAAGGGTAGCTTAGGGTTAGGGTTAGGGTTAGGGTGAGGGTTAGGGTACGGCTTAGGGTACGGGTTCGGGGAGGGGTTCGGGTAGGGCGTAGGGTATGGGTTAGGGTTAGGGTTAGGGCTAGTGTTAGGGTTAGGGCTCGGTTTAGGGTACGGGTTAGGATTAGGGTACGCGTTAGGGTTAGGGTAGGGTTTAGGGTTAGGGTATGCGACAGGGTGAGGTTAGTTATTAAACCTATCCCACTCTCCAGATACCCCTTAGCACGTAAAGGAATATTATTTGGGGGTCCAGCCATGGAGAAGAGGTTAGACACTAGGAGAAGATAAGGAACACACCCATTATCAAGAAATCACATTAGGATTCTCCTTTTAACCTGTTCCTTAAAACACTAGTGCTTAGGAAATCTATTGGAGGCAGAAGCAGTCAAGGGTAGCTTAGGGTTAGGGTTAGGGTTAGGGTGAGGGTTAGGGTATGGCTTAGGGTACGGGTTCGGGGAGGGGTTCGGATAGGGCGTAGGGTATGGGTTAGGGTTAGGGTTAGGGTTAGTGTTAGGGTTAGGGCTCGGTTTAGGGTACGGGTTAGGATTAGGGAACGCGTTAGGGTTAGGGTAGGGGTTAGGGTTAGGGTACGCGTTAGGGTGAGGGTAGTTATTAAACCTATCCCACTCTCTAGATACCCCTTAGCACGTAAAGGAATATTATTTGGGGGTCCAGCCATGGAGAAGAGTTTAGACACTAGGAGAAGATAAGGAACACACCCATTATCACGAAATCACATTAGGATTCTCTTTTTAACCTGTTCCTTAAAACACTAGTGCTTAGGAAATCTATTGGAGGCAGAAGCAGTCAAGGGTAGCTTAGGGTTAGGGTTAGGGTTAGGGTGAGGGTTAGGGTATGGCTTAGGGTACGGGTTCGGGGAGGGGTTCGGATAGGGCGTAGGGTATGGGTTAGGGTTAGGGTTAGGGTTAGTGTTAGGGTTAGGGCTCGGTTTAGGGTACGGGTTAGGATTAGGGAACGCGTTAGGGTTAGGGTAGGGGTTAGGGTTAGGGTACGCGTTAGGGTGAGGGTAGTTATTAAACCTATCCCACTCTCTAGATACCCCTTAGCACGTAAAGGAATATTATTTGGGGGTCCAGCCATGGAGAAGAGTTTAGACACTAGGAGAAGATAAGGAACACACCCATTATCACGAAATCACATTAGGGTTCTCTTTTTAACCTGTTCCGTAAAACACTAGTGCTTAGGAAATCTATTGGAGGCAGAAGCAGTCAAGGGTAGCTTAGGGTTAGGGTTAGGGTTAGGGTGAGGGTTAGGGTATGGCTTAGGGTACGGGTTCGGGGAGGGGTTCGGGTAGGGCGTAGGGTATGGGTTAGGGTTAGGGTTAGGGCTAGTGTTAGGGTTAGGGCTCGGTGTAGGGTACGGGTTAGGATTAGGGTACGCGTTAGCGTTAGGGTAGGGGTTACGGTTAGGGTACGCGATAGGGTGAGGTTAGTTATTAAACCTATCCCACTCTCTAGATACCCCTTAGCACGTAAAGGAATATTATTTGGGGGTCCAGCCATGGAGAAGAGTTTAGACACTAGGAGAAGATAAGGAACACACCCATTATCACGAAATCACATTAGGATTCTCTTTTTAACCTGTTCCTTAAAACACTAGTGCTTAGGAAATCTATTGGAGGCAGAAGCAGTCAAGGGTAGCTTAGGGTTAGGGTTAGGATTAGGGTGAGGGTTAGGGTACGGCTTAGGGTACGCTTTCGGGGAGGGGTTCGGGTAGGGCGTAGGGTATGGGTTAGGGTTAGGGTTAGGGCTAGTGTTAGGGTTAGGGCTCGGTTTAGGGTACGGGTTAGGATTAGGGTACGCGTTAGGGTTAGGGTAGGGTTTACGGTTAGGGTACGCGATAGGGTGAGGTTAGTTATTAAACCTATCCCACTCTCTAGATACCCCTTAGCACGTAAAGGAATATTATTTGGGGGTCCAGCCATGGAGAAGAGGTTAGACACTAGGAGAAGATAAGGAACACACCCATTATCAAGAAATCACATTAGGATTCTCCTTTTAACCTGTTCCTTAAAACACTAGTGCTTAGGAAATCTATTGGAGGCAGAAGCAGTCAAGGGTAGCTTAGGGTTAGGGTTAGGGTTAGGGTGAGGGTTAGGGTATGGCTTAGGGTTCGGGTTCGGGGAGGGGTTCGGATAGGGCGTAGGGTATGGGTTAGGGTTAGGGTTAGAGTTAGTGTTAGGGTTAGGGCTCGGTTTAGGGTACGGGTTAGGATTAGGGTACGCGTTAGGGTTAGGGTAGTGGTTAGGGTTAGGGTACGCGTTAGGGTGAGGGTAGTTATTAAACCTATCCCACTCTCTAGATACCCCTTAGCACGTAAAGGAATATTATTTGGGGGTCCAGCCATGGAGAAGAGTTTAGACACTAGGAGAAGATAAGGAACACACCCATTATCACGAAATCACATTAGGATTCTCTTTTTAACCTGTTCCTTAAAACACTAGTGCTTAGAAATCTATTGGAGGCAGAAGCAGTCAAGGGTAGCTTAGGGTTAGGGTTAGGGTTAGGGTGAGGGTTCGGGTATGGCTTAGGTTACGGGTTCGGGGAGGGTTCGGATAGGGCGTAGGGGTATGGGTTAGGGTTAGGGTTTAGGGTTAGTGTTAGGGTTAGGGTTCGGTTTAGGGTACGTGTTAGGATTAGGGTACGCGTTAGGGTTAGGGTAGGGGTTAGGGTTTAGGGTACGCGATAGGGTGAGGTTAGTTATTAAACCTATCCCACTCTCTAGATACCCCTTAGCACGTAAAGGAATATTATTTGGGGTCCAGCCATGGAGAAGAGTTTAGACACTAGGAGAAGATAAGGAACACACCCATTATCAAGAAATCACATTAGGATTCTCTTTTTAACCTGTTCCTCAAAACACTAATGCTTAGGCAATCTATTGGAGGCAGAAGCAGTCAAGGGTAGCTTAGGGTTAGGGTTAGGGTTAGGTGAGGGTTAGGGTATGGCTTAGGGTACGGGTTCGGGGAGGGGTTCGGATAGGGCGTAGGGTATGGGTTAGGGTTAGGGTTAGGGTTAGTGTTAGGGTTAGGGCTCGGTTTAGGTTACGGTGTAGGATTAGGGTACGCGTTAGGGTTAGGGTAGGGGTTAGGGTTAGGGTACGCGTTAGGGATGAGGGTAGTTATTAACCTATCCCACTCTCTAGATACCCCTTAGCACGTAAAGGAATATTATTTGGGGGTCCAGCCATGGAGAAGAGTTTAGACACTAGGAGAAGATAAGGAACACACCCATTATCACGAAATCACATTAGGAGTTCTCTTTTTATAACCTGTTCCTTAAAACACTAGTGCTTAGGAAATCTATTGAGGCAGAAGCAGTCAAGGGTAGCTTAGGGTTAGGGTTAGGGTTAGGGTGAGGGTTAGGGTAAGGCTTAGGGTACGGGTTCGGGGAGGGGTTCGGGTAGGGCGTAGGGTATGGGTTAGGGTTAGGGTTAGGGCTAGGTGTTAGGGTTAGGGCTCGGTTTAGGATACGGGTTAGGATTAGGGTACGCGTTAGGGTTAGGGTAGGGGTTAGGGTTAGGGTATGCGACAGGGTGAGGTTAGTTATTAAACCTATCCCACTCTCCAGATACCCCTTAGCATGTAAAGGAATATTATTTGGGGGTCCAGCCATGGAGGAGATTAGACACTAGGAGAATATAAGGAACACACCCATTATCACGAAATCACATTAGGATTCTCTTTTTAACCTGTTCCTTAAAACACTAGTGCTTAGGAAATCTATTGGAGGCAGAAGCAGTCAAGGGTAGCTTAGGGTTAGGGTTAGGGTTAGGGTGAGGGTTAGGGTACGGCTTAGGGTACGGGTTCGGGGAGGGGTTCGGGTAGGGCGTAGTGTATGGGTTAGGGTTAGGGTTAGGGCTAGTGTTAGGGTTAGGGCTCGGTTTAGGGTACGGGTTAGGATTAGGGTACGCGTTAGTGTTAGGGTAGGGCTTAGGGTTAGGGTACGCGATAGGGTGAGGGTAGTTATTAAACCTATCCCACTCTCTAGATACCCCTTAGCACGTAAAGGAATATTATTTGGGGGTCCAGCCATGGAGAAGAGGTTAGACACTAGGAGAAGATAAGGAACACACCCATTATCAAGAAATCACATTAGGATTCTCCTTTTAACCTCTTCCTTAAAACACTAGTGCTTAGGAAATCTATTGGAGGCAGAAGCAGTCAAGGGTAGCTTAGGGTTAGGGTTAGGGTTAGGGTGAGGGTTAGGGTATGGCTTAGGGTACGGGTTCGGGGAGGGGTTCGGATAGGGCGTAGGGTATGGGTTAGGGTTAGGGTTAGGGTTAGTGTTAGGGTTAGGGCTCGGTTTAGGGTACGGGTTAGGATTAGGGAACGCGTTAGGGTTAGGGTAGGGGTTAGGGTTAGGGTACGCGTTAGGGTGAGGGTAGTTATTAAACCTATCCCACTCTCTAGATACCCCTTAGCACGTAAAGGAATATTATTTGGGGGTCCAGCCATGGAGAAGAGTTTAGACACTAGGAGAAGATAAGGAACACACCCATTATCACGAAATCACATTAGGATTCTCTTTTTAACCTGTTCCTTAAAACACTAGTGCTTAGGAAATCTATTGGAGGCAGAAGCAGTCAAGGGTAGCTTAGGGTTAGGGTTAGGGTGAGGGTTAGGGTACGGCTTAGGGTACGGGTTCGGGGAGGGGTTCGGGTAGGGCGTAGTGTATGGGTTAGGGTTAGGGTTAGGGCTAGTGTTAGGGTTAGGGCTCGGTTTAGGGTACGGGTTAGGATTAGGGTACGCGTTAGTGTTAGGGTAGGGCTTAGGGTTAGGGTACGCGATAGGGTGAGGGTAGTTATTAAACCTATCCCACTCTCTAGATACCCCTTAGCACGTAAAGGAATATTATTTGGGGGTCCAGCCATGGAGAAGAGTTTAGACACTAGGAGCAGATAAGGAACACACGCATTATCAAGAAATCACATTAGGATTCTCTTTTTAACCTGTTCCTTAAAACACTAGTGCTTAGGAAATCTATTGGAGGCAGAAGCAGTCAAGGGTAGCTTAGGGTTAGGGTTAGGGTTAGGGTGAGGGTTAGGGTACGGCTTAGGGTACGGGTTCGGGGAGGGGTTCGGGTAGGGCGTAGTGTATGGGTTAGGGTTAGGGTTAGGGCTAGTGTTAGGGTTAGGGCTCGGTTTAGGGTACGGGTTAGGATTAGGGTACGCTTTTGTGTTAGGGTAGGGGTTAGGGTTAGGGTACGCGATAGGGTGAGGTTAGTTATTAAACCTATCCCACTCTCTAGATACCCCTTAGCACGTAAAGGAATATTATTTGGGGGTCCAGCCATGGAGAAGAGTTTAGACACTAGGAGAAGATAAGGAACACACCCATTATCAAGAAATCACATTAGGATTCTCTTTTTAACCTGTTCCTTAAAACACTAGTGCTTAGGAAATCTATTGGAGGCAGAAGCAGTCAAGGGTAGCTTAGGGTTAGGGTTAGGGTTAGGGTGAGGGTTAGGGTACGGCTTAGGGTACGGGTTCGGGGAGGGGTTCGGGTAGGGCGTAGGGTATGGGTTAGGGTTAGGTTTAGGGCTAGTGTTAGGGTTAGGGCTCGGTTTAGGGTACGGGTTAGGATTAGGGTACGCGTTAGGGTTAGGGTAGGGTTTAGGGTTAGGGTACGCGATAGGGTGAGGTTAGTTATTAAACCTATCCCACTCTCTAGATACCCCTTAGCACGTAAAGGAATATTATTTGGGGGTCCAGCCATGGAGAAGAGGTTAGACACTAGGAGAAGATAAGGAACACACCCATTATCAAGAAATCACATTAGGATTCTACTTTTAACCTGTTCCTTAAAACACTAGTGCTTAGGAAATCTATTGGAGGCAGAAGCAGTCAAGGGTAGCTTAGGGTTAGGGTTAGGGTTAGGGTGAGGGTTAGGGTATGGCTTAGGGTACGGGTTCGGGGAGGGGTTCGGATAGGGCGTAGGGTATGGGTTAGGGTTAGGGTTAGGGTTAGTGTTAGGGTTAGGGCTCGGTTTAGGGTACGGGTTAGGATTAGGGTACGCGTTAGGGTTAGGGTAGGGGTTAGGGTTAGGGTACGCGTTAGGGTGAGGGTAGTTATTAAACCTATCCCACTCTCTAGATACCCCTTAGCACGTAAAGGAATATTATTTGGGGGTCCAGCCATGGAGAAGAGTTTAGACACTAGGAGAAGATAAGGAACACACCCATTATCACGAAATCACATTAGGATTCTCTTTTTAACCTGTTCCTTAAAACACTAGTGCTTAGGAAATCTATTGGAGGCAGAAGCAGTCAAGGGTAGCTTAGGGTTAGGGTTAGGGTTAGGGTGAGGGTTAGGGTACGGCTTAGGGTACGGGTTCGGGGAGGGGTTCGGGTAGGGCGTAGTGTATGGGTTAGGGTTAGGGTTAGGGCTAGTGTTAGGGTTAGGGCTCGGTTTAGGGTACGGGTTAGGATTAGGGTACGCGTTAGGGTTAGGGTAGGGTTTAGGGTTAGGGTACGCGATAGGGTGAGGTTAGTTATTATACCTATCCCACTCTCTAGATACCCCTTAGCACGTAAAGGAATATTATTTGGGGGTCCAGCCATGGAGAAGAGTTTAGACACTAGGAGAAGATAAGGAACACACCCATTATCAAGAAATCACATTAGGATTCTCCTTTTAACCTGTTCCTTAAAACACTAGTGCTTAGGAAATCTATTGGAGGCAGAAGCAGTCAAGGGTAGCTTAGGGTTAGGGTTAGGGTGAGGGTTAGGGTATGGCTTAGGTTACGGGTTCGGGGAGGGGTTCGGATAGGGCGTAGGGTATGGGTTAGGGTTAGGGTTAGGGTTAGTGTTAGGGTTAGGGCTCGGTTTAGGGTACGGGTTAGGATTAGGGTACGCGTTAGGGTTAGGGTAGGGGTTAGGGTTAGGGTACGCGATAGGGTGAGGTTAGTTATTAAAACTATCCCACTCTCTAGATACCCCTTAGCACGTAAAGGAATATTATTTGGGGGTCCAGCCATGGAGAAGAGTTTAGACACTAGGAGAAGATAAGGAACACACCCATTATCAAGAAATCACATTAGGATTCTCTTTTTAACCTGTTCCTTAAAACACTAGTGCTTAGGAAATCTATTGGAGGCAGAAGCAGTCAAGGGTAGCTTAGGGTTAGGGTTAGGGTTAGGGTACGGCTTAGGGTACGGGTTCGGGGAGGGGTTCGGGTAGGGCGTAGGGTATGGGTTAGGGTTAGGGTTAGGGCTAGTGTTAGGGTTAGGGCTCGGTTTAGTGTACGGGTTAGGATTAGGGTACGCGTTAGGTTTAGGGTAGGGTTTAGGGTTAGGGTACGCGATAGGGTGAGGTTAGTTATTAAACCTATCCCACTCTCTAGATACCCCTTAGCACGTAAAGGAATATTATTTGGGGGTCCAGCCATGGAGAAGAGGTTAGACACTAGGAGAAGATAAGGAACACACCCATTATCAAGAAATCACATTAGGATTCTCCTTTTAACCTGTTCCTTAAAACACTAGTGCTTAGGAAATCTATTGGAGGCAGAAGCAGTCAAGGGTAGCTTAGGGTTAGGGTTAGGGTTAGGGTGAGGGTTAGGGTATGGCTTAGGGTTCGGGTTCGGGGAGGGGTTCGGATAGGGCGTAGGGTATGGGTTAGGGTTAGGGTTAGAGTTAGTGTTAGGGTTAGGGCTCGGTTTAGGGTACGGGTTAGGATTAGGGTACGCGTTAGGGTTAGGGTAGGGGTTAGGGTTAGGGTACGCGTTAGGGTGAGGGTAGTTATTAAACCTATCCCACTCTCTAGATACCCCTTAGCACGTAAAGGAATATTATTTGGGGGTCCAGCCATGGAGAAGAGTTTAGACACTAGGAGAAGATAAGGAACACACCCATTATCACGAAATCACATTAGGATTCTCTTTTTAACCTGTTCCTTAAAACACTAGTGCTTAGGAAATCCATTGGAGGCAGAAGCAGTCAAGGGTAGCTTAGGGTTAGGGTTAGGGTTAGGGTGAGGGTTAGGGTACGGGTTAGGATTAGGGTACGCGTTAGGGTTAGGGTAGGGTTTAGGGTTAGGGTACGCGATAGGGTGAGGTTAGTTATTAAACCTATCCCACTCTCTAGATACCCCTTAGCACGTAAAGGAATATTATATGGGGGTCCAGCCATGGAGAAGAGTTTAGACACTAGGAGAAGATAAGGAACACACCCATTATCAAGAAATCACATTAGGATTCTCCTTTTAACCTGTTCCTTAAAACACTAGTGCTTAGGAAATCTATTGGAGGCAGAAGCAGTCAAGGGTAGCTTAGGGTTAGGGTTAGGGTGAGGGTTAGGGTATGGCTTAGGTTACGGGTTCGGGGAGGGGTTCGGATAGGGCGTAGGGTATGGGTTAGGGTTAGGGTTAGGGTTAGTGTTAGGGTTAGGGCTCGGTTTAGGGTACGGGTTAGGATTAGGGTACGCGTTAGGGTTAGGGTAGGGGTTAGGGTTAGGGTACGCGATAGGGTGAGGTTAGTTATTAAACCTATCCCACTCTCTAGATACCCCTTAGCACGTAAAGGAATATTATTTGGGGGTCCAGCCATGGAGAAGAGTTTAGACACTAGGAGAAGATAAGGAACACACCCATTATCAAGAAATCACATTAGGATTCTCTTTTTAACCTGTTCCTTAAAACACTAGTGCTTAGGAAATCTATTGGAGGCAGAAGCAGTCAAGGGTAGCTTAGGGTTAGGGTTAGGGTTAGGGTACGGCTTAGGGTACGGGTTCGGGGAGGGGTTCGGGTAGGGCGTAGGGTATGGGTTAGGGTTAGGGTTAGGGCTAGTGTTAGGGTTAGGGCTCGGTTTAGTGTACGGGTTAGGATTAGGGTACGCGTTAGGTTTAGGGTAGGGTTTAGGGTTAGGGTACGCGATAGGGTGAGGTTAGTTATTAAACCTATCCCACTCTCTAGATACCCCTTAGCACGTAAAGGAATATTATTTGGGGGTCCAGCCATGGAGAAGAGGTTAGACACTAGGAGAAGATAAGGAACACACCCATTATCAAGAAATCACATTAGGATTCTCCTTTTAACCTGTTCCTTAAAACACTAGTGCTTAGGAAATCTATTGGAGGCAGAAGCAGTCAAGGGTAGCTTAGGGTTAGGGTTAGGGTTAGGGTGAGGGTTAGGGTATGGCTTAGGGTTCGGGTTCGGGGAGGGGTTCGGATAGGGCGTAGGGTATGGGTTAGGGTTAGGGTTAGAGTTAGTGTTAGGGTTAGGGCTCGGTTTAGGGTACGGGTTAGGATTAGGGTACGCGTTAGGGTTAGGGTAGGGGTTAGGGTTAGGGTACGCGTTAGGGTGAGGGTAGTTATTAAACCTATCCCACTCTCTAGATACCCCTTAGCACGTAAAGGAATATTATTTGGGGGTCCAGCCATGGAGAAGAGTTTAGACACTAGGAGAAGATAAGGAACACACCCATTATCACGAAATCACATTAGGATTCTCTTTTTAACCTGTTCCTTAAAACACTAGTGCTTAGGAAATCCATTGGAGGCAGAAGCAGTCAAGGGTAGCTTAGGGTTAGGGTTAGGGTTAGGGTGAGGGTTAGGGTATGGCTTAGGTTACGGGTTCGGGGAGGGGTTCGGATAGGGCGTAGGGTATGGGTTAGGGTTAGGGTTAGGGTTAGTGTTAGGGTTAGGGTTCGGTTTAGGGTACGGGTTAGGATTAGGGTACGCGTTAGGGTTAGGGTAGGGGTTAGGGTTAGGGTACGCGATAGGGTGAGGTTAGTTATTAAACCTATCCCACTCTCTAGATACCCCTTACCACGTAAAGGAATATTATTTGGGGGTCCAGCCATGGAGAAGAGTTTAGACACTAGGAGAAGATAAGGAACACACCCATTATCAAGAAATCACATTAGGATTCTCTTTTTAACCTGTTCCTTAAAACACTAGTGCTTAGGAAATCTATTGGAGGCAGAAGCAGTCAAGGGTAGCTTAGGTTTAGGGTTAGGGTTAGGGTGAGGGTTAGGGTACGGCTTAGGGTACGGGTTCAGGGAGGGGTTCGGGTAGGGCGTAGGGTATGGGTTAGGGTTAGGGTTAGGGCTAGTGTTAGGGTTAGGGCTCGGTTTAGGGTACGGGTTAGGATTAGGGTACGCGTTAGGGTTAGGGTAGGGTTGAGGGTTAGGGTACGCGATAGGGTGAGGTTAGTTATTAAACCTATCCCACTCTCTAGATACCCCTTAGCACGTAAAGGAATATTATTTGGGGGTCCAGCCATGGAGAAGAGTTTAGACACTAGGAGAAGATAAGGAACACACCCATTATCAAGAAATCACATTAGGATTCTCTTTTTAACCTGTTCCTTAAAACACTAGTGCTTAGGCAATCTATTGGAGGCAGAAGCAGTCAAGGGTAGCTTAGGGTTAGGGTTAGGGTTAGGGTGAGGGTTAGGGTATGGCTTAGGGTACGGGTTCGGGGAGGGGTTTGGATAGGGCGTAGGGTATGGGTTAGGGTTAGGGTTAGGGTTAGTGTTAGGGTTAGGGCTCGGTTTAGGGTACGGTGTAGGATTAGGGTACGCGTTAGGGTTAGGGTAGGGGTTAGGGTTAGGGTACGCGTTAGGGTGAGGGTAGTTATTAAACCTATCCCACTCTCTAGATACCCCTTAGCACGTAAAGGAATATTATTTGGGGGTCCAGCCATGGAGAAGAGTTTAGACACTAGGAGAAGATAAGGAACACACCCATTATCACGAAATCACATTAGGATTCTCTTTTTAACCTGTTCCTTAAAACACTAGTGCTTAGGAAATCTATTGGAGGCAGAAGCAGTCAAGGGTAGCTTAGGGTTAGGGTTAGGGTTAGGGTGATGATTAGGGTACGGCTTAGGGTACGGGTTCGGGGAGGGGTTCGGGTAGGGCGTAGGGTATGGGTTAGGGTTAGGGTTAGGGCTAGTGTTAGGGTTAGGGCTCGGTGTAGGGTACGGGTTAGGATTAGGGTACGCGTTAGGGTTAGGGTAGGGGTTAGGGTTAGGGTACGCGATAGGGTGAGGTTAGTTATTAAACCTATCCCACTCTCTAGATACCCCTTAGCACGTAAAGGAATATTATTTGGGGGTCCAGCCATGGAGAAGAGTTTAGACACTAGGAGAAGATAAGGAACACACCCATTATCAAGAAATCACATTAGGATTCTCTTTTTAACCTGTTCCTTAAAACACTAGTGCTTAGGAAATCTATTGGAGGCAGAAGCAGTCAAGGGTAGCTTAGGGTTAGGGTTAGGGTTAGGGTGAGGGTTAGGGTACGGCTTAGGGTACGGGTTCGGGGAGGGGTTCGGGTAGGGCTTAGGGTATGGGTTAGGGTTAGGGTTAGGGCTAGTGTTAGGGTTAGGGCTCGGTTTAGGGTACGGGTTAGGATTAGGGTACGCGATAGGGTTAGGGTAGGGTTTAGGGTTAGGGTACGCGATAGGGTGAGGTTAGTTATTAAACCTATCCCACTCTCTAGATACCCCTTAGCACGTAAAGGAATATTATTTGGGGGTCCAGCCATGGAGAAGAGGTTAGACACTAGGAGAAGATAAGGAACACACCCATTATCAAGAAATCACATTAGGATTCTCCTTTTAACCTGTTCCTTAAAACACTAGTGCTTAGGAAATCTATTGGAGGCAGAAGCAGTCAAGGGTAGCTTAGGGTTAGGGTTAGGGTTAGGGTGAGGGTTAGGGTATGGCTTAGGGTACGGGTTCGGGGAGGGGTTCGGATAGGGCGTAGGGTATGGGTTAGGGTTAGGGTTAGGGTTAGTGTTAGGGTTAGGGCTCGGTTTAGGGTACGGGTTAGGATTAGGGAACGCGTTAGGGTTAGGGTAGGGGTTAGGGTTAGGGTACGCGTTAGGGTGAGGGTAGTTATTAAACCTATCCCACTCTCTAGATACCCCTTAGCACGTAAAGGAATATTATTTGGGGGTCCAGCCATGGAGAAGAGTTTAGACACTAGGAGAAGATAAGGAACACACCCATTATCACGAAATCACATTAGGATTCTCTTTTTAACCTGTTCCTTAAAACACTAGTGCTTAGGAAATCTATTGGAGGCAGAAGCAGTCAAGGGTAGCTTAGGGTTAGGGTTAGGGTTAGGGTGAGGGTTAGGGTATGGCTTAGGGTACGGGTTCGGGGAGGGGTTCGGATAGGGCGTAGGGTATGGGTTAGGGTTAGGGTTAGGGTTAGTGTTAGGGTTAGGGCTCGGTTTAGGGTACGGGTTAGGATTAGGGAACGCGTTAGGGTTAGGGTAGGGGTTAGGGTTAGGGTACGCGTTAGGGTGAGGGTAGTTATTAAACCTATCCCACTCTCTAGATACCCCTTAGCACGTAAAAGAATATTATTTGGGGGTCCAGCCATGGAGAAGAGTTTAGACACTAGGAGAAGATAAGGAACACACCCATTATCACGAAATCACATTAGGGTTCTCTTTTTAACCTGTTCCTTAAAACACTAGTGCTTAGGAAATCTATTGGAGGCAGAAGCAGTCAAGGGTAGCTTAGGGTTAGGGTTAGGGTGAGGGTTAGGGTACGGCTTAGGGTACGGGTTCGGGGAGGGGTTCGGGTAGGGCGTAGTGTATGGGTTAGGGTTAGGGTTAGGGCTAGTGTTAGGGTTAGGGCTCGGTGTAGGGTACGGGTTAGGATTAGGGTACGCGTTAGGGTTAGGGTAGGGGTTAGGGTTAGGGTACGCGATAGGGTGAGGTTAGTTATTAAACCTATCCCACTCTCTAGATACCCCTTAGCACGTAAAGGAATATTATTTGGGGGTCCAGCCATGGAGAAGAGTTTAGACACTAGGAGAAGATAAGGAAGACACCCATTATCACGAAATCACATTAGGATTCTCTTTTTAACCTGTTCCTTAAAACACTAGTGCTTAGGAAATCTATTGGAGGCAGAAGCAGTCAAGGGTAGCTTAGGGTTAGGGTTAGGGTTAGGGTGAGGGTTAGCGTATGGCTTAGGGTACGGGTTCGGGGAGGGGTTCGGATAGGGCGTAGGGTATGGGTTAGGGTTAGGGTTAGGGTTAGTGTTAGGGTTAGGGCTCGTTTTAGGGTACGGGTTAGGATTAGGGTACGCGTTAGGGTTAGGGTAGGGGTTAGGGTTAGGGTACGCGATAGGGTGAGGTTAGTTATTAAACCTATCCCACTCTCTAGATACCCCTTAGCACGTAAAGGAATATTATTTGGGGGTCCAGCCATGGAGAAGAGTTTAGACACTAGGAGAAGATAAGGAACACACCCATTATCAAGAAATCACATTAGGATTCTCTTTTTAACCTGTTCCTTAAAACACTAGTGCTTAGGAAATCTATTGGAGGCAGAAGCAGTCAAGGGTAGCTTAGGGTTAGGGTTAGGGTTAAGGTGAGTGTTAGGGTACGGCTTAGGGTACGGGTTCGGGGAGGGGTTCGGGTAGGGTGTAGGGTATGGGTTAGGGTTAGGGTTAGGGCTAGTGTTAGGGTTAGGGCTCGGTTTAGGGTACGGGTTAGGATTAGGGTATGCGTTAGGGTTAGGGTAGGGTTTAGGGTTAGGGTACACGATAGGGTGAGGTTAGTTATTAAACCTATCCCACTCTCTAGATACCCCTTAGCACGTAAAGGAATATTATTTGGGGGTCCAGCCATGGAGAAGAGGTTAGACACTAGGAGAAGATAAGGAACACACCCATTATCAAGAAATCACATTAGGATTCTCCTTTTAACCTGTTCCTTAAAACACTAGTGCTTAGGAAATCTATTGGAGGCAGAAGCAGTCAAGGGTAGCTTAGGGTTAGGGTTAGGGTTAGGGTGAGGGTTAGGGTATGGCTTAGGGTACGGGTTCGGGGAGGGGTTCGGATAGGGCGTAGGGTATGGGTTAGGGTTAGGGTTTGGGTTAGTGTTAGGGTTAGGCCTCGGTTTAGGGTACGGGTTAGGATTAGGGAACGCGTTAGGGTTAGGGTAGGGGTTAGGGTTAGGGTACGTGTTAGGGTGAGGGTAGTTATTATACCTATCCCACTCTCTAGATACCCCTTAGCACGTAAAAGAATATTATTTGGGGGTCCAGCCATGGAGAAGAGTTTAGACACTAGGAGAAGATAAGGAACACACCCATTATCACGAAATCACATTAGGGTTCTCTTTTTAACCTGTTCCTTAAAACACTAGTGCTTAGGAAATCTATTGGAGGCAGAAGCAGTCAAGGGTAGCTTAGGGTTAGGGTTAGGGTTAGGGTGAGGGTTAGCGTATGGCTTAGGGTACGGGTTCGGGGAGGGGTTCGGATAGGGCGTAGGGTATGGGTTAGGGTTAGGGTTAGGGCTAGTGTTAGGGTTAGGGCTCGGTGTAGGGTACGGGTTAGGATTAGGGTACGCGTTAGGGTTAGGGTAGGGGTTAGGGTTAGGGTACGCGATAGGGTGAGGTTAGTTATTAAACCTATCCCACTCTCTAGATACCCCTTAGCACGTAAAGGAATATTATTTGGGGGTCCAGCCATGGAGAAGAGTTTAGACACTAGGAGAAGATAAGGAACACACCCATTATCAAGAAATCACATTAGGATTCTCTTTTTAACCTGTTCCTTAAAACACTAATGCTTAGGAAATCTATTGGAGGCAGAAGCAGTCAAGGGTAGCTTAGGGTTAGGGTTAGGGTTAGGGTGAGGGTTAGGGTACGGCTTAGGGTACGGGTTCGGGGAGGGGTTCGGGTAGGGCGTAGGGTATGGGTTAGGGTTAGGGTTAGGGCTAGTGTTAGGGTTAGGGCTCGGTTTAGAGTACGGGTTAGGATTAGGGTACGCGTTAGGGTTAGGGTAGGGTTTAGGGTTAGGGTACGCGATAGGGTGAGGTTAGTTATTAAACCTATCCCACTCTCTAGATACCCCTTAGCACGTAAAGGAATATTATTTGGGGGTCCAGCCATGGAGAAGAGGTTAGACACTAGGAGAAGATAAGGAACACACCCATTATCAAGAAATCACATTAGGATTCTCCTTTTAACCTGTTCCTTAAAACACTAGTGCTTAGGAAATCTATTGGAGGCAGAAGCAGTCAAGGATAGCTTAGGGTTAGGGTTAGGGTTAGGGTGAGGGTTAGGGTATGGCTTAGGGTACGGGTTCGGGGAGGGGTTCGGATAGGGCGTAGGGTATGGGTTAGGGTTAGGGTTAGGGTTAGTGTTAGGGTTAGGGCTCGGTTTAGGGTACGGGTTAGGATTAGGGAACGCGTTAGGGTTAGGGTAGGGGTTAGGGTTAGGGTACGCGTTAGGGTGAGGGTAGTTATTAAACCTATCCCACTCTCTAGATACCCCTTAGCACGTAAAGGAATATTATTTGGGGGTCCAGCCATGGAGAAGAGTTTAGACACTAGGAGAAGATAAGGAACACACCCATTATCACGAAATCACATTAGGATTCTCTTTTTAACCTGTTCCTTAAAACACTAGTGCTTAGGAAATCTATTGGAGGCAGAAGCAGTCAAGGGTAGCTTAGGGTTAGGGTTAGGGTGAGGGTTAGGGTTAGGGTACGGCTTAGGGTACGGGTTCGGGGAGGGGTTCGGGTAGGGCGTAGTGTATGGGTTAGGGTTAGGGTTAGGGCTAGTGTTAGGGTTAGGGCTCGGTGTAGGGTACGGGTTAGGATTAGGGTACGCGTTAGGGTTAGGGTAGGGGTTAGGGTTAGGGTACGCGATAGGGTGAGGTTAGTTATTAAACCTATCCCACTCTCTAGATACCCCTTAGCACGTAAAGGAATATTATTTGGGGGTCCAGCCATGGAGAAGAGTTTAGACACTAGGAGAAGATAAGGAACACACCCATTATCAAGAAATCACATTAGGATTCTCTTTTTAACCTGTTCCTTAAAACACTAATGCTTAGGAAATCTATTGGAGGCAGAAGCAGTCAAGGGTAGCTTAGGGTTAGGGTTAGGGTTAGGGTGAGGGTTAGGGTACGGCTTAGGGTACGGGTTCGGGGAGGGGTTCGGGTAGGGCGTAGGGTATGGGTTAGGGTTAGGGTTAGGGCTAGTGTTAGGGTTAGGGCTCGGTTTAGAGTACGGGTTAGGATTAGGGTACGCGTTAGGGTTAGGGTAGGGTTTAGGGTTAGGGTACGCGATTGGGTGAGGTTAGTTATTAAACCTATCCCACTCTCTAGATACCCCTTAGCACGTAAAGGAATATTATTTGGGGGTCCAGCCATGGAGAAGAGGTTAGACACTAGGAGAAGATAAGGAACACACCCATTATCAAGAAATCACATTAGGATTCTCCTTTTAACCTGTTCCTTAAAACACTAGTGCTTAGGAAATCTATTGGAGGCAGAAGCAGTCAAGGATAGCTTAGGGTTAGGGTTAGGGTTAGGGTGAGGGTTAGGGTATGGCTTAGGGTACGGGTTCGGGGAGGGGTTCGGATAGGGCGTAGGGTATGGGTTAGGGTTAGGGTTAGGGTTAGTGTTAGGGTTAGGGCTCGGTTTAGGGTACGGGTTAGGATTAGGGAACGCGTTAGGGTTAGGGTAGGGGTTAGGGTTAGGGTACGCGTTAGGGTGAGGGTAGTTATTAAACCTATCCCACTCTCTAGATACCCCTTAGCACGTAAAGGAATATTATTTGGGGGTCCAGCCATGGAGAAGAGTTTAGACACTAGGAGAAGATAAGGAACACACCCATTATCACGAAATCACATTAGGATTCTCTTTTTAACCTGTTCCTTAAAACACTAGTGCTTAGGAAATCTATTGGAGGCAGAAGCAGTCAAGGGTAGCTTAGGGTTAGGGTTAGGGTGAGGGTTAGGGTTAGGGTACGGCTTAGGGTACGGGTTCGGGGAGGGGTTCGGGTAGGGCGTAGTGTATGGGTTAGGGTTAGGGTTAGGGCTAGTGTTAGGGTTAGGGCTCGGTGTAGGGTACGGGTTAGGATTAGGGTACGCGTTAGGGTTAGGGTAGGGGTTAGGGTTAGGGTACGCGATAGGGTGAGGTTAGTTATTAAACCTATCCCACTCTCTAGATACCCCTTAGCACGTAAAGGAATATTATTTGGGGGTCCAGCCATGGAGAAGAGTTTAGACACTAGGAGAAGATAAGGAACACACCCATTATCAAGAAATCACATTAGGATTCTCTTTTTAACCTGTTCCTTAAAACACTAGTGCTTAGGAAATCTATTGGAGGCAGAAGCAGTCAAGGGTAGCTTAGGGTTAGGGTTAGGGTTAGGGTGAGGGTTAGGGTACGGCTTAGGGTACGGGTTCGGGGAGGGGTTCGGGTAGGGCGTAGGGTATGGGTTAGGGTTAGGGTTAGGGCTAGTGTTAGGGTTAGGGCTCGGTTTAGGGTACGGGTTAGGATTAGGGTACGCGTTAGGGTTAGGGTAGGGTTTAGGGTTAGGGTACGCGATAGGGTGAGGTTAGTTATTAAACCTATCCCACTCTCTAGATACCCCTTAGCACGTAAAGGAATATTATTTGGGGGTCCAGCCATGGAGAAGAGTTTAGACACTAGGAGAAGATAAGGAACACACCCATTATCAAGAAATCACATTAGGATTCTCTTTTTAACCTGTTCCTTAAAACACTAGTGCTTAGGAAATCTATTGGAGGCAGAAGCAGTCAAGGGTAGCTTAGGGTTAGGGTTAGGGTGAGGGTGAGGGTTAGGGTACGGCTTAGGGTACGGGTTCGGGGAGGGGTTCGGGTAGGGCGTAGGGTATGGGTTAGGGTTAGGGTTAGGGCTAGTGTTAGGGTTAGGGCTCGGTTTAGGGTACGGGTAAGGATTAGGGAACGCGTTAGGGTTAGGGTAGTGGTTAGGGTTAGGGTACGCGTTAGGGTGAGGGTAGTTATTAAACCTATCCCACTCTCTAGATACCCCTTAGCACGTAAAGGAATATTATTTGGGGGTCCAGCCATGGAGAAGAGTTTAGACACTAGGAGAAGATAAGGAACACACCCATTATCAAGAAATCACATTAGGATTCTCTTTTTAACCTGTTCCTTAAAACACTAGTGCTTAGGCAATCTATTGGAGGCAGAAGCAGTCAAGGGTAGCTTAGGTTTAGGGTTAGGGTTAGGGTGAGGTTTAGGGTACGGCTTAGGGTACGGGTTCGGGGAGGGGTTCGGGTAGGGCGTAGGGTATGGGTTAGGGTTAGGGCTCGGTTTAGGGTACGGGTTAGGATTAGGGTACGCGTTAGGGTTAGGGTAGGGGTTAGGGTTAGGGTACGCGATAGGGTGAGGTTAGTTATTAAACCTATCCCACTCTCTAGATACCCCTTAGCACGTAAAGGAATATTATTTGGGGGTCCAGCCATGGAGAAGAGTTTAGACACGAGGAGAAGATAAGGAACACACCCATTATCAAGAAATCACATTAGGATTCTCTTTTTAACCTGTTCCTTAAAACACTAGTGCTTAGGAAATCTATTGGAGGCAGAAGCAGTCAAGGGTAGCTTAGGGTTAGGGTTAGGGTTAGGGTGAGGGTTAGGGTACGGCTTAGGGTACGGGTTCGGGGAGGGGTTCGGGTAGGGCGTAGGGTATGGGTTAGGGTTAGGGTTAGGGCTAGTGTTAGGGATAGGGCTCGGTTTAGGGTACGGGTTAGGATTAGGGTACGCGTTAGGGTTAGGGTAGGGTTTAGGGTTAGGGTACGCGATAGGGTGAGGTTAGTTATTAAACCTATCCCACTCTCTAGATACCCCTTAGCACGTAAAGGAATATTATTTGGGGGTCCAGCCATGGAGAAGAGTTTAGACACTAGGAGAAGATAAGGAACACACCCATTATCAAGAAATCACATTAGGATTCTCTTTTTAACCTGTTCCTTAAAACACTAGTGCTTAGGAAATCTATTGGAGGCAGAAGCAGTCAAGGGTAGCTTAGGGTTAGGGTTAGGGTGAGGGTGAGGGTTAGGGTACGGCTTAGGGTACGGGTTCGGGGAGGGGTTCGGGTAGGGCGTAGGGTATGGGTTAGGGTTAGGGTTAGGGCTAGTGTTAGGGTTAGGGCTCGGTTTAGGGTACGGGTAAGGATTAGGGAACGCGTTAGGGTTAGGGTAGTGGTTAGGGTTAGGGTACGCGTTAGGGTGAGGGTAGTTATTAAACCTATCCCACTCTCTAGATACCCCTTAGCACGTAAAAGAATATTATTTGGGGGTCCAGCCATGGAGAAGAGTTTAGACACTAGGAGAAGATAAGGAACACACCCATTATCACGAAATCACATTAGGGTTCTCTTTTTAACCTGTTCCTTAAAACACTAGTGCTTAGGAAATCTATTGGAGGCAGAAGCAGTCAAGGGTAGCTTAGGGTTAGGGTTAGGGTGAGGGTTAGGGTACGGCTTAGGGTACGGGTTCGGGGAGGGGTTCGGGTAGGGCGTAGTGTATGGGTTAGGGTTAGGGTTAGGGCTAGTGTTAGGGATAGGGCTCGGTTTAGGGTACGGGTTAGGATTAGGGTACGCGTTAGGGTTAGGGTAGGGTTTAGGGTTAGGGTACGCGATAGGGTGAGGTTAGTTATTAAACCTATCCCACTCTCTAGATACCCCTTAGCACGTAAAGGAATATTATTTGGGGGTCCAGCCATGGAGAAGAGTTTAGACACTAGGAGAAGATAAGGAACACACCCATTATCAAGAAATCACATTAGGATTCTCTTTTTAACCTGTTCCTTAAAACACTAGTGCTTAGGAAATCTATTGGAGGCAGAAGCAGTCAAGGGTAGCTTAGGGTTAGGGTTAGGGTGAGGGTGAGGGTTAGGGTACGGCTTAGGGTACGGGTTCGGGGAGGGGTTCGGGTAGGGCGTAGGGTATGGGTTAGGGTTAGGGTTAGGGCTAGTGTTAGGGTTAGGGCTCGGTTTAGGGTACGGGTAAGGATTAGGGAACGCGTTAGGGTTAGGGTAGTGGTTAGGGTTAGGGTACGCGTTAGGGTGAGGGTAGTTATTAAACCTATCCCACTCTCTAGATACCCCTTAGCACGTAAAAGAATATTATTTGGGGGTCCAGCCATGGAGAAGAGTTTAGACACTAGGAGAAGATAAGGAACACACCCATTATCACGAAATCACATTAGGGTTCTCTTTTTAACCTGTTACTTAAAACACTAGTGCTTAGGAAATCTATTGGAAGAAGAAGCAGTCAAGGGTAGCTTAGGGTTAGGGTTAGGGTGAGGGTTAGGGTACGGCTTAGGGTACGGGTTCGGGGAGGGGTTCGGGTAGGGCGTAGTGTATGGGTTAGGGTTAGGGTTAGGGCTAGTGTTAGGGTTAGGGCTCGGTGTAGGTTACGGGTTAGGATTAGGGTACGCGTTAGGGTTAGGGTAGGGTTTAGGGTTAGGGTACGCGATAGGGTGAGGTTAGTTATTAAACCTATCCCATTCTCTAGATACCCCTTAGCACGTAAAGGAATATTATTTGGGGGTCCAGCCATGGAGAAGAGTTTAGACACTAGGAGAAGATAAGGAACACACCCATTATCAAGAAATCACATTAGGATTCTCTTTTTAACCTGTTCCTTAAAACACTAGTGCTTAGGAAATCTATTGGAGGCAGAAGCAGTCAAGGGTAGCTTAGGGTTAGGGTTAGGGTGAGGGTGAGGGTTAGGGTACGGCTTAGGGTACGGGTTCGGGGAGGGGTTCGGGTAGGGCGTAGGGTATGGGTTAGGGTTAGGGTTAGGGCTAGTGTTAGGGTTAGGGCTCGGTTTAGGGTACGGGTAAGGATTAGGGAACGCGTTAGGGTTAGGGTAGGGGTTAGGGTTAGGGTACGCGATAGGGTGAGGTTAGTTATTAAACCTATCCCACTCTCTAGATACCCCTTAGCACGTAAAGGAATATTATTTGGGGGTCCAGCCATGGAGAAGAGTTTAGACACTAGGAGAAGATAAGGAACACACCCATTATCAAGAAATCACATTAGGATTCTCTTTTTAACCTGTTCCTTAAAACACTAGTGCTTAGGAAATCTATTGGAGGCAGAAGCAGTCAAGGGTAGCTTAGGGTTAGGGTTAGGGTTAGGGTGAGGGTTAGGGTACGGCTTAGGGTACGGGTTCGGGGAGGGGTTCGGGTAGGGCGTAGGGTATGGGTTAGGGTTAGGGTTAGGGCTAGTGTTAGGGTTAGGGCTCGGTTTAGGGTACGGGTTAGGATTAGGGTACGCGTTAGGGTTAGGGTAGGGTTTAGGGTTAGGGTACGCGATAGGGTGAGGTTAGTTATTAAACCTATCCCACTCTCTAGATACCCCTTAGCACGTAAAGGAATATTATTTGGGGGTCCAGCCATGGAGAAGAGTTTAGACACTAGGAGAAGATAAGGAACACACCCATTATCAAGAAATCACATTAGGATTCTCTTTTTAACCTGTTCCTTAAAACACTAGTGCTTAGGAAATCTATTGGAGGCAGAAGCAGTCAAGGGTAGCTTAGGGTTAGGGTTAGGGTGAGGGTGAGGGTTAGGGTACGGCTTAGGGTACGGGTTCGGGGAGGGGTTCGGGTAGGGCGTAGGGTATGGGTTAGGGTTAGGGTTAGGGCTAGTGTTAGGGTTAGGGCTCGGTTTAGGGTACGGGTAAGGATTAGGGAACGCGTTAGGGTTAGGGTAGTGGTTAGGGTTAGGGTACGCGTTAGGGTGAGGGTAGTTATTAAACCTATCCCACTCTCTAGATACCCCTTAGCACGTAAAGGAATATTATTTGGGGGTCCAGCCATGGAGAAGAGTTTAGACACTAGGAGAAGATAAGGAACACACCCATTATCAAGAAATCACATTAGGATTCTCTTTTTAACCTGTTCCTTAAAACACTAGTGCTTAGGCAATCTATTGGAGGCAGAAGCAGTCAAGGGTAGCTTAGGTTTAGGGTTAGGGTTAGGGTGAGGGTTAGGGTACGGCTTAGGGTACGGGTTCGGGGAGGGGTTCGGGTAGGGCGTAGGGTATGGGTTAGGGTTAGGGCTCGGTTTAGGGTACGGGTTAGGATTAGGGTACGCGTTAGGGTTAGGGTAGGGGTTAGGGTTAGGGTACGCGATAGGGTGAGGTTAGTTATTAAACCTATCCCACTCTCTAGATACCCCTTAGCACGTAAAGGAATATTATTTGGGGGTCCAGCCATGGAGAAGAGTTTAGACACGAGGAGAAGATAAGGAACACACCCATTATCAAGAAATCACATTAGGATTCTCTTTTTAACCTGTTCCTTAAAACACTAGTGCTTAGGAAATCTATTGGAGGCAGAAGCAGTCAAGGGTAGCTTAGGGTTAGGGTTAGGGTTAGGGTGAGGGTTAGGGTACGGCTTAGGGTACGGGTTCGGGGAGGGGTTCGGGTAGGGCGTAGGGTATGGGTTAGGGTTAGGGTTAGGGCTAGTGTTAGGGATAGGGCTCGGTTTAGGGTACGGGTTAGGATTAGGGTACGCGTTAGGGTTAGGGTAGGGTTTAGGGTTAGGGTACGCGATAGGGTGAGGTTAGTTATTAAACCTATCCCACTCTCTAGATACCCCTTAGCACGTAAAGGAATATTATTTGGGGGTCCAGCCATGGAGAAGAGTTTAGACACTAGGAGAAGATAAGGAACACACCCATTATCAAGAAATCACATTAGGATTCTCTTTTTAACCTGTTCCTTAAAACACTAGTGCTTAGGAAATCTATTGGAGGCAGAAGCAGTCAAGGGTAGCTTAGGGTTAGGGTTAGGGTGAGGGTGAGGGTTAGGGTACGGCTTAGGGTACGGGTTCGGGGAGGGGTTCGGGTAGGGCGTAGGGTATGGGTTAGGGTTAGGGTTAGGGCTAGTGTTAGGGTTAGGGCTCGGTTTAGGGTACGGGTAAGGATTAGGGAACGCGTTAGGGTTAGGGTAGTGGTTAGGGTTAGGGTACGCGTTAGGGTGAGGGTAGTTAGTAAACCTATCCCACTCTCTAGATACCCCTTAGCACGTAAAAGAATATTATTTGGGGGTCCAGCCATGGAGAAGAGTTTAGACACTAGGAGAAGATAAGGAACACACCCATTATCACGAAATCACATTAGGGTTCTCTTTTTAACCTGTTCCTTAAAACACTAGTGCTTAGGAAATCTATTGGAGGCAGAAGCAGTCAAGGGTAGCTTAGGGTTAGGGTTAGGGTGAGGGTTAGGGTACGGCTTAGGGTACGGGTTCGGGGAGGGGTTCGGGTAGGGCGTAGTGTATGGGTTAGGGTTAGGGTTAGGGCTAGTGTTAGGGATAGGGCTCGGTTTAGGGTACGGGTTAGGATTAGGGTACGCGTTAGGGTTAGGGTAGGGTTTAGGGTTAGGGTACGCGATAGGGTGAGGTTAGTTATTAAACCTATCCCACTCTCTAGATACCCCTTAGCACGTAAAGGAATATTATTTGGGGGTCCAGCCATGGAGAAGAGTTTAGACACTAGGAGAAGATAAGGAACACACCCATTATCAAGAAATCACATTAGGATTCTCTTTTTAACCTGTTCCTTAAAACACTAGTGCTTAGGAAATCTATTGGAGGCAGAAGCAGTCAAGGGTAGCTTAGGGTTAGGGTTAGGGTGAGGGTGAGGGTTAGGGTACGGCTTAGGGTACGGGTTCGGGGAGGGGTTCGGGTAGGGCGTAGGGTATGGGTTAGGGTTAGGGTTAGGGCTAGTGTTAGGGTTAGGGCTCGGTTTAGGGTACGGGTAAGGATTAGGGAACGCGTTAGGGTTAGAGTAGTGGTTAGGGTTAGGGTACGCGTTAGGGTGAGGGTAGTTATTAAACCTATCCCACTCTCTAGATACCCCTTAGCACGTAAAAGAATATTATTTGGGGGTCCAGCCATGGAGAAGAGTTTAGACACTAGGAGAAGATAAGGAACACACCCATTATCACGAAATCACATTAGGGTTCTCTTTTTAACCTGTTACTTAAAACACTAGTGCTTAGGAAATCTATTGGAAGAAGAAGCAGTCAAGGGTAGCATAGGGTTAGGGTTAGGGTGAGGGTTAGGGTACGGCTTAGGGTACGGGTTCGGGGAGGGGTTCGGGTAGGGCGTAGTGTATGGGTTAGGGTTAGGGTTAGGGCTAGTGTTAGGGTTAGGGCTCGGTGTAGGTTACGGGTTAGGATTAGGGTACGCGTTAGGGTTAGGGTAGGGTTTAGGGTTAGGGTACGCGATAGGGTGAGGTTAGTTATTAAACCTATCCCATTCTCTAGATACCCCTTAGCACGTAAAGGAATATTATTTGGGGGTCCAGCCATGGAGAAGAGTTTAGACACTAGGAGAAGATAAGGAACACACCCATTATCAAGAAATCACATTAGGATTCTCTTTTTAACCTGTTCCTTAAAACACTAGTGCTTAGGAAATCTATTGGAGGCAGAAGCAGTCAAGGGTAGCTTAGGGTTAGGGTTAGGGTGAGGGTGAGGGTTAGGGTACGGCTTAGGGTACGGGTTCGGGGAGGGGTTCGGGTAGGGCGTAGGGTATGGGTTAGGGTTAGGGTTAGGGCTAGTGTTAGGGTTAGGGCTCGGTTTAGGGTACGGGTAAGGATTAGGGAACGCGTTAGGGTTAGGGTAGTGGTTAGGGTTAGGGTACGCGTTAGGGTGAGGGTAGTTATTAAACCTATCCCACTCTCTAGATACCCCTTAGCACGTAAAAGAATATTATTTGGGGGTCCAGCCATGGAGAAGAGTTTAGACACTAGGAGAAGATAAGGAACACACCCATTATCACGAAATCACATTAGGGTTCTCTTTTTAACCTGTTCCTTAAAACACTAGTGCTTAGGAAATCTATTGGAGGCAGAAGCAGTCAAGGATAGCTTAGGGTTAGGGTTAGGGTGAGGGTTAGGATACGGCTTAGGGTACGGGTTCGGGGAGGGGTTCGGGTAGGGCGTAGTGTATGGGTTAGGGTTAGGGTTAGGGCTAGTGTTAGGGTTAGGGCTCGGTGTAGGGTACGGGTTAGGATTAGGGTACGCGTTAGGGTTAGGGTAAGGGTTAGGGTTAGGGTACGCGATAGGGTGAGGTTAGTTATTAAACCTATCCCACTCTCTAGATACCCCTTAGCACGTAAAGGAATATTATTTGGGGGTCCAGCCATGGAGAAGAGTTTAGACACTAGGAGAAGATAAGGAACACACCCATTATCAAGAAATCACATTAGGATTCTCTTTTTAACCTGTTCCTTAAAACACTAGTGCTTAGGAAATCTATTGGAGGCAGAAGCAGTCAAGGGTAGCTTAGGGTTAGGGTTAGGGTGAGGGTGAGGGTTAGGGTACGGCTTAGGGTACGGGTTCGGGGAGGGGTTCGGGTAGGGCGTAGGGTATGGGTTAGGGTTAGGGTTAGGGCTAGTGTTAGGGTTAGGGCTCGGTTTAGGGTACGGGTAAGGATTAGGGAACGCGTTAGGGTTAGGGTAGTGGTTAGGGTTAGGGTACGCGTTAGGGTGAGGGTAGTTATTAAACCTATCCCACTCTCTAGATACCCCTTAGCACGTAAAAGAATATTATTTGGGGGTCCAGCCATGGAGAAGAGGTTAGACACTAGGAGAAGATAAGGAACACACCCATTATCACGAAATCACATTAGGGTTCTCTTTTTAACCTGTTCCTTAAAACACTAGTGCTTAGGAAATCTATTGGAGGCAGAAGCAGTCAAGGGTAGCTTAGGGTTAGGGTTAGGGTGAGGGTTAGGGTACGGCTTAGGGTACGGGTTCGGGGAGGGGTTCGGGTAGGGCGTAGTGTATGGGTTAGGGTTAGGGTTAGGGCTAGTGTTAGGGTTAGGGCTCGGTGTAGGGTACGGGTTAGGATTAGGGTACGCGTTAGGGTTAGGGTAGGGGTTAGGGTTAGGGTACGCGATAGGGTGAGGTTAGTTATTAAACCTATCCCACTCTCTAGATACCCCTTAGCACGTAAAGGAATATTATTTGGGGGTCCAGCCATGGAGAAGAGTTTAGACACTAGGAGAAGATAAGGAACACACCCATTATCACGAAATCACATTAGGATTCTCTTTTTAACCTGTTCCTTAAAACACTAGTGCTTAGGAAATCTATTGGAGGCAGAAGCAGTCAAGGGTAGCTTAGGGTTAGGGTTAGGGTGAGGGTTAGGGTACGGCTTAGGGTACGGGTTCGGGGAGGGGTTCGGGTAGGGCGTAGGGTATGGGTTAGGGTTAGGGTTAGGGTTAGTGTTAGGGTTAGGGCTCGGTGTAGGGTACGGGTTAGGATTAGGGTACGCGTTAGGGTTAGGGTTAGGGTACGCGATAGGGTGAGGTTAGTTATTAAACCTATCCCACTCTCTAGATACCCCTTAGCACGTAAAGGAATATTATTTGGGGGTCCAGCCATGGAGAAGAGGTTAGACACTAGGAGAAGATAAGGAACACACCCATTATCAAGAAATCACATTAGGATTCTCCTTTTAACCTGTTCCTTAAAACACTAGTGCTTAGGAAATCTATTGGAGGCAGAAGCAGTCAAGGGTAGCTTAGGGTTAGGGTTAGGGTTAGGGTGAGGGTTAGCGTATGGCTTAGGGTACGGGTTCGGGGAGGGGTTCGGATAGGGCGTAGGGTATGGGTTAGGGTTAGGGTTAGGGTTAGTGTTAGGGTTAGGGCTCGGTTTAGGGTACGGGTTAGGAGTAAGGTACGCGTTAGGGTTAGGGTAGGGGTTAGGGTTAGGGTACGCGATAGGGTGAGGTTAGTTATTAAACTTATCCCACTCTCTAGATACCCCTTAGCACGTAAAGAAATATTATTTGGGGGTCCAGCCATGGAGAAGAATTTAGACACTAGGAGAAGATAAGGAACACACCCATTATCAAGAAATCACATTAGGATTCTCTTTTTAACCTGTTCCTTAAAACACTAGTGCTTAGGAAATCTATTGGAGGCAGAAGCAGTCAAGGGTAGCTTAGGGTTAGGGTTAGGGTTAGGGTGAGGGTTAGGGTACGGCTTAGGGTACGGGTTCGGGGAGGCGTTCGGGTAGGGCGTAGGGTATGGGTTAGGGTTAGGGTTAGGGCTAGTGTTAGGGTTAGGGCTCGGTTTAGGGTACGGGTTAGGATTAGGGTACGCGTTAGGGTTAGGGTAGGGTTTAGGGTTAGGGTACGCGATAGGGTGAGGTTAGTTATTAAACCTATCCCACTCTCTAGATACCCCTTAGCACGTAAAGGAATATTATTTGGGGGTCCAGCCATGGAGAAGAGGTTAGACACTAGGAGAAGATAAGGAACACACCCATTATCAAGAAATCACATTAGGATTCTCCTTTGAACCTGTTCCTTAAAACACTAGTGCTTAGGAAATCTATTGGAGGCAGAAGCAGTCAAGGGTAGCTTAGGGTTAGGGTTAGGGTTAGGGTGAGGGTTAGGGTATGGCTTAGGGTACGGGTTGGGGGAGGGGTTCGGATAGGGCGTAGGGTATGGGTTAGGGTTAGGGTTAGGGTTAGTGTTAGGGTTAGGGCTCGGTTTAGGGTACGGGTTAGGATTAGGGAACGCGTTAGGGTTAGGGTAGGGGTTAGGGTTAGGGTACGCGTTAGGGTGAGGGTAGTTATTAAACCTATCCCACTCTCTAGATACCCCTTAGCACGTAAAAGTATATTATTTGGGGGTCCAGCCATGGAGAAGAGTTAAGACACTAGGAGAAGATAAGGAACACACCCATTATCACGAAATCACATTAGGGTTCTCTTTTTAACCTGTTCCTTAAAACACTAGTGCTTAGGAAATCTATTGGAGGCAGAAGCAGTCAAGGGTAGCTTAGGGTTAGGGTTAGGGTGAGGGTGAGGGTTAGGGTTAGGGCTCGGTTTAGGGTACGGGTTAGGATTAGGGTACGCGTTAGGGTTAGGGTAGGGGTTAGGGTTAGGGTACGCGTTAGGGTGGGGGTAGTTATTAAACCTATCACAGTCTCTAGATTCCCCTTAGCACGTAAAGGACTATTATTTGGGGGTCCAGCCATGGAGAACAGTTTAGACACGAGGAGAAGATAAGGAACACACCCATTATCAAGAAATCACAATGTGATTCTCTTTTTAAACTGTTCCTTAAAACACTAGTGCTTAGGAAATCTATTGGAGGCAGAAGCAGTCAAGGGTAGCTTAGGGTTAGGGTTAGGGTTAGGGTGAGGGTTAGGGTACGGCTTAGGGTACGGGTTCGGGGAGGGGTTCGGGTAGGGCGTAGTGTATGGGTTAGGGTTAGGGTTAGGGCTAGTGTTAGGGTTAGGGCTCGGTTTAGGGTACGGGTTAGGATTAGGGTACGCGTTAGGGTTAGGGTAGTGGTTAGGGTTAGGGTACGCGATAGGGTGAGGTTAGTTATTAAACCTATCCCACTCTCTAGATACCCCTTAGCACGTAAAGGAATATTATTTGGGGGTCCAGCCATGGAGAAGAGTTTAGACACTAGGAGAAGATAAGGAACACACCCATTATCAAGAAATCACATTAGGATTCTCTTTTTAACCTGTTCCTTAAAACACTAGTGCTTAGGCAATCTATTGGAGTCAGAAGCAGTCAAGGGTAGCTTAGGTTTAGGGTTAGGGTTAGGGTGAGGGTTAGGGTACGGCTTAGGGTACGGGTTCGGGGAGGGGTTCGGGTAGGGCGTAGGGTATGTGTTAGGGTTAGGGTTAGGGTTAGGGCTCGGTTTAGGGTACGGGTTAGGATTAGGGTACGCGTTAGGGTTAGGGTAGGGGTTAGGGTTAGGGTACGCGATAGGG
Organism: Balaenoptera acutorostrata; assembly: GCF_949987535.1. Lineage (NCBI taxonomy): Eukaryota > Metazoa > Chordata > Mammalia > Artiodactyla > Balaenopteridae > Balaenoptera > Balaenoptera acutorostrata. The sequence continues at coordinate 300,986 of NW_026645578.1, forward strand.
TGAGGTTAGTTATTAAACCTATCCCACTCTCTAGATACCCCTTAGCACGTAAAGGAATATTATTTGGGGGTCCAGCCATGGAGAAGAGTTTAGACACGAGGAGAAGATAAGGAACACACCCATTATCAAGAAATCACATTAGGATTCTCTTTTTAACCTGTTCCTTAAAACACTAGTGCTTAGGAAATCTATTTGAGGCAGAAGCAGTCAAGGGTAGCTTAGGGTTAGGGTTAGGGTTAGGGTGAGGGTTAGGGTACGGCTTAGGGTACGGGTTCGGGGAGGGGTTCGGGTAGGGCGTAGGGTATGGGTTAGGGTTAGGGTTAGGGCTAGTGTTAGGGTTAGGGCTCGGTTTAGGGTACGGGTTAGGATTGGGGAACGCGTTAGGGTTAGGGTAGGGGTTAGGGTTAGGGTACGCGTTAGGGTGAGGGTAGTTATTAAACCTATCCCACTCTCTAGATACCCCTTAGCACGTAAAAGAATATTATTTGGGGGTCCAGCCATGGAGAAGAGTTTAGACACTAGGAGAAGATAAGGAACACACCCATTATCACGAAATCACATTAGGGTTCTCTTTTTAACCTGTTCCTTAAAACACTAGTGCTTAGGAAATCTATTGGAGGCAGAAGCAGTCAAGGGTAGCTTAGGGTTAGGGTTAGGGTGAGGGTTAGGGTACGGCTTAGGGTACGGGTTCGGGGAGGGGTTCGGGTAGGGCGTAGTGTATGGGTTAGGGTTAGGGTTAGGGCTAGTGTTAGGGTTAGGGCTCGGTGTAGGGTACGGGTTAGGATTAGGGTACGCGTTAGGGTTAGGGTAGGGGTTAGGGTTAGGGTACGCGATAGGGTGAGGTTAGTTATTAAACCTATCCCACTCTCTAGATACCCCTTAGCACGTAAAGGAATATTATTTGGGGGTCCAGCCATGGAGAAGAGTTTAGACACTAGGAGAAGATAAGGAACACACCCATTATCACGAAATCACATTAGGATTCTCTTTTTAACCTGTTCCTTAAAACACTAGTGCTTAGGAAATCTATTGGAGGCAGAAGCAGTCAAGGGTAGCTTAGGGTTAGGGTTAGGGTGAGGGTTAGGGTACGGCTTAGGGTACGGGTTCGGGGAGGGGTTCGGGTAGGGCGTAGGGTATGGGTTAGGGTTAGGGTTAGGGTTAGTGTTAGGGTTAGGGCTCGGTGTAGGGTACGGGTTAGGATTAGGGTACGCGTTAGGGTTAGGGTTAGGGTACGCGATAGGGTGAGGTTAGTTATTAAACCTATCCCACTCTCTAGATACCCCTTAGCACGTAAAGGAATATTATTTGGGGGTCCAGCCATGGAGAAGAGGTTAGACACTAGGAGAAGATAAGGAACACACCCATTATCAAGAAATCACATTAGGATTCTCCTTTTAACCTGTTCCTTAAAACACTAGTGCTTAGGAAATCTATTGGAGGCAGAAGCAGTCAAGGGTAGCTTAGGGTTAGGGTTAGGGTTAGGGTGAGGGTTAGCGTATGGCTTAGGGTACGGGTTCGGAGAGGGGTTCGGATAGGGCGTAGGGTATGGGTTAGGGTTAGGGTTAGGGTTAGTGTTAGGGTTAGGGCTCGGTTTAGGGTACGGGTTAGGATTAGGGTACGCGTTAGGGTTAGGGTAGGGGTTAGGGTTAGGGTACGCGATAGGGTGAGGTTAGTTATTAAACCTATCCCACTCTCTAGATACCCCTTAGCACGTAAAGGAATATTATTTGGGGGTCCAGCCATGGAGAAGAGTTTAGACACTAGGAGAAGATAAGGAACACACCCATTATCAAGAAATCACATTAGGATTCTCTTTTTAACCTGTTCCTTAAAACACTAGTGCTTAGGAAATCTATTGGAGGCAGAAGCAGTCAAGGGTAGCTTAGGGTTAGGGTTAGGGTTAGGGTGAGGGTTAGGGTACGGCTTAGGGTACGGGTTCGGGGAGGGGTTCGGGTAGGGCGTAGGGTATGGGTTAGGGTTAGGGTTAGGGCTAGTGTTAGGGTTAGGGCTCGGTTTAGGGTACGGGTTAGGATTAGGGTACGCGTTAGGGTTAGGGTATGGTTTAGGGTTAGGGTACGCGATAGGGTGAGGTTAGTTATTAAACCTATCCCACTCTCTAGATACCCCTTAGCACGTAAAGGAATATTATTTGGGGGTCCAGCCATGGAGAAGAGGTTAGACACTAGGAGAAGATAAGGAACACACCCATTATCAAGAAATCACATTAGGATTCTCCTTTTAACCTGTTCCTTAAAACACTAGTGCTTAGGAAATCTATTGGAGGCAGAAGCAGTCAAGGGTAGCTTAGGGTTAGGGTTAGGGTGAGGGTTAGGGTATGGCTTAGGGTACGGGTTCGGGGAGGGGTACGGATAGGGCGTAGGGTATGGGTTAGGGTTAGGGTTAGGGTTAGTGTTAGAGTTAGGGCTCGGTTTAGGGTACGGGTTAGGATAAGGGAACGCGTTAGGGTTAGGGTAGGGGTTAGGGTTAGGGTACGCGTTAGGGTGAGGGTAGTTATTAAACCTATCCCACTCTCTAGATACCCCTTAGCACGTAAAAGAATATTATTTGGGGGTCCAGCCATGGAGAAGAGATTAGACACTAGGAGAAGATAAGGAACACACCCATTATCACGAAATCACATTAGGGTTCTCTTTTTAACCTGTTCCTTAAAACACTAGTGCTTAGGAAATCTATTGGAGGCAGAAGCAGTCAAGGGTAGCTTAGGGTTAGGGTTAGGGTGAGGGTGAGGGTTAGGGTTAGGGCTCGGTTTAGGGTACGGGTTAGGATTAGGGTACGCGTTAGTGTTAGGGTAGGTGTTAGGGTTAGGGTACGCGAGAGGGTGAGGTTAGTTATTAAACCTATCCCACTCTCTAGATAGCCCTTAGTACGTAAAGGAATATTATTTGGGGGTCCAGCCATGGAGAAGAGTTTAGACACTAGGAGAAGATAAGGAACACACCCATTATCAAGAAATCACATTAGGATTCTCTTTTTAACCTGTTCCTTAAAACACTAGTGCTTAGGAAATCTATTGGAGGCAGAAGCAGTCAAGGGTAGCTTAGGGTTAGGGTTAGGGTTAGGGTGAGGGTTAGGGTATGGCTTAGGGTACGGGTTCGGGGAGGGGTTCGGGTAGGGCGTAGGGTATGTGTTAGGGTT